>NC_089142.1:93165231-93765231 GCF_009819655.1 Sylvia atricapilla
TTTCATACTTATTTTTCTAAATATAATTAATACACCACTCAGTGGTATTTTCAGACATATCTACTAATAATTTACTACACAAAGACTGCTATCAGGTAAGTGACACCAAATCATAGGATAGGCATAATAATATTGGGGAAAGTACTAGAATACATATTACTAATACCCTAAAATTTAAGTTGACTAGCAGTGAGTTGAGATGAGAAATATCCAGTGTTGAACATTTCCATTTATTTATAAGACATTTACAAGAACTAACACATTTCAAAACTAGCATCATTTTAGTTGTGATTTTTTCCAAAGGATATATTAGAAGTTGCACCAGTGCTTAGTAATTCATTTTTTCCACTCTTTGGGGACAAAACACTCAATTAGAACAGACAAAAGCAGTACCTTGTATCTAATAGGAAGAGTTAAAAATGTAGCTTTTCTTAATTTACATGTTAACAATTTTTATCTCACTTGAAAATAAACCATAGTCACAAAAAAAAGAAGTCATACAAAAACTACCTAAGCTAAACAAAAATAAGTTTTTGAAATAGAATAACAGCTAATGCTCTCATAATTATTTAAGATCTTCAGAACCACCTTCAGGAATGTAAGGGGGACAAATTCCATATGTAGGGGAATGTCACATGAGGTTCTTTGATCGATTAGGGCACATTAAGCACAAGATCAGCAACAAAAATAGCTGGAAGCATATCAGTTTACTGCTGGAAGATGTTTCCCATTCTATTTAGAGCAGAGGAAAAACATTAGGTTTCTCTTCTATTTTTCTAAGTGTTGGATTTACTCCATAATTCATACGAAAATCTTTTTTAAAGAATCAAATGAAGATCCCAGTGCTTTAACTTCCTGGCAGCACTTAGGTGAGCCTAAATCAAGATGTACTTCAATTCCTGTCATTAGAGATGGATCACTGGCTTTGGAAAACAGTTTGTGTACTGATCATGGGATGCAGACGAGTATCAGCTACAGCAAACCCTTTGAATTGTTCCTAAAATCAAGTCACGAGTCTGTAGTTCAGTGGAGATGTGAAAAAAAAGGCTACTAAAAATATTTTTTAAAACTTTAATGACTGGTGTTATGTTCTGTCCTTTTGATGCGTATTTGACAGGACAGTAGTACTGAAAACACACGTATTTCATCTGTATGCAAAATTTGGTAATGACTTGTCTTAAACATCACTACCACCACAATGGTTTAGGTTATTGTATATCAAGTACCTTAAAAGAAGGTTTGCTTTTGGGGTATATGTGAAAGTTATAAAAAAATGGACAAAAAAAATAAACCCAGGCAAAAAGCCATTCAAGCTTTTAAGAGTAAATATTCTTCAAAACAGAGCAAGATATAAAATGTTTAATAGTTATAAAGTCTAGTTGTCTTCTGCAAATAAATAATGTTACTAGAATTTGAATGAAAACAATCTTGGAAATAACATTGGAAATGTGACTAACAAATTGTATCATAAAAAATAAAACCTGGGACTTCTTTCCTGATACAAAATAAATTGTGATATAAAAAAGAATAGAAAGAAAAACACAAAAACCTCCCAAATCTTTAATATTCTTTTTACCAAATTTAGAAGCCTACAAATAAAGCTGAATTAAACAAAAAGTTAAATCCCAGAATAGACACAGGCTTCTTCTTTAGTTATGCTTGGAAACAAAACCTAGCACAGTAGATAATTCTAGTTATTCATCAGCTACAGAACTATGAAATCATACTAGATTTATCAGTTCAGCTATATGTGTAAAAACCTTTAATAAAATAAAAAAGCCTAAAAATGTCTGTTTTTCGCAAATTTGTCATATTTAATATTTCTGTATTCTCAAATCCTGAAAAAATGGGGTGTTATACAAGACTGTTAAAATCTGTTCAGTGTAATATTTTGATCACATACTTGCATTCAAAAGATTTATGAATTACCATATTTTCCTTGCTCCTGTTGGCACTTCTGGCTTCTGCAATTCTGAAATTAACTTCAGTCCTTTCAGTCCAGCAGCTAGAAATTTGCTCATTACTGGAACAATAACTCTTTCTTTATATACATCCTTATAAATCTGGTTAAAGCACACCTGCACCTTTCAGACATATTAACTCCATTTAATTTCAATAATGTGTGTTTCAGCCTCCGTTTTTGTCTTCCTTCACTGTACCTATGTTCTACTTTGGAATGGTGCCTAACAATGACCTATTGAATCTTTAGCAGCTCTTAAGCAGGATTTTTTTTTAAATGTCACATTTTGCCAGATGGGTTAGTACTGCCCAGAGTGAATCATCACCATTTACTCTGATATTCGCTGTCATCTGACATTTATTACACTCCCAGAATGTAAATTAAGTTACTCACCAGTGGACCTAAAGCACAACCTTTTGCAGTACATGCCTGGACTCTGAAGGAATGCAGACTCCAAGGAGCAAGCCCATAAGCATAACAACTTAGCTGTGATGAATTTTGCAGCAGAACACCATCCATGTACAATCCATAGCTGGTAATAATACCTATAAAACAATTTGAGAGCACTCAGCAACCAAAAAGCTACAGAATTCAGAGGAAAACTAATGCTACAGACACCAAGGCAGCAGTAGTAGTATTTCAAACTGTTTACAATTGAGCAGATACTGTTTAGCATGACTGAGCAGGTACAACTCCAAAGAAACATACTCTTCCATCTTTAACTGTTGAAAACCTCACAAGTGGACTGCATCTCTTTAAACAATTACACTATTCCAAAGACTACCCCCAACAAACTTGCTTCTGAGTGGCAGCAATCATCTTGGAACGAGGGAAACTGAGGCAATTCTTGTTCACAGCCTACTCTGCAGATGGCTTTTCAACCACAAAAAACCATCTCACATCTTAACAGTTTTCAACATAGAAACAAAATCTCCAATATAATTGAAATGTGGAAGGACAACTCAGGGCAATGCTACAACTACAATAAAACAGTAACAAGTAATTTTGTCACACAAAACACCTTTTTCATGCTCATTCTTTATGACAATTACATCAGATTTTCAGCATTTTGCCAACAAACTACATCTTTCATTAATTTAGGGTAGGAGTGGGGTGGTTGGAAAATACTATCCACTTTTCTAAATGAAACCACAAAATAGTAATGATTACTTTTCCTTCTCAATATGCTACAGAAAAATTCCTGAAGTAAACCACTCCTTGCCTATTCAATCTACAGAAAGAAAACATATTTGGAAATTGAAACATTAGCAAGATTTTTAGACAGAGGAAAAATGGTCCTTCTTGTGGACTAACTAAAATGGTCCTAACTGGACTAACTAAAAAATTGCAAGTGATTGCTTATCTCATTTATGAGAAATTCTAAAATTTTTCTCTTCCAAAGGTGCATGGTAGGATAACAAATCCTGTACAGTGTTTTGAATTTAATGAACTAGAAAATTAATTTTACAGATTTGCTTAGACTTTGGAAACTGAGCTCACAAATGAGCACTTTTTCTCCAGTGTTCTTACTCCATCTTTCTCACTTCTGAATATTCTCCCTTTTTAAAAGTTATTTCAATGAGAAATCTTAAGGCAAATAAATGCAAAGTTATATGATTCATTTACAGCTATTTTAGTTCAGAGGGTGCCTTCTAATCCTCCCCTTATAGGAACAAACTTCTATTGTAAAAATATAATTCAGTTCACCATTCCTTCTCTTAAAACCAATTTTTTTGAAACTACATTGAGGAAGATTTGGGTTGAAATCAAAAAAATATTTTCCCCTCTATAAAATGGAGAACTGCTTCATAAATAATAGTGTACACACAACTGTTTCAGCTGAGCTTTGAAGAGTTCTACTTCAAAAGATTTATATGCTAAAGAGCTGAGAATGGTGAAGTGATTCACACACTCCTCAATTCTATTCTAGAAAAGTGAGAGGCTAAACTCAACCCAGACAGAGGAGATGTGTGTAGGAGGAGGTCCTGAAAAATCTCACACTATCAATCTTACCACATTTGACAGGCTTCCTAAAGCAAAAATCCCTTGTGGTTCTGTGTCTAGTTGCTTGTGAAGCAATAATATAAATGGCTGATATTTTTCCTACACTAAACAAATAAATTTTAGATGTATGGGTATATACTTTAAAATATTTTATTTATCTCAGAAGATAAATGTAAATGCTGTCATTAAGGATGTGTTTTACAGGGGGAAAATGCCAAACACTGGGATACTCTAAGCATCTATTATACCTGTAGCACTAACTCTTTTCAAGTATCATAGAATAGAATCATACAATTACATGTGCTGGAAGGGAACAACAAAGTCCAAGTCCAACCCCTGGTTGTCCAACACAGGACAACCCAAACGTCACACCATGTGCCTGAGAGCAGCGTCAAACACTTCTTGAACTCTGTCAGGCTCATGCTGTGACTACTCCTCTGGGGAGCCTGTTGCAGTGCTCAGCCACCCTCTGGGTGAGGAACCTTTCCCTGTTATTCCTAAACTTCCCCTGAGACAGCTTTATGCCATTCCCTTGGGTCCTGTCACCGAGCACAAGAGAGCACAGATCCATGCCTAATAAATCATTATTAATTCCTTTGATACTTATGGTAACAGCATGAATCGTAATGAGGTCAGTTGGCATTAATGTTTTAGAGAGTTCCTAAAGCCACAGCACCCACACTTGAGGAGCAGCTTGCTGCTCAACACTGAGCTTTTGTCCCAGTACTGTCAGAAATCAATTATCTCTAAAACCCTGATCTATTTCCTCTTGATTTTACTTCTGCCTTTGCCTTGTAGGACATTGATGGAGAAAACTAAAGTATAAAAAGAAAGGGAAAAAGTATGTTTCAGAAGAAAAGGGCTAATAGTCCATTTTTTAGATATGAATCCATTTTTTAAAATTAGGCAATAACTATTTTTACCAGGGATGAATAACTTTGCCTCCCTATTTCACCAGTATGAGTTTCCAACACAAGAGAAAAAGTTCAAAGTTGGCCCAAAGTTAACAAACTTCTTGAGACCTGCTAGATATTGTTGAAGTTTTCCATGCATAAAATATTTAAGACTATAGGAAATTTTTGTGATTTACAAGGCTTCCTGAGCAACATGTGGTCACCATGAAAAGATGTAATTTCTTCATAATTATGCAGTCTAGGTAGCTAGGTCAGATCTTGATTTCATTGAAGACAAAATCTCTATTGTCTATAATACAATTATGTTTCAGTTCTGAAAAAAATCCAATATTTCAAATTAAACTTAGAGTGAAGAAAGATATAAAGTCCTTCTTTTCCTCCTTTCCCCTCTCTAGCTGAGGCCATACAATGTGTCAATGATATTCAAGACACTAAAGAGGTTTTGAATGCAAAGTACTACAAGCACTTTACTCTTAAGTTACAATCTAGAGGTCAGATCTTAAGCAAACATACTTTAACCTACATCAATTTCACTGACTACAAACACCAGTCATCTCTCATAAGCACAAGGATTTGCAAGAACAAGTACTGGCTTAGTTCACTGAATAATTTTATATATCAGTTTTTACTATACCTAATATTTTCCATAAATATTCCACATGGCCTTGGAAGATATATTTCATATTTAGACTTGGTTTTAGCTATGACATGAACACAAAGTGAAGTTTTTGAGACTTGAGCACCTAAGGAAAATTTTTAATAGAAAATTTTAAAGGATTTGAAAATAGCAGATCTGAAACTATATGCAAGATTATAACAGATGTGCTCGGAAGAAGAGATCATTGTTTATTAAGGCCACTAGAACAATGAAAGGTCAAAACAGAATATTTGATGACACATGATTTCACAACCCTCTCCATATATTGCCCCCTCTAAATGGTCAATATGGCTTATATTATCTACAGTCTACCTACATATGTGACATGTATGTGTACAGTGGCAAATATGGGCTGGGTCTCATTAACCATCTCATTGCTGGGTTGAAAAAAAAATAAAATGTCCATATTTCAAATACATTCAACATGCCATCTTCCAAAAGTCTGTTTTCTAATTGGTACAAACATTACTTCTCAAGCAACTTTCAACAAAGCATTAGGTGTATAATTTTGCATTTTTCTATGATTTTTTTTCCTCAGAAAATATAAATAGGCCTTAAATTCAACATTCAAAAATGTAGCCCCAAAGTTCGACATCCATATCTGGATAATATGAGCCTTGGTGTTCCTGTATCCCAAATCTTGTTTCCCCTCACTGTGCCATCTTTATGAAGAGCCATGTAGCCTTTAATCTTGTTTGCCACCTTTGGCCTCCAGGGCAGTGTATTAATTCTACTATATTTTTTCCAATTCCTGGTGAGCAGCTGGATGCCATACACATCATAAGAGCGTAGCAAAGTCGGTGCTGTCCAAACCCCAGCCAGCCCACACACCCATCAGAAGCTGATGAGCCTCCTCAGCCCATGGAAATAAACAGTAGCATCTGTCAAGCAGCAGCAAACCAACAGAGGCAGGAGAGGAAGGAATGGCCCCAGAGATCTAATAAGGAGATGACATTCTATGATATGCAAATCTTTGCAATTCTGAGGTTACCACCTGAAACAAAGCCAAGTTTAATATTTTTGAAAAGCACTACTTTACGCCTGGCAGCCTGGAATACACCAAGTTTGAAGCAATTCAGTTCAAAGCAGGAAACAGTTCCTGTGCTTTCAAAAAAAAAAAAACAAAAACAAACTAACAAACAGAAAAACCAAGACTACACCAGTAGAATTCTGCAGTAAGAAAATTTTAGGGAAAGTACCTATGTACCTTCTGCTGATCTTTCTCAAATTTAGTCTTCTCAACAATGATATTTTTCAGTGTCTTACAGTTTTAAAACACTGACACAAACACCGATTATAAATGACATAGCCACAAGGCAGCCCAAAAAATGCGTTGAGAATGAGCAAAACAAAGTCACTGTACAATGCAAACCTCCCTGATTAAGCAGTTGCTCAGTCAAAAGTTTTAGAGATTATTTGCTGTTGGGGGGCTTTCTAAATTCTTTTTAAGAAAAAAGGAAAAGAATGGAAATAGAAAACAGGAGAATGAGAAAACATATTATTAGATAATCATTTAGATTAGATATCATTTAGGTTGGAGAGGACCTTGAAGATCATTGAGTCCAACTGTTAACCCAGCACTGCTAAATTCACCACTAAACCACGTCCCAAAGTGTCACCTTTGCAGCTTCTAAGTACCTTCAGGGATGGTGAACAACTGCTTCCCTGGGCAGCCTGTTCCAATGGTTTGGAACCCTTTCCATGAAGAAGATTTTCCTTGTATACAATCTGAACTTCTGTGGCAGAACTTGAGGCCATTTCTTCTTGTCCTATTGCTTGTTACTTGGGAGAACAAACTGATCCCCACCTGGCTACACCCTTCTTTCAGGCAGCTGTAGAGAGGGATAAGAGCTTCCTCTGAACCTCCTTTTCTCCAGGTTAATCACTCTCAGCAGCTCCTCATCAGACTTGTGCTCCAGCATCTTCCCATGTCTTTCTTTCAGTGAGAGGGCCAGAACTGGACACAGCACTTGAGGTATGGCCTCACCAGTGCCAAGTACAGGGGATAATCACCACCCTGGTCCTGCTGGTCACACTATTGCTGATCCGGGCCAGTATGCCAGTGGCCTTCTTGCCCGCTAAGGCACACACTGGCTCATTCAGTTCAGCCACTGTTGACCGAGACCCCCAGGTGCTTTTCCATTCAGCAGCTTTCCAGCCACTCTGCCTCAGCCTGTGGCACTGCCTGGTATTGCTGTGACCCAAGGGCAGGACCCAGCCTGGGCCTTGTTGTTCAACCTCATAAAATTGGCCTCAGTCCACGTTCCAGCCTGTCCAGGTCCCTCTGCAGAGCCTTCCTGCCCTCCAGCACATCAGCACTCCCACCCAGTGTGGTAACGTTTACAAACCAACACACTCAGGGGTTTCCTAGCAAGCTGTTTATTGTAGTCAAAAGGAGAGCCAAGCTGTATGTAGTAAATGCTGTATTAACAAGATATAACACCCAAATTTGGTCACATATCCCAGCCTATTAGGTGTTTTATAGGTAGCTTGTGGATAGTTATTTATTAAACTTGTGTACTGTTGATATGCATGTAAAAATATGAATATGGACATATAAATTTATATTTATTTGATTAGTTAAACCTCCCTATAAACTGGAATTTTTTTCCACCATGCAAGGATATCAGGCTTAGATCCTGAGACTAACCATAAAAAAATGTCCATTTCAGTGAAAATTATTCAGAGGTTAGCACTAAGCCACATACCTTACCTTCCTCACAATTTCCTCCCCTCCTATCCCTTATCTTTCCTCTTTCTCCTGCCTCCTTGGCTTTGCCAAACATGCTGATGAAATTTTAGAAAGAGGTTTAGAAAGTTTCTAAGGGTCTAGGAAGCAAAATCTTCCACAATGACTTCCATATAAAGGACCATAAATTATCAAATACATTATTTAACAGGTGACAAAGTCTTACTTCTTTCTAAATTTAATATAAGACTTTGCAGAATACAATCATCACTTTTTGAGGAATCACTTAAAATGTCTTTAGTGAAGCTGAACAAGTAGGATGTGCTTTATCACAACTAAAAGTGAGAAAAAACTCATAGGACAGAATAAAATTAATGTGAAACCACTGGGAGAAATAGTTATCTATATCAAAATAATATAAAGAGCCACTGAAGAAAAACATTTCCATTACTTCAGATTTAGTGATTCTGATTCATAGCAGCAGATTTATTATCATGTATATGGCAGTGATTTAAACTGCTACATGCATGATGATAAAATCATAGTGAATTCCAAGGTAAATGACAGTGTGCAACCTCATTAGAAAAGTAAAATTTGCCTAAAAGTTTTACACATGGATGTTTTGTAATGAAAAACATCTCTAAACAAAAGAAAGTATATTGCTTAACTTTCACAGCCATAGAAATATACAAATATATGATGAGAAAGCAGAACACAAATCTTATTATTGTTACATATCAATTAATGTAAAAGAAATTAATGTTTTATTGGAGGGTGAAATTAACATCCTAGACCGATATTCTCCAAGAATGCCTATTCCTCAGCTCAGCTGTCCTGGAAAACGCTGAACAATGAGATGCAGTACACAAGAACTATCAAAAGGGAGCACTTTTGAGCCACTAAAACTGCACGATGGGCTGAAAACCACAATCTCCCAGCTGCAGACAATGATACTATCTCAGGTATTTTATGTGCTAAAATGATCATTAAAAATTAAGCACCACATATAAGCTGCCATTTAGAATATTAATTTACCTTTACTAATCATCTTTTTAACTTGAGGCTAAAAGAGTTCACTTACCATTCGGATACTCAGGCTTAGTCCATGAGATGTTAAAGGAGTCAGATGCATATGACTGGGCTTTTGGAGCAGGAACCCCTTCTGGTGTACTCTCATCCGTCACAGCCGCGCTGGCTTCGCTTATTGAACACCCACCTCCAGTGCAAGCCTTAAAATATTAATCAGAACAAATAAACACCTTCCAATGTAGTACCAATAATTTTAGCAATTATTTTTTTGCCTAAGTTTCATTATTCTTCCACATCTAAACTAAGTAAGACTGTGATTTTCAGGTAAGACACTTTTCTCAGCATAGATTTGTTTACCTTTTTCCTTAAATAACAAGAGGATGTATAATAGCTCATGATATTTAGTTTTTAGGTATACCTAAAACATTCTTCAGTATCTCACAACAGCACCCAGAGCATGTGCAATTGTAATAGTGAAAAACCACCCTATTATAAACCAGTATGTATTAGTTGTTACTATTACATGTTTATGGAAAATAATTTGCATTTCAGTTACCAGACAACAAAATCTTGACCATGCAATTTTTATATTTTGCTTGGGATATGAAATAATACAATGTGCAGGCAAATATGCATATCACTCCATATAACAGTCTTTTAAAGTTTTACATGCACACAGGTATGGTCTGTGGGATGCTTTGCCAATTATTTGCACTAACACTGATGACAAGAATACATAAGTTAAAAAGCATACAAAAATATATGTACTGGTATTGGATTTAAAGATTTTTGTGTCATGTTATTGTTTATATTTAGGATTTTGTTTAACAATGAAATTAATCAAAACTTTAATTCAACAGTTATTCAAATTTGGACATATACTTGCATAAAACTTAAGGGATTATCTGTATTTTTCTAAGCTGTTCATGTACTAAAGTGAACAAGTGAATCATCAGCACTTAAAGAACCTTGCTCTCCAGGTCTCCAGGAATAAAATGTTTCTCTCAATCTATTATATTTTATTTGAAAGGATTAGCTTCAGTTTCCAATTTCCCATTGTTTTTCAAATCAGAGAGCAGTCAAATATATTACCCATGTCCTCCAAAAGTGTATACTGACCCCAAGGATAAAAATAAGTATTGCTTGTAAATGAGCGGCTCTTTTATACATAAAGATTGTTTAGACAGCACTGGAAATTACATTCCCAATACAACTAAGGAATGACTCCATGTTCATCCTGAACTACCAAGTTTAAAGAATGCAACCTCAGTTTTGGGAACATGAAAAAATGGCATTTACTCCAAATATGATAATGCTTATAAAAAACCCACCAAAATGGTGTCAGTTCAGACAGATGCTCAGGTAACTATTAGCATTTTGGTAAGTAAGGTATTTAAGAAAATTATCCTTCCAGGGGAAGCAAAGTAATCTTTGAACGATTCCACTTTCCCTGGCTTCATGAAGCCAAAAGAGCAGTTCTGGAAGGCCTCTTTCTCATTTATCCCTTACTGACTTGATAACTAATTTCCACCAGGCCTACTTCAGCAGTGGGGAGGGTTTCATTTAAGGGCTTGGTAACAGCAGCATCTACATTCATTTATTTCTTGAATTTCATGCAGCTCAATTTTTGTATCTCTGAAATTTGCTGGGACATGAAGTTTCTGGTTCTTCTAATAAAAATCAGCAAAAGAAAGCTCATCTGCATTTTAGGTATTTGGATTTTAGATCAGTGTATCCAAATGGACTGGATATCTGGCAATCATATCCAGTAATGCTCAAAGCCATGAAAACCTCCACCCAAACTGAGTTCCCATTTTGTCACTCTGAGAAACACATTTCAGGTAGAAATTGCAAAAATACCAAAGGAACTGGACAGCCAAAGGACAGATGCAAACCACATCAGATGACATCACATAGCAATGCTCCACCCAGGACCTGAGCCAGCTTACCCACACTGCAGCATCCTGAGGAGATATTGGCTTAACAGCCCAATCACAAAAGCACTTCAGTCACACAAATAAAGGTGACACCCTGGCTACTAAAGGCAGCCTTTCAGCTTTCAACTTGCTTTCACACTGGCCTAGGTCACACTCACCCAAGCCTAGAGCATGAACAGAACAAAAACATGTTCCTTTGCACAAAAACATGTTCCTTTGCACTAAACCTTACTTCTTCTTGGCTGACTTTTGGAAAGAAGCACTAGATTTGCTTACAAAACCTGTTGTACTCGTTTATGAATAAAATTGCTGCATATTAAATGGCAGTAATCAATTCTGAAAATTGTAACAGCATGCAAAGATAATAATTTTCTTAACTCTCTTCAATGTAGTTACATTAACTTTTCATACAAAGGTTAAAACCAACAGCCTGAAAGTTCTGCTTGTGAGGCTTCTGACTCCTGAGTTCAAGCTGCAATTTTTGATAACTCAACTCACAGAAACCAAAACCAATTTTTGAATGCATACAAACCAAAATTAATAGGAATTGTGAAACAAGGAAAATAATAAGGTTCTAGCTGATAGAAATATTTCATTCTAATAGAAACAAAACCACCACAACTACAACAACAACAACCACAACAACAACAACAACCAAAAAAAAAACCCACACAAAAAAAACAACCCATGGAATAATTTAAATTTTCCACTGCCGATGGTTGCTTGGGGTATTTTTATTCTAAATTTTTTACTGAAATTCAGTTTAATTATATATGAAACACTAAATATTTCATTTTTTTCGAGGTGTGTATGTTTGATTTGAATTTTTTTGTGGATTTGGGCTTTGTTGGTTTTTTTTTTATGTTGGGGGTCTTTTCCTTTCATAAACTGTACAACAACATTTGTCCATGTTTAATCCTCATAACTTTTAAACCTGTAATAGTACATTCTTCTCAAACCAGTCTAACAAGTTCTATGTATGATGGATCCGAAAATTTTAGGAAAGCTATTACACCTCAAAGATATTGAGCTTTTCACGCACTTTCAAAGCTGCAAGGACATTTAGATCTTCTAACTCACCTATCACAGACCATTGCACTTCATCCACCTAAATCTAGTTATCTTTGTCACTGGAAGAAATTATTTTTTCCTGCTTTCTCATTAAATGCAAATATTAAGGGGGGATAAAAAAAAATACAAAGAAATGAGAAACAAAATAAGAAGAGCAAAAGGTTCCTAAAAATTTATTCAGTAACTTCTAGGTAATCTGTGCACACTGATGAAGCAAAACCAACATCCACACAACCCTTCCTCCTGTATCCCGAGGCAAAGCCACCAAAAGAAGCAGTGCCAGTTGCTCTCCAGACTGTAGCTCTTAATTCTTCCCTGATGCTCTCTCCTTGTGCCCCCATGCACAACAGCTGGGCAGGAGCAGAGAAGAGCTTTGGCACAGTGAAGGACAGCATAAATTCTTTTTTTACAAAATAAATAAAAAAAATCAAGGCATAAAATGCTTGTTGAAGTAGTGTCTTAGTTTTGGACATGGTGCTATTATATATGCTAAGTAATTTACTATGCTGAAATATCTAGGCACAAATGAATTAATTTCAACACGAATCTCAGCTTTAATTAGACTGAATATCCTTGTTTTTTTCAGGTTCGAGTCAGATCCTTATCATTACCTGAAGGTAGTTTATTTTTCTGTGGTATAATATTTAGAACATTCAAGAGCATGTTAAGAAAAATGAATGCATACCCAGTCTACATAAATGTAAATTTATTCATAATCAAGAGCAGAATATTTTTCTATGGCATTTATCAAAGCAAATATCCTTATATAGGTATTGTTATAAAATGAACAGTGTGCTTAAAACAAGTGACAATCCCCTCCTTTTATTCACATATTTTCAGGTTTGTTAGTGAGCTGAAGCTGTTGAATTTCATCATGAAATAAAACCAATGATAAAGAAATGCAATGAAAACACTAATGTATTTTAAAATGTTTTGATTACACAAACTGCTACTTTACACTGAACTCTTCTTCTCTGCTATTTCCTTCTACATACAGATTTTAAGGTGAAAGAACAAATTGCCATGGGACAAACAATGAAAGGTTGGCACTTTTAAATACATTCAATATTTTCTTGTAAGTTGGGTCCAAGACAACATTTTTAAAGCATTTAATAAATTTCTGCTCAATTCTTTATTAGGTATCCAACTCAGCCTTGAAAAAAAAACCCTGTATTTAAATTTCATACACATTTTCGTCAGTCTGTTTTGAAACAAAAACACTACTTTTATTCAGGATTTTGCTCATCCACCTTAGCTTCAAAAAGAAGAGGTTAAACAAAGTGGACACAGAAACCATTAAATATTAAGATGCCAGCAAAGTCAGAATCATTTTCACCATTTTACACCTCTACTACACATCTTTAAAACTTACAGCTAGTTTTATGAGGTATTCAGTACCCGGGAAAAGCTGTGGAATAGTAAAATCCAGAAAAAGTTCTGTGCTGTTATGGATTACATTCCACTTTGTAAAATTCTGCTCATTGGTGGCCATATAAATTATATAGCGATCTAGGATTCCATTTACTTCTACTGGTTCTTTCCATCTGCAAATAAAACAAAATATGATTAAGACCAGACCAAATGAAGATTCAGACCACGCTGAAAAATGTAAGGCTTTGTTTAGGGGACTTCATGGGGTTTATTTTGAGAATTTGAAAATGCAGTTGTGCAATCATAAAAATAAATCTAAGCCATACCTCTAATGTAGTATTTGTACTCAGTAGATAAATGATTACACACAAAGCAGGGGCTACTAAAGGGGCACATCACCAGAACACTTCTTGCACTGAAGCTTGCAGAGGCTATACCCATATGTAGGTTATACTGATTGCGTAAAGACAAAATGGAAATTAAGTTGGCAAGTGATAATCAGAAGGTTCACAGAACCACTAAACTAATCACTTCTATGCATTTAATCATAATAAATTTAATTTTATGTCACAATCCCTTCCCCTGATTGAACTCACTGGAATTCTTGAATAAACTGATGCACTATTGTGTTGTCAGGAAAGGAGAAATCCTTACTTACTGCACATGTATTGTTCTAGAATCCAAAACCGTCAGGATGGGGGCATCGACGTGAGATGGTGGCAGCTGAGCTGTAAACAAGGTGACCCCAGAACTGTTTGCACAGCCAGCAAGTGTGCATGCAGTGAGCAGGAACTGGTGTGGTGTGAAAACTGCCAAATCTAAGGAAAAAAAAAAAAAAAAAAAAAAAAAAAAAAAAGGAATTTCCTTGGTATATTCATTTCATCTTGGTTTTCTGTAGCTTTCAGACACTAGTGTTTAGAATTAGTGTTTCAGATGCTAGGGAGTTTAGAAAATCAAGAGGAAGGGGGACCTGTATCTCTTAAATGTTGCAGGTTTGCCCCAGAAGAATGAATAGGCACTGGTTCTTTAGTAGTAAATAACTGCAAATTTTGACCACTTATAGATCTGTGGGATGTGCTTTGGTTGAGATAACCCCACTGTACTCCATTTACACCAGAATGTACACCAACCAACCAACCAACAATAATGACAAAAAAAAATTTTGATTTTTAGGTGCTACATACTACATCAATTTGCAAAAGTGGCAAAAGAACACCTTTGAGATTAATAAATCAAATTAAATGAATGGAAAAACAATTAAAGGTTCATTAACACAGCTGGGTTATATATATATTTTTCAGTGTGCTGTATGAAACATGAATGTCAAGCATCATACATACAACGATTCACTCCACGCAGATTTCACTACAAGCATAAACACAAAGGAAGCTCATTGTTGCCACCACTCATACTGATGTGTTAGCTCCTTGCCTGTTTGTCTTCAGCTGCACAAACACCAAGCACTCCTAAAATATATTTCAGTAAAGACAACCCATATAATTCTATAGCAAAACAACTGTACAATGGTAATTATTTTTGAAGCTATCTGGAGTTTCAATTACTGCAGAAAATGGTGAATAACATGTAGCATTTTGCTGAACAAATATTCCAGAAGATCATATATTCTTCCCTTTACTAATAAAGGAATGTCTGATAGAAAAATTGTAGCATGAAAGTAAAGCAGACATAATTTTCTAATATGTTCCTTTCTCTTTTTTCATTAAAATAAAAATCATAGACTTTAACAAGCAAATATTTTAAGGAGGAATTTACAGCTGAGGTTTTCGCAACAGTATAAGCTATAGAGGTAAAATGTTTTTTCAATAAACACACATTTTCAGTATGTCAGAAATGTTCTGTGTTTTTGAAAGACATAACAAATAGTAGTGTTCTCAAAGCCCAATCATATCAAACTACATTGTTTTACAAAATATTTTTGAGCACACATTAAAAAATTACAGTTGGATGACAAAGGTATCACCAAAGCAGAGATGTTGTAGACCCAACTTCTCTCTCACTAGTTTTCCCCTCATACAGCCCTCGCCGGAATGGAATTTCCTCTGATTTGCTCCACTCTGTGTAAGCAGAGAATGAACTTGTGCATTTTTATTGAAAATACTGTATCACTCAGTGGTATTGTTCTATGGAGCACATGGCAAAGTGTGAGTTAAAAAAAATGCCACAGCTAAAAAAAAAAATCAAGTGAATGCCTGTAACAGTGACATGTTTAATCAACATAATGGGACTGATTCTACCAGGGTTAAGCAGTGCTTAAGTCAGTGAGAGGGGGAAAGCACACTCCAGAGCAGGTGCTCAAGCTGGCTCAGCATGCAGGGAAACTCCATGTACTGCACTGCCTGTATTGCCTTCATTACTGTACACCTCCCTGGGTCCCTCATTCCCTGTAGCTGCCATAAGAGAAGTCAGAAAAAGTGCAGATGGAGCTGAAAGTCTGTGACACAAGTATTACATATTCCATGTTGTGGATAGACAAACAAGTGACCAGAAGGATTTTACTTTCAGCAATTCTAAAATGAATAGATGAAAGAAATTCATGGAACCTGTATAATTCATAACCTCCTAGATACTGATCATGAATTCTTATCTCAAAGTTGAAATTATATGGTAGGGCTTCACCAAAACAAAGTGATTATAACCCAAGGGAAGGGAAAACAAAATGTTGATTTCTCCTTTTCCATTTGTTTATGGTGGATCTTTCTTTTCTTGTCAGTGCAGGGTATTTTTTCACTCCTTTAAGGAAAATTCCATATCTGGAACTATTTTTTTAAAGGTAGATTGTACTGAAACCCTGATTTGATGAAGACTGTAGTTGATGAGACTACTAGCTGGCATACATTTGTGGAAATACTTTGTGTAATTTGAAGAGGGAAGAATTTTTTCAAGGGTTAAGAGGATGGAATATGGGAAAATGTTTTATTTCCCTCCCTGAAAAACACAATTGACTATAAGTTACCTTGTGTGTCTCAGTACCAAGAATGGAAAAAAGCAAAAAAAAAAAGAAAGGAAAACATGTAAAGTTTTAACAAAACAATAGCAAGCACTGGAAATACAGCACACAGCATCACATGTTATACGAGCACAGAGATGATAAACATACTGAAAGGGGAGGGAAGGATAGGAAAGTTTAAAAAATAGTTGAAATATAAAATATGTTAAAAAAGCAACATATCACCAGAATCAAAGAAAATATCTATTCCACATCTTGATTTATTAACACCAAAGTATTTTGACTAGCAAACATAAAGTTTCAATGGAATCTCAAAGATTTAGGTGGGATAAAGGCTAAAAAGAAAAAAAAAAGTTTGTTTAAGCAGGAGAAGAAAATTAAAAAAATCCAAGCTTAGCAATGTCATTAAAGATAGGAGCTTTGCCATCATTAAAATCTCTCCATAGACTTCAACATTTGGATGATCCAGTAAATATAGGGTAGGCAGTATTTCTAAGAGGTTAGAAGCAGAAACTGACAAACTGAACAATAAAAATCGTGTTACATCATAATCAACACAATTATTCATCACAACCTAATTTTGGAGACATTTTCCTATTTCAAGTTCAAAGTGTTTCATAACAGATCACTGGATTCAAACAGCTACAGAAACAAACATGAATTTGAACGAGAGAGAAGGTTCTTAACACTACAAAGCCACTGTTTGTCAAGGTCCTCTAGCAACAATGCCTTGCTTTCCATTTGCTTGATTGCATGATTTGCATAAGATAAAATGTAGGCAATTGTGGACATGAAAAACAGATCACTCTCAAACACATTAGAAACAGAGCCACAAGCATTAAGTGGAAATGTGTTACAAGAAAATGCACCCCAGTGCATGGAAAGCTCAGTGACTAATGTCAAAGTAAGTATAATTTACAATATAGGGTGTGAATTATATGTTATTTTACAATTGATTTCATGTTGTCGCTGGATGAATTTCATTGATCTCAATTTACAAGACAAATCCAGTAAGGACACAATTACTACTCTTAAACCTACAGCAAAACTCGAAATTTTTTTCTTAAAAATTTGCTTGGTCAGGTTATATTCCAATCTCTTCCACAATTCCAGTTGCCTGAGTTAATTTAAAGATCAAATGTTTCTTATTTCAATATTCAAATAACTACTCACTGAAAACACTTATTTCTTACCAACATAAAGCTAAGTCTAGAAATTATAGAAGTCCACTGATGAAAAAAAAAAACCCTGAATTTAGGATTTGGTCTTGTTCTCATTTCTAGACTCAGAACAGCAAAAAGACAAAAAGACAAAGATTTTTTTTGAGGGTATCAAATTCCCTCAAGTCATTGTATTAAAGTAGAAGGTAGACAGAAAAATAATTCTGCATTTTTTGTGCCAAAAAAACAGAACAAAGGAAGAAAACTAAAATAAAATCCCACATATCTGTTTTAAACCCATTACTTACTTTCCCTGAAGAAAAGGGTTGAGCAGAGGGAGAGGAAGGATCAACCTGCCTTTTCATCTCTTTGACCTCAGAGGCAACACAAACAAACTGAATCATTTTCTAACTCACACATCAGCAAGAGAATTGTGAATTGTAGTGACTGCCATCAAAACTGATATTTGCATACCACTACATTAATTAGATATGTGGGGTGTTTGGAAGTTCCCACACTAACCAACTACAGTGGCTGATATTCCTCCAGTGTCCAATAACCTGCATAAGTCCTGAGAGCACAATCAATGCATGAGACAGAAAGAATAAAGAATGACCACATTTGCATGGTCAATAAGAACGCTCAGTTGCTTTGATCAAATTTAATGGGTAGTCATTGAAAGATAATATGCAACTCTACAGTGCCACTTTCAGCATGGAATTTGAGAGATGTTACTAAAAAAAGTACAAAACCGTAATTAGTACAGTAAAAAACCAAGCAAGCAAACAAACAAACAAACTCCAAAGAAAAAAAAAAAAAAAAAAAAAAAAAAAAAAAAAAAAAAAAACAAAAAACCAAAACAATAACAACAACAAAAAAAACCCAACCAAAATTTCTGAGTTAACAAAACATGATCTTTCCTATTTCCTATTTAGTTGTCAGAATACATCTTAGTTCAAAATTAACACAGTAGTAATAGCTGCAATATTTTAATTTAACTGTAACACTCGTATTATATTCATCTTTACTGCAAGAGAGCCACACACACTTCTGGTTCCCCTCTTCCTCCCTATTTCCACTCTCCCTGGTTTCATGCAGCTACGGTAAGGACCAGAAATGGCAATGTCCTGTCTTGGTGAGCGCTCACATGACTTGGGCAAAGAATCCCACATTGTTTCTCAGGAAAATAATTGAGACAATAGTTATCAATAGTTATACTGCTATATTCATAGGAAAATTATTCTGCAATATTGTAGCAAGGGATTGTTAGCAGCACAACAGCAAAAACTTGCTGAGAGAGTTTGAAAATAAAAAATTTCCAAAGAATTCCAATCACTGCATAGATTATGTAGGTACACTATACTTCAGCTCATCACTCACCTCCTTACTCTGTTCTCTTGCCTTCTTTCTCACAATCTATTATATTAACTCACAGTAATCTAATATTTAATTAGAAGGTAAATGCCTTGGGACCCGAAATCGGCACCACCAAATACAACTATGTCCCCTTCTGATTTCTGTACACCACCAAAAAATCCGAAACATCTAATCACATGCGAAGTGTCAAGATAGCATTATCAGGCTTGCTCCATCAGACACCATTAGTACTTCTCTGCCTTCCACCATTTCCTGAAAGCAAGTAACAATTCATATTCACCGTATAGTACAGTGTATTCTGCGTTCTTTATTTATAAAGCACCAATCACTTAATTATAGTGACCCTCAAAGAGCCATCATTAATGTACAACTATCTCTAAAAGGGTATTATATGCTGCATCATTTCATAGATTTGCAAACCCCCCACCACACTCATCACTTCCTTGAAAATATTTCAGAAAAAACAACGTGTCATAAATTACACCCCTTAAGTACTTCAGACAACTCAATCAAGACAAACTGCTCATGCATCTACTTGTGTAAGTTAGCAATGGATGGCCTTCCACTCTTGCAACTGGCCCTTTAACTGAAAAAGAAAATTCTATCTTCCAAGATAGTAGCAAATTCTAACATACTATTTAATAACTAAGAATGCTTATGTGATTCTGTAATGTTGCAGAGCAACAAAATTTAAATATTTTTTTTTTAAAAACAAGCACAAGTAACAAAAAGCAACAAAAAATCCCAGGATCACAAGTAACTATTTTCAGGAAGAACCATAAGCTATTTTTCTGCTCTAAGAGCAACAGCAAAGGCTTGGACATAATGGCACATGGACAAAATAACTTGGCTTTCAGCTGGCCGACTAATGCTGATGTGTTTTAGAAACTATCTGTTCAGCAGTAAATCTCTGGTTTTGCAAATTACTTATAAAGGAAAAAAAAAATCTTTACTGTGAGGGTGGCGAGACACTGGAACTGGTTGCCCAGAGAAATTGTGGATACCCCAATGCTGAAGTGCTCAAAAGCCAGGCTGGACAGAGCTCTGAGCAACCTGGTCTAGTGAAAGGTGACCCTGTCCAAAGCAGGTCCCTTCCAACCCATGATATTCTATGATTCTATGAAATCCTCATTCCTTTTGAGAGTTATGCAGTTCAGAAGAATTCAGGGAACTTTCAGGTCCCATCTTAGGAAATAAAGAACATAGCACAAAACCATTTAACATATGGGAGCATAAAAACATAACAGTTATGTATTGGACTGGGTAAAAGAGTTATATTCAAGAAGAAAAACACTTTGGCAGAAATTTGAAAGAAAATGATCTTTGATCATTTCAGTTTGCAATGATTTCAAGAAATTAGTTACTAAAGATTTTACATGCCTGAAAATGGTTCCACTTTTGGAAAAGGAACAGCTCCAAAATATATTAAGTCTAAAGAACATTAAAGAAAACTGTTTTAACAGCAAAGATTATCAAGTTTGTTTGCTTTCACATTTAGTAACAGTGTCTCTTGGTTATGCTCCTAAGCGCTTAATTGTTGCACAGTAAAACTTTCTGCCATTTATTGTCCCAAAGTCTTGTACTGCTTTGAGCCAAAACTCTTAGGTTTCATCCTGACCAATTCACAAGGCCACATAAACATCCATTCCTGATTAATGGGTTTCATTGTTCCTTTTTATTTTAGTAAAACTATTTTAGTTTTACCCTTCCTTAGATACGTAGACATTTTTTAATTTACACATTATTTTTATCCCTATTATTCCTATCTCATTGTAAATGCTGGAGAGCAAGAATCCCAGTCTTTTATTTTAAATCCACATCCCTGAGATAGCTATTATGGGATCATTTTCCAGGCTGTTCACACTCTCCAGGTAGGACACACTAGCTTGAAATCCCAAAGGTGCTCAGCTGAAGAAACTCAAATCATGTGGAGTGCCCCACCCCACATGGTTTAGAAAAAGCAGAAGGGGCACATTAGAGACAAACATTTAAACTTCTCATCAGACTTTAGCACTTCCGCCTAAATTGCTTGTGTGACTCTAAAGACATGCCATGTTAGACCACCGAAGAATCACAGTGCTCCTTGGAACCCTCCTTCCCATAACATCCCTGACATGCTCTCCTCTGACCCATCAGCATCAGTCACCATCAGAAAAATATGGGAGCATTTTGGAAGGTTTTTTTGAAAGGTTGTCTTGCTGCCAAAATAACACAGAGCCAGTCAGTGCAAAGATTCAGCACCAAATGAACCTACTGAACTTCTAAGTTACTTCTTTGCTGACTAGAATTAAAACTATTCACTGTCTCACTAGTTTACTTCAATTATAAAACATGGACAAATAAAGTGACTTTGAAGGTCAGAGTGGGAGAACGAAGAAAAGACAAAACACATTAATTTTTACCAGACACATGAAGAGAAGTAATTGTGGTCAATAACGCTATCTTAGTTTGATGTTCCTCTTCTTCATTTCTTTACACATCATATGGAATGAAGATTTTAAGATTTAAAATAAAATTTCCATTCATGAATGTTTCCAATCCATTCATTGCATTTCTTATTCCAGCTTAATAGAGATGAGTTGTTAGAATACATCATAAGAACCATAATGTCTCAGTCAATGTTTAGCCCAAAAAGTGGAAAAGGAAAAAAGCATGGTTTGACCATTTTACCTCTGTATTACTTCAGCTTTATATTCACAACTGGAAAATATATTTGCAGTAGGATAATACATTGCAAATGTGAATCTCAAATACCTGCGTCTATAAAAATGGAACTACTCTGGATTGACATTTGTAAAACCAAGAACCCTTTGGCTCACCAGCAGAAGTACATCCTGTATTCCCAAGTAATTCCAATCTTGCTGCAGTGGGAGGAGCAAAATTCAGACCTACCTAACATTTGCTGCTGAGGTAATTGTTTGAAGAGAAGTGCCGGGCTGCCACTTTTACAACCCATGGAAGAACAGACACAAATGTTCCACTGTGGCAAGTAAGATGTGGTTATATATGAATATATGGTAAGCAAAGCAGCTATTACTATCCATTTTATATAAATCAATAGTGCAGTGTGATCTGGAGCAGCATATATTACAGACTGCAGAAATAAAATCTGTCTGGAAAACAGCAGTGAGAGAAGGGAGACTTACAAACACTTTCTTAGGAAGAGAGGCTACAAAAAAAATACCTCAGAGAAGGAAACAAAGAAGACACACCATAGAGGGGTATAAGATATTAAGTGCTACACAGAAAAGCAATTAGATGTTCTGTTCCCATGAATTCCCTTTCAATAATAGAGGGGGAGGGGGGAGGAAAGGAGGGGAAAAGAGCATGGAAAATTCAGAAGAAGAAATTCAAGAAATTCAGAAAGCGGAATATTTAGAGACACTCACCCTACCTAAAATCGTGGCACATCTACTACTGCTGACAAGATGATTCAGGGTCATCTTTGTTAATCAAACTTAAGTATCAATACAATGTTTTAAAATTATTTATGTAAGCATCGCTATAATTTCCAAATCTGTACAAGATTCCTGCAAGATTTCTATACTTCTCTCATTGTATCTGAGGCAACGTAGAACTCTTTAACACTGTATTCAATTTTACCTAAGTTTTTCTGGCAAGCAAAGAAAAAGAGGGATGGGATGAAATAAAATAATTCCCAAAAGATATATTTTGACAAAAATTAGACAATTTTACTTGTATTGTTTCATTAGAATTCAATATGCATACTAAATTACAAAATACTATTTTAATGCCAAAACAATTGTCTTAATCACCAAAAGCAAATCCATCAAAAAGAAGCTTGAGAGAGCACATTTAACACTAGAAAATAGAAACTAAGCCATAAAGTAACAAGGGCTCTTAGAACTGCCATCAACTACAGGTTGATTCAATTAATGATTTAGAGATTGTGAAGTTTATTTAGCAATATACGCATTTTATATCAATGGTGAGTAACTTTTTTCACCATTTTGTATAGTCTCAGGCATGTGAGATGATTAGAGAACAACTCTCACCATCCAGGCAAGCCATCATGTGATTTAAGAGTTTCTGCAGAAGAGATACTATCACCTTCCTAGGACCAGAACAGCTCTGTATTCCTGAATTATAGTCAGAGGATAAAGGAGTCTGCCAAAACATTACTGAAGTGCTGGAACAAGGATAGTGGGAGGACTCAGCTTCTGAGCACTGCTCCTAAACAAGAGAATTTATAGTGAGTTAAATCTGTTGCAAGACTACAAAAGCTGAGCTAGTTTTCTGCTGACCACAAAATAAGCAGCACAGTAAAATATACTGTATTTCTATCTGCTCTTCTCTCTCCTTAGCAGAAAAAGCAGCCCAAGCGTGTGGAGTCATTAATTTGGTCAACATGTGGTTGGGCAAAATTATTTGGATTCCTTTTTTTGTTGTTTTGTTCTGGGTTTTTGTTTTATTTCAAATTTACTTTCAAAACACATACATGAAAACAAAGGTAAAAAAAATGAAAAGCCCAAAGTTTTTTCAACTTGACATGTTGCACTACCCAGTTATGGCATGTAGTGTCAGTAATGCCATCAGATAACATAACTGCCACAATCTGATGTGATGCATTAAACTGGGATTACCGGAATAAATCATGTTTGTGGGTGCACAGATCACAGGTGGTGCACTCAGCTGCTCTGTATTATGGCATATCTATAGGATGTGCAGATTAGGATATAATGTCCAGAAGCTTGTTCTCATTTGTGAAGTGCTTTGCAACCATAAGTCAATAGTAAGGAGCCACAAAACAGTTGTAATGGCATAAACCATCATCAGGGAAAAATACAAATCGATCAGTGCCAGCAATATAAAAGGAAGAGCTTGCATCTGTCCCCAGTCTCATAAATTCAGTGGTTGTTGCAGGCTTTTCCTCTGTCCCACATGTACTTTATTAACAATAGTAACTATCATAAATAATAATAATGCAGAGTAGTTTATTTCAAGATGAAGGTTCTTATTATCTGTTGATCCTATACCTTATTTCTTACATTGTGTCTGTGTTCCTCCTGTAAACAGGAGGGGAGAGCTAGCTAAATTTATTGTTTGAAGTTTATGCCTTTTAATTGGCAATAGTGTTATGCCCAGAAAGTTGTCTATGTAGGCTTCTTGAAATATCTGCATACCTTAACCAGCATGTTAAGCCTCTACAAAGGAGGCATAGAATTTACATTCTACTGCATGCTATAAATAAGTAATAAGAACAGATTAGAATTATGCATTTACGCCTACTAGTGAGAGTGAGATGCATAATTCACAAGTGGCAAACCCTTAAGAGGCTTTCATATTTCACCCCACCTCTCTTCCTGCTCCAGTCTTGTCTCTGTGGAACATAAGACATTGTTCAGTCCCGCTGTTTCACAATTTTAATTTTCTTTTCAAGATAGGTTGTTTAAGTTCTATAATCACTATTTCTTTCTTGCAGGAGAGCAGCTGGCACTACGTTAGTAGTCATATGCCCACGTTAAGTTACATTATTGGTATCATCTTCATGAGTGTCTTGTGAAACTCGGTGACATGAGTAAGAGAACACAGGACTTGCCACTGAAACTTCCCCTAGCACTGTCTGTTGGAGCAAGTCCAAAGCAGGACACCAAGTTGATTAGTGGGATGGAGCACCTCATCGATGAGGAAAAGCTAAGAGAATTGAGATTGTTCAGCCTGAAAAGAGAAGTCTTTGGGGTGAACTCATTGCAGCCTGAAGGAAGCCTGCAAGAAAAGAGAGCATGTAGCGGCAAGGGGGAATGGACGTAAACTGGAGGAGAATCAGTTTAGCTTTTTAGGAGGAAGTTCTTTATTCTGAGGGTGGTGAAGCACTGGAATATGTTGCCCAGAGAAGCTGTGCTGCTCCCTCCCCAGGAGTGTTCAAGGCCAGGTTGGATGGGGCTCTCAGCATCCTGGTCTAGTGGAAGGTGTTCCTGTCCATGGCAGGGGCTTGGAACAAGATGATCTTTAAGGTCCCTTCCCACTTAGGTCATTCTATGATTCACAGTTAACATGACATACTGCTCCTCTAGTTGGAGGTCCTGGACGAATAGAGTAATCTCTATGTTAATTCACAGCCTCAGCTTCTCTGCCAAAGCCTGAAAGTACCTGTTGTGACCACAGTTTTTATGACAGCACATGAAGGCCACAGATTTTAGCAAAACTGTGGCTTTTCCCCACAGCAGTTCTACCTCCAAAAACTCTGTTACCTGGTGATGATAAAGTGCAAAAACAAGGCTCTACTTCAGTCCAGCTGCTTTATTGTTTTGTGGTTCTCTGGCTGCAGCACTACAATTTTCATTCATGTATCTCTGAAAGAAACATCCCTAGGGACAGGCTCCTTGGTGAAGAAGTTTCCTTGGAGTTTCTCTCAGCTGTTTTTAACTTAGCCTGTTTATTTACCTGCATTTTTCCTTTGTCCTGCATGTAAATATTTTAAACTATTTTCTAGCTCTTTATTTTGTCTTGATCTCTGACACACAACTTCTTTTCCTATTTAAGCCAAAACATGTACTTCTTTTTTATGGTAACATTTCTTATTTATTAATCTTTTTATCTATTCAGTGTATCTCACTTTAGTTTTACTTAACAAGCTTTCTCTGCTCTTTTTCGCTGCCTGTAAACATAGGAGAAAGACTTAAATTGCACATGTATTTTAATTCTCAGTACAATTTAAAAGCTTAAAAATCATTATGTGACATTGCAATGATGATATTAAATTCCAAGAGTCATACCTCAAAACATTCAAAACACATTAGTTGAAATGTTTAATCCAACTTACCCTTGAGCTGATGAAAAGGCTAGCATGCCAGCTCATGAGAATATTGGAAAATTCTTGTCAATTGGATTCACTATTTGTTCCTTAATCAGAACAAAAATCACTCGCACTATTAAAATTAAATTATCATAAATAGCTCCAAAGTTGAAGTTAATATGAAATTTCGCTTTCAAAATGATGCTATTGACATACTGCATCAACATGGGTAACTTTCCAGTACTGGTAATTTCCTTAATTTTTAGCATTTCTAGAATAGTCTAAAAATTCCAATCCTTGTGTGAACTCCAACTGTCTAGACAATGATCTTAGATACGTGAGATGTGAGGATCCTGAATTTCCTAATAAACCAGATTCTCTGGTCACCTCATAACAACCTTATGTAGCCATACACATACCCAGACAGGAAAAAAAAAAATCAAGATATGCAGACTGTAAACATGATTTAAATGTACCTCTGTAGTCATGGAACCTGGCATGTCCAAAGCAGCCAACAAAGAAATAACAATATTTATCATCCACCTTTCCATCCATCCTAATTAAGACCATGAGTCTAAGCCTTACTTAAAGCACACTAATCTGATGTTCTTCTTACATGTTTAGATTTATGTTCACTTGAATATATTTTCCCACAAGTTAATTTCCTGGTAACGCATCACTGTAACGTGTCACTCTATTTATACAATAAAAAACCACAGCAATGAAAGAAAGAAAAAGAGGAAAATCCCCAACAGCTTTCAGAGTCCAACTACAATCTATGTAATATGCTTCAATCAGAAATAAATCACCATAAAAAGACATATTCCATGGAAGACTAGGGAAAAGTGTGATGGAGTTCAGTTCTGACTGAAAAAGGCTATTAAGCTGTATGTAAACAATTTAAGCAATCACTGTAGAAGCCAAAGGCAGATTTCTGGCAGTGATAACAGGAAAAGAAGTATCCTAGAATGCCTCCCAAGGTTTTTGGGACAAGACCCATTCCATTCATACGTTTCCCCATAACTTAAGAGGATAGAGAAACAGATTTTGAAAATACATGAATACTCCAATCATACAAACCACCAAATAATTTTGAAATCAAACTTACATCCAACTATTTTATGGCCTGGTAACATACAGCTTTGTATTGTTCACACACAAAACAAGACTTGTGCAAGATGGAAAATACCCACAAAAGTCTTACATTAATAGGTGAAGTATTTTAGCAATGAAAGTTCTAAGAAAGTTTCTCAGACTTATTGAAATTATAAGTCTGAAACCCAAGCAAAAATCAAATATTTCCCTTTTCATTCATCTCCTTACAGCTTTCTGTTTTTCTCAATAAATAAAGTGCTGAAAATATTTCAGTAATGGTAAATGACTCAACACACTCATGGTAATGGATTTAGTAAAAGCAAGGGAAAGCGGAAACCCTTTGGTTTGAATTTTTGGTTTGAAAGTTGGGAATCCCCGAGAAGTTCTGCTGTGGTGTTACCTGCCTATACATTGTCATAATTTATCAATATTGCACTATGGTTAAAGAAAATTTGGGATATACCAAGTATAGAGAGAAGAGCCTGTGTCTAGCATTAGCCAAAGAACACCTGTACTGCTCTGTCAAATGATCACGGCTGATAAACCAACACACTGTGTAATGCAGCAGCATGGAATAAAATATCTATTTCAAATTAAATACTCATCAACTGTTTAGTAGTTAAGGAGACCAAATGTTCCTAAATTAATAAGGAGAACTATGAGTGTCTTTTCCAGGGCATAAGGAAAAGCTCAGAGAGAAGTTTCATTATGCAGCTGGCAATATCAAGAAGGCTGCCCCACTCCATCCAAGCCTAAGTGAGGTGTGCCCTTATAAATGGATACCTAGATATTCAAGCAGAAGAAGCAGGTTTGGGCTTAGTCCAGCTGTGCAAGAGGTGTCATATCTTTGTTTACCTGAGTTCAGCATTACTTTGAAACTAAGCATAAATCATTTACTAAACATCTCAGAACAATACTGGCAAAACGAAAAAAAAAAATCTTTTAGAAAAGAGATGTTTTTCTTGATCTATAAATAAATAATTTATAATTTCAGCATAAAACCTAACACAGTTTTGGACGTTTTCTAAAGCACACTTTAGAAAACCATTTTCTAAATGGTCACACCATTTTCTGAATTGAAATGGTGACTGGATAAAGACTTGCTTTAAACAATAAGCTTATGCATCGGTTTTATCAGAAAAATTAAAACCTGAACAGAAGCCACCATTTTGTCATACCAGCTTCTGGCAAAACACAATTACCAGGCACTCTGCTGAAAATAAGATCTCACAAAAAGTACTTCATGCAACACAGCCAAGAATGTCGTTGTTCTTGTTAAAGAAGAGTTCTTGTTAGAGAGTCCTCATTATGTTTAGTAACAAACAGTGGGTCACCATGAGACAACAGCTCACATCTGTGACAAACTATGACACTTGATGTGAAGCTCTCACTGATGAAAGACAGAATATAGAGAAATAGATTAGCCCTTCAGCAAAATGCAAGAGCAAAGCAGACAAGATTTGTCCAGTTTACCCAAGAGAGGTTCACACATACAACATTACGACCTGATCTGAGAAAGCAGCAAAATACGAATTTGCTATCTAACTGTATCTTGGAGAAGACCTACAAATCCACATGCCAGTGCAGAACACCTACAAGACAATTACATGTGGACAATTAGAATAAGCTCTGCTGACAGATTTAAAAAAAAAAAAAAAAAAAAAAAAAAGGCTGTAAGGCTGTAAATTCCCATTTTACAAATTGAACTCAATGAATTCTTGATTTAAATGTGTCCTTATCAGTAGGCACTGTCTTCTGAAGAAATCTCAGCACCTTTAAACTGCTTACCAACCTAGACATTGAAAAAGAAAATACAGAATGAAAAGCTTACATGTGTCTAATTCTGACAAATATTTGAAGTAATACCACAGGACAAAATGATCTGGAAGTTTTACATTTTTTAGGGGGTTTTATTTCTTATCATGGAATTTAGACAAGCCATGAAATCAATGCTTTTCTTCTCTTTGTTTAGAAAATAGAGCCCATAGCCAAAATAATTCTTATGTGCCAGAAGGGAAAGGATAGAAAAAATACTCTCCCTGTTCTACAGCTATTAGCTCTGGAGAAGCTATTTTGCTCCAGTTCACTTTGGTACATACAGAAGATTGGAAGGTCCCAATCACTCTCATTTTATAATTTGTGTTGCATTTTAATTTTTAGAAAGTGGTACTCAAGTAACCTGAGAGCTCAGCAATTCCAGCAGGGGTAGCGTGAGTTCTCTCCTGGCTTGCTGTGTTACCCAAATCTGATCAAAGGACAAGGACTCCAGAAGCTTGTCCAGCTGTGGTTTTATAATGACACCATTAGGTTTTGCTCTATAATCAAGGTCCCTAAAAGTCTGTGTAGCTTCAGGCTTAATATCTGCGACAAGGTTAACTGAAATCTGCAGCAAGGATAACTACTTTAGCAGATTGTATCAGCAGGAAATATTTAAACACTATTTAAAAGGATTTTAAATAAGCAGATTTTATTTAACACTGCACTAATGCACTGCAATAGAAAATGATACAACAGAGCTGCTACAAATAAACATAATGCTTTTACCCTTCCCCTGCCCCCCTCCCCTCTAAATTCCCCAGATGTGTATTATTAAGTCCAATGAGTGCACCAGATCTTTCTGTCTGAATTTGAAATACCGGAACGCCAGGCTCAGACAGCCCATTTGCCCTTTGGTTTTGTGCCTGCTGAATCTGCATTCCGGGTCTGTGGAATTAATTACGATAGCACCGGTCACCGGCAATGTCACCGTTGCCGCTTCAGGTGTATCAAATGCGCCTTCCTACACGCCTACAACTTTTAGGGGAAGGCAGCTTCTATAAGGCTGGTGTACCCTGCCCTCTAGTGCCAGGTGCACCTCCAGATGTTCACTCAAATGCATGCCAGCGCCAGAATAAAGCCTGGAGCAGCAGGCATTCTTCATAAGGCAGTGTGACTTACCAACTGGATATGTTGCTAAACCAAATGTAAGGTGTTGCCCTGGCATTGTTGCACAGTAGTGCAAGACCTTAAAATAAGGGTGAGACACTGAGCCATATCTCACTGGGTTGTGTGCAAGATGTTTCATATAACCAATTCTAACTGCAAAGAAGCAAAGATTGAATTTTATTGCTCACCATGGTGTTATAGTCTTTGTTTCACCAAAAAAAAAGAAGAATTGCAACATTCAGGGTTATAATGTCTATAAATCCACCACTAACATTGTATTTGATACCAAACAACTCTTTCCAAAACCTGTAGTGAAAGAACAGACTGAGTACATTTGGTATTTATAAGTATTGCACTGCCACCTGGAAGATGGGGAATAAAGTCATACCAGAGGACTACAGAATTTTTTTAGTGTTTGTCCTGTAAGGCAAAAGCTGCCTGTCATCTTTGAGCATGACCTAAAACAAATGAAGGCAAATCCTTAAGGCTAGAAACCATTGTTCTTAAACATAGCTATAGCTGAAAACTGTGAAAAGTAACCACAAGAACAACATCTTAAACATAAGGTAATAAGGATTTTCTTCTCAGTGGTTCAGCTTCATGCAGTGATACATCTTACTGCAATTATCTTCTACATATAATTCTGTAGATTTTCTTGCTCAAATTGTTTAACTTGGAAATCAGTGCAATACTGACATTTTGAATGGATTCTGCTTTTCTTATCATGAACTCTCATTTAAAACAAGCAGCAGTATTTGTGGCTTATAAAGGACCAAAAACTTTGCCAATTTTTCTGTAAAATGTTGCCATTGCACATGGTTGTGCATGACGTCTACTGTAATCTCTACTGGTTTAGCACAACATAAAAAATACAGGTACTAATTTGGGATTCTCCCATTTTTTAAGTTCAGATATGTTAAGCCCTGATTGAGCAGATGTCAAACATCTGTCCTTCTTCACAGAAAAACAAGGCTCCCAATCTAACCTGGTTTTGTGGGATCAGCCTTTCCATGCTCAGGTCAAATAACAATTTGAAAAAGCTAAAGCTTAGTTTGTGGTCTTAGGAAAAAAAAATTGTGAAGACAGCTCTTTCTCACCTTTTCCAAGGCTCTCCTTAATATTTTGTCCAGAAACCTGGTAGAAAGTACTCTGTCACATTTTTTTATAAACTCTTGGACATGCAATTTAGGATAACTCTGTACTTGTTTAACTCAGTTGAGGGTCTGCCCTTGTAACATAGCTGACACAATCTCTTTCCTGAAAAACTGGAAAACTTCTTTCAGGCTGGCAGAGAAAAATAAGTTTCATACAGCTGAGTCTTAATAAGAATATCTTCCTTTTAAAGATTCATGATGAGAACCATTAGATTCTGCTAGGAAAATTATATGAACACAATTTGTTAACATTGTCAAATACCTAGTGCTGCAGAAAATGCAGACATACATCCTCAATTCCAAGCTCAGAGCAAAGACAGATTCATACTTTTTTTGTCTTGTTTTGTTTTCTAATGTACCCACAAAATAATTTCCCTTTATGAACATGTTAGACAATGAACATGTCCCAGTCCATCAAATGCTCAGCTTTTAAGAATACAGGAATATTTTACTCTAACCTTTTTTTCTAAAGTTTCTTCACATCAATAAGGTTATAAAAAAAAAAAAACAAAAACAAAACAAAACAAAAAAAACCCAAAACAACAACAACAACAACAACCCCAACAACAACAAAACACCCCAAAAAACACCACACAACAAAAAACACCGCCACCCCCCCCAAAAAAAATACCTAGGCCCTTTGGTCACATCTGATAATCTCTGCTTATCCTATAACATTCTGCATTTATTAGACCACTCTTCTGCTGGTGGTATTGGCACCACCAGCTCAGGCCACTGCAGTCTTTTCAGGATAAATCTGTTCAGAATAAAACTTTTCAGGATAAAACCCACCCTGTTCCCCTTTCATCTATGCCAGGCAGAAAATTTCTGACACTAATTTAAACAAAAGGGAAAACAGGAAGGGATGCCTTGAATAAACTTAAAAATATCTTTAATATAATGACATTAAGACTTGTCCATGTTTCAAAGTAGAAACTTTGGTTTTGTCTGTGAGTTTTTTGGATGAGAAGGATATTTTCTGTTCCCAAGGAAAACCAGCTCAAAATTTCCTGAAATCAAAAGCCTTTTTAATATTAGCATGTTAAGAGCTCTGAAGGTAACTGTACAAGCTTCTCCAACTCCTCACAGCTGCAGTAAGGATATACAGAGCATACACAGAGCAGTAAGGTCTGAAGATCTAGGGAGCAGAACACTATTGCAACTACTCTCCTGAGCTGCAGATGATGGTCTTGGTTACACCAGCTTCGGCACTCACACACAGAGCAGCTGAAAGCATAAAAACAGGGGCATGGATTCACACAGCCTAAGTTCCACCTGGGGTCTGCCACTATTTCCTCTGGCCCCATCCCTTGGAGAGATTAGGTTTTCACTGGAATATAGGATGTGAAATACAACCCAGACTGCATGAGGAAGTAGGACATACACCACAAAAAGCAAATGCATGAAGGTGGGAGGCAGAAAAATCACAGGCAGACAGTTAATACAGGTGTTGCGGTAGAAGGGCTGGCTTCATTTCAGTGTTTTTTTACTCACAACACAGAAACCAAATGTGTCAATATGGGGGAAATATTTAAAGGCACTAATGGATGATGGATGCCTAATGGGTCTCCTTTTTCAATGTGGTAAAGTCTACATTTGCCATATGTGCTTTTAAAGGGTTTCCTTTTTAATTACAGCTCAACCCCTAGAGGAAACAAACACTTGAATATCCATGAAAATCAATGAGTATTTCAATCCCTCAACAATTGTCAAGATCAGAAATTAAGCTAACAATATATTTGCCATTATAGTGTTGAGAAAATATACACCTTCTCAAGTTATGGATTGATTAGCCTAAACTGATTGCAATGTCCATGGTCTGAAATGAAAGTCAGTGAAGTACTAATTTTTAAACAGAATTTGTGTCTGCTTAAAAATAAAGGTACAATACCCCATCACATTTAAATAGGTACAGCACTTCAAAAACACAGAAAGAATCTATGACTTTCTGGTATAGACTACTGTCCAGGAAATAGGCCATATAGTTCCTAAATTAGGAAAATAATTTTGGTGAGTAGATAGGAAGCACATGTCAGAGACAATGAACTTTGTCTGTCTGTTTAGGATCAATAGTATATTATGTTGTTGCAGTAAGTTAACAACATCACTAATATAAATACTGAAAACAAAAGGAAAATTATATGGAAAAAGCCAAGATGTGTATAACATAATACTACAAAACCAAAAGCTCCAACTTTTCACCATAAAACTGTAGCCCTAGGAAATAAAAAATAAGATCATGTTATACCTCTTTTAAATCTAGCCTACAAAGTGGAAAATCTTGGGCTCTGAAAGGAAGCAAAATCAAGTCAAATTAAAGATAAAGGCAGATCTAAGCAATATCTTGAATAAACCAAATTCACAAGGACTGAAATTTCTAGTGACCCAAATCCCAGCCTGCTGGCTCATATTGCCACTTCTCCCTCAGGCAGAGGGAGAAATTGGCAGCTACGTAAAATGGATCCAAAGTAAACAGACTGATCTTTACACCACATAGAAAAGAGTGAGTGTTATGGTGTACAGCTTATGGTAACATGATCTGATCCACCAGCCCTCACTTTTGAATAAGTTAAGATTTTCTGTTTTCTTTAGATCCATGTCTGCCTAAAAGTTAACTGAAAGCAAAGTCATTAAATGCTCAGTAGGACCAAAAATATAAAAATTTCAAGTAAAATAGAAATAAATAATTTCTACATAAAAGCAACAAGAGCTTCTCTAGGAAACTTATGAACTAGATGAAACTTCTTCTGCATACTTCAGCTGAATGTATTCTGAAATATCACTCAAGATTTAAGGGTAGAAACCTCACACTTTTTTATATTTTCAAAGAAGAATTACAAAAGTTACTTGACCATAATTTCTATCAATAAACATTCATTTTGCCTATAATTCAGAACTGCAAGCAGACATGAATCTAAAATAACCAACCAATATTATGGTGGATATTTCCTCAAATGTTATACATTGTTTGCCCATTTATAACCAGGTTGCAGAAAAACCTTTTGGTAAAATGATGGACCTATGATGAAATTTCAGTAATGATTTTAGTAAGATTGGAAGCACAACTATTTGCACTTCAAAAATTTTAAGAACAGTGCTATGATATGGCAATGAGAGATTAATGTAAATCTTGTAAAAAAAGATAAATGGCACTGCAAGAATACCAGAAAACTGGGGAGACGGGGAGAAATTAATTGAACCTACACTTTTGATAAATATTTATTTTTTGCAGAAGAAAAATGCACAGTAGTTTGAGCTGTCATTATGCTAACCTATATCCTATTTTTCATATTATTAGTAATACATAATGTGGTAGTTTATATTCAAAAATAAAACCAGAATGTATATACCTCATGTATTTATCCAGAAATGCACTAAGGTTACTATGGTTACGAAAAATCCATTACCTTTGAATACAGAATGAAAAAGTTTGACTTAAAGTGTGCTCTATTTATTATAGTGATCATCAACAGCCTTCAGGAGGTTCTCTAACTGGATTCATTTTTCAGTGTCAAAACTGACCCACCACACCAGTACCTTATGGCTTGTGCAAGGCAAAGAAATTTGAACTGTATGAATTTTTAAATATGTTTTATACTGACTCAAGATGCAGAAATGGCTTTGAATTTTAAGGCCTTACATTAAAAAGAAAGTAGGGTCTTGGCACTCTTTTCCCCCTTGACTTGTCCAAATTGAAATGCTTTATTTTCACTTGTACCTACAGAGATATACAAATTCTGATGGGCCCACAATAGTGTTTGATTCTGCTGTGGCATTTCTAGCTCCATATTTTTGGGGTTTTTTGGCTGTTTGGGGAGGGGAGGGTTGTTTTGTTTTGTTGTTGGTTGGTTTGGTTTTTTTCATTATTCTTTTTGTTGTTCTTTGCATAAAGTCTGAAGAAGTAATTTGGAAAATTCATTAAATTAAACTTGATTACACTAAAATAGAAAGTCTGATTACCATATATCATGGTATTGCCAAGTAATGGGCACTTAACTTCCAAGTAATAGTTACAGAGTATTGATACAACTTGGCACAACGATTATCAGAAGAAAACAGATTATTGGGTTATACTTTTAATAAATGAATTACACAGAGACTATTCAGGTAAGCAATGCTGTATCTCTCTAATTAGGAATAGTTAAGGAAGGCAGGAAGAAAAACTATTAAACCTGTACATAATTTCTTCAACAGATTGCAGTTTACTTGCTTTGAGATCTGGATGTTTTGAGATCTAAATGTTATAAAATCATTAAAAAGGTGACTCAGATGCTGTAAAAGAGGCACAAGATTTAGCAACACCATCCATGGTGGTGTTAACTTCTATGAGTCCCAACAAAGAGTAAGATGCTTTAAATTATTAAACCCATCAGCATTCAAAGTGCATCCAGCCAATTTTAGAATTATTTTTCTTTCCTCTGAAATAAGTAGTCAATCACACAACTGTTCATTGCAACCATGATATACCAATCTGACATGCTACCTAGCAAAGAACTCACCTTTTACAACATACTTAGTTCCATTTCCAGAGTAAATTGGTATTCCATTCATATATAAAGTATATTGTGTAATAATACCATTTGGTGTTTTGGGTGGACTCCAACTCAGCAGCAGGAACGTGGGAAAGGATATTGCTGTGGGTGATTGCACATCTTCAGGGGCTGGTGAAAAAAAAGTATAAAGTTACACTATATTGTCTTTCCACAAATCACATAGAATTTCAATGAGAACTTACTACCAGAATGATTTTTGGTAAAGCTGAAATTTCAGAAACGTTTTTATAACTGCAACATAGTAGAATTTTGAGAAGTCTCCTATTTATGTAAGGATTAGTAGCCAAACAGAAATGCTTATGAAAGACAGCAACATACTCTTTGCTTTTAGGAGAATAATTATGCTTCTATAATTTATCTTTCCAGCTTGGTAACAATGATCAAGGTGAGAGGTACAGGATTTTAGTGCAGTCCTTATTTTAATGCAAATTATTTTCTCTTCTTTAACGGTTTTTATTCCTAACTACAAAGTGATCATTCTAATCACCAATGCAGGCAATGTGTTCTTAGGCACTACCCTTATTTCAAACTTTTCATAATTCAATACACTTAGTAATGTTTGCTTAATGTAGATTTTATGTATATAATATACTGGAAGTTGGCAATGGATAATAATTTAAGAGTCGAGTTCGTTCACTGTTCCAGTGAGTTATACATTAGAAGCACAAGGAATCCCAGTGAATATCGCAAGGGGAGCAGAGCTGAGGCCTTAGTCTGGGAGAAATATCTTGTAATTTACAAGCTCTGTGCTAGCAATTTAAAACAATAACTAGCAGTGCTTGGCAATGTGAAAACAATATAAAGTAATGAATGTTTCAACAGGGAAACAGGGGTAGCTGGAGGGTGTGATATGGTGTCTGTCTTCTGTATCACCAATTTATTGTTACTAAGAGCATGCAACAAGAGCATCCAAAAATAGAAATTCCACACATTGACTTTTTGTTCAATTCTTCTGAGGGATAAAACACATGTTCCCCATAGCTTTATTCAATTTCTAGGGGGAAAAAAATACTCTTGCCTAAACCACTCTGTTATGGCAGGTAAGGATTTCAGCTTTATTCACTAAGCTGAAAAAATTGGACATAAACAAATTATTTTTAATTACTATGTCACAGCAGAAAGAAATACATGAATATTGAAAAACTGTGGTTCATGTTTACATCACAGGGTCCATTAACTATTTGGCTGTCAGAGGCTGCACCCTTTCATGGAGAATGCCACCAGACAATCTCAGCCAGTTTATCTTGAACATCCAAGAGGCAATAACTGGATTTTGATTTGATTGGTGCTGCTGGCAGTTATTAACATGGTCACGCCAAAACTCTTTCTAGCAATGGTAGACTGCAATCTTCAGCACTGTTATCAAGACAACACCTTGCACAACAACCTGCTCTGGCAGCAGTTAAACACTTCAGCATCCTTTTAATTACTATGGCTGTAACTACGTGACTTCATGCCAAAATTTTATTTTCTTTATTGGTACTGTATTACAACCCAGTTTACATGAGAAGATAAAACAAAGAACTGTGGGAGGGAGGGAATTTTGAAAGCTACTTGGCATCATGGAAGATTAACTACTGTCCAATAAATACATGTCAAAGTCTTCATTATTCTACTGGTGTAGATTTGGAGTAACTGATTATTTTAACTGGATTAATATGGCTTTAGGATGACAGAACCAGGAGATGTGAACTTTATGTTTAATTGAGAACAAAGTTAGATATGTCACTGATATTTCTGGAGCATTTGTTCTGGTAATTGATGTGCATCACATCAGTCTAGACTCTAAAGCCAGATCTGAATACATTTTTTCTTTCTTTGTGCCCTAGTTCTTAATGTAAACATAGAAAACATTAATTTAAGCGATTAACAACCTTTAAGCTGGAGCACAACAACATATAAAAGTGTTTAGGGGAAAAAACAGAAAATCTGAGCAGCAATTAATAAATAACTCAATTGGCATTTGGCAGTTTCATCACACACTGAAATAATAGTTGCCTATTGCTGGTGTTTAGTGGTTAAAAGAAACCATGGAAATCAACCGTTTGATTCTCAATTTCATACTCTGCCATACAATCAATTCTTTTTAGTCAGACTGTCTCTAGATTTACTTCTGAGCCATAGTAAAATGAGGAAGCTTTCATTAATCTTTCAGATGCTTCATATTAATGACAAGGCTCTTGCATGAACAATGTAACAGCAATTAAAAAGCCCATTAATCTGCATTACAGCTATTAAAGATGCATGTCATTAAAGGGTATGGAGTTTGATTCATTTTCGCACCCCCCAAAAAATGGAGCAATTATGGTCTGGCAATGCACTTTGTCATCAAATTAGGTTGGGGTTTTCCAGCAAATGGCTTTGCAGCGTTTAGCTCTTCTCCTGTTTTATTATTCATGACTGAAATGTGGAAGTCAAGACCTTTGAAATTACTTTACCTTCTTGTGGAGTGGAGATGTTCAATGCAGGCAAGCTCTCAGTACAGCCAGCCAAAGTGCAAGCAGTTAGGGTTACAGCATAGTTTGTGAAGGGATGCAAGCCCCTCAATACGCCTGCAACATAAGAAAGCAAGATGTCATGCATGTACAGTGTAAGACTGAGTGCAGACACACACAGAGGGAAAATAAACTTTTCTGTTACAAAAGTAACAGGGCTCCCACTGTTACAGGTGGAAAATAAAAATTATTTAAGGTTTCGTTACTATTATGCATGACTAAAATTTTATAAAATAATTTAAAAGCAAATTACAGTTTATCCTATTTTTAGTACTAAAGATGCACCTGTTTTTCTTTAGTTTTGCTCACTGAAACAGATACTACTTTGAAACAGAGGTGTATATTTTAATGTGACAATGAAGGAGTTTTTTTCCTTAATCCTTGTCTCAAACTTTTTTCAATTACTCATTTTGTTTTTGCAAGGAATTTTCATTGTCTCCCAAAACAAGATTTTTTTAATAAATCCTCTCCAACAATGACCCCATTCATCCATAAACTGAAATCTCTTTTTTTTATGAAACATCCCACTTGTCTTCCATTCAGTAGCAGAATACAGACCATATGTTTGCTACGCTAACAACAGTACCATAATTCAGTATGAACACACAGCACCCAAGGGTTTACAAGACTAAAAGATCTGGGACCTTATTCTATTTCAGGTCCTGCTTATGTTAGTGAGGAGAAGTTATTAAATTCTCACACATCAATTGGCTCCTTGTTACAACAAATAATAATCACTGCTTACCACTCCAGGAAGTTTTGCCACGTTTTGAACTATCATATATAGAATGATTACAAGGCAAAAAAATTAGTTTAGAGTCATATTTAGAAACATCAGTGGTTCCCATTTCAAAGTGAGTCCAACAACAAAGTAATATAAAATCTAAATTGAGAAGTAATTAAAAGAAGGCAAATTCATTCCAAGTTTTATTTCAAACCATGTTCTCACCTTGACTGTCACAGCTCTAGCACAATCAATGTGGTGTTTCATTAAAAAAATAAAATTTATAGCAAACTATGTTATTTCAAAACTGTCCAACACTGGGATTTTGCGAATCAGCTTAAAAAACAACACTTCAAAGAAGTGTAATTTCTGGTCAACTGTCCCACAGTACAAGTCTGAAAACCCCTTCAGCATTACATGTACACAAACAGGTAGACAAAATTAGCCCTTGTTATTCCTCTTCACTGGGTTACTACACTAACAGAATGCATTCATAACTGTTTCATTAAAAAAATATTTTTACCCCACATAAGCCCTTTACAATCACAAAAAGGGCATGGAGAATTTGATGTTGGAAATTAACAGCCACAGCACAAATATATTATTTTCTGAGTAGAACAATCAGCCTGTACAAGTTTATATTGTGTTTAATAATAGGTGCACTCACATAGAAAATATGAGATTAGCTTTCACTGAATTAGTAACATTTATACTTTTTCTTGCAATCAATCAAAAACTTCAAAGGTTGGCATTGCAATGATCTTTCTATTTGAATTCTCTGGGGTGCACTTATACCCACACAAATGGAGAGATATGCAGAAGTAATTACTTTTACTTCAGAGTAGTGTTAAAATAAAACCAGTTGACCAGCATCTGCTTGCTCTGGTTATAGTTTTCATTTTGCAAATCCCCAATTAACAGTGGAGAGCTGTACTGACATCCAATCTAAGGGTGATGGAGAGAAAAAGAATGTTGTGTTGGTCACCACCAAAGAAATGTCTCTGTAATCTTCCTGTGATGGAAGGAGAATATTTTTAAGAGCCATCAAAAAGACAGAAATTAGGAAATAATGTTTTCACAGAATGGTCTGAGTTGAAAGGGACCATAAAGATCAACTGGCGCCAATCCCCTTGACATGAGCAGGACACTTCCCACTAGACCAGGCTGCTCAGAGTCCCATTCATCCTGACCTTGAACACTTCCAGGGATGGGGCATCCACAACTTCTCTGATCAACCTGTTCCAGTGTCTCAACATCCCCACAGAAAAAAAATTCTTGCCAATAGCTAATCTAAACCTAAACTCTTCAGATTAAAGCCATTATCCCCTTGTCCTTTCACTACATTCCCTTTCGAGAAGTTCCTTTCCAGCTTTCATGTATGGCCCCCCTCTAGGCATTACTATGCCTGTAAAGTATTGGAAGCAACACTAAATTCTGCATCACAGAAATTCCATTAGCCAAAACACCATCTTTTTTACACAAGACAGTATTTCCACTTATTTCCAGATTGCACAGGGTTAAACCCAGGAAACTATAATAGGTGCTTTGGGAATTACCTCCACAAATAAACACAAGCATGAACCATATCCTCTAACTGCGACATTTGTAAGTCCCTGGCCAAGGGGAGCATGGCATTGTATATTTACCATCTCTCTATTCACTCTGTGGTGCTTTAGGAAGCAGTTTAGCTTGATTTGTACATTTAGCACTTGTAGCACTTGTTTGTTCTGATGCAGTGAATTAATACTCCTCGCATTTCCCCATGAAAGACATCCTGTAGGGTTACCAACGGCATCAGGCACTGAGAGCTGCAGAATATCAGACCTATCCAAAAAGATGCCAGGACACGTAGAAGGATTGGATTGGGCTGTTTGGTTTACTTTTAACAAAGTAGGAAGGTTTTATATGAAGCACCTGTAGCACAACAAACTTCCCATTGCACAGATAGGTTTGTGAAAGGCTGAGAGAACGTGCATGGAAAAAAACTCAAACAAATAAACCTTTTTGCTACAGGAGGCTTTTTGTTAAAAAATTCATTCAGCAAAGGCAGCAACTTAAAAAGTTTTTTTTCATTTCCTAATTAATGTTTTTCCTTCACATGTACTCTTGCACTATTTTTTTTCACCAAAGAAACAGATGTGCATAGGTAGGCAATAGAAAGTGCACAGATTTTATTTACATACTTCAGCAAACTACTTTTTTCTCAGCTGCCATCCTATCTGTTTGGCCAGCATCCACTCTAATCTGTTCTCCTTCATTATGTTAATCTGTGGGCGGAAAGATTTCTGTCATCTTCAAATCGCTTGTACAGCAATGGTAAACACCTTGGCCTGTCTGTAATTGGACAGGTGTCTGCATTGGTGTCACCCAGCTTTTAATTCAATTAAAGAACTGGCTGCTCTGCTCTCATTACCCACTCATTTCCTCTGCACTTTCAGTCAGTCAGTGAAATTTACACTCAGCACCTGACTACGCTGAAATACAAAGTCAGCAGTCCCACAGCAAAGATCATCACTGATGCACGTGAATTAATTTAAAGAACAGCAAAATAAATTTTGCAGTAAAAAATAGCCTATGATCCAATGAAGCTGATTGACAGCTTTAAAAAAACTTTCCCTAACTCCTCAATTATCACACTCTCAGACTGGCATCTCTTGTCTATATCCAATAACTGCTGATCTGATAAGAGTTCATCAGACCTTCCAAGATGGGGTGCTAACAAAGCAAAATTTGGCCACATTTGTATGTATTCTATTAATGCAAACAGGAGAGAAGTGGATAAATTGTCACTCTGATCAGGAGATAGGCTTAGAGACATCATCAATATTTGAGAAGAGGGTCAGCCTCACACATTTGAGATACGGGTCCCACACATTGAATCTGCCACTACAGAGCAGCTGAATCCACCTAACTCAAAATTAACATCATAGACTACATTCAAAGCCTTAAAATCCACATGGGGAAGTGGAGATGCTAAATCATTTTAACACACCACTCCTATCTGCCCAAAGAACCTTTGGAAATAAATTAAAGTTCTAACACAGACATTTTGACACAGTGACCCCATGAAACTGAATAATGTCATTTGTTAAATATGAATGTAAAGTTAACAGTCTAAAAGAGTGATCTGGAATCACACCTAGAACATTAAGCCCACTTTATATGCAAAACTAGTATTTAATTCTCTATACTTTTATTTAACTGGTCTTTAATTATTTGCAATATTGAAAGTCAAGGTTTAGAGATGTGCAAGAGAGAAAATGCTAGGTTCATTCGAACAGCAAAGGGATAACAACGTGGATATGGGCAATAGCAAAGGGGTCAACATGAATTTATGGTAAAATGAGTGTGTGGACTAGCCAGAATTAGTTGCATATTTGTGTCCACTCCATTCAACGTTCTAATGCATACAGTATCTAAGATTACATATCCAGCTATTTTTCCTTCCCTTCTCCGTAAGGCAGACATTTCTTTTGCTCAGTACCTCTCAAAGAGAGTTCTCACACATTTAGATACCATAATCCACAGCATTCTGGCAGATTTTTTTTGAGTGCAAAAGTAGTACTTATCATTAAAAAAAACAAAAAACATTACCACTACAGTATGAGGGCTAATATTCTGTTCATAAAAATTTAAAAATTGAGTGTATGTTTTTGTCAAAGGGACTTTTCTTTGACAGATTTTTTTATTGTTTCCTCTCTAACATGCTATTTCAGGTATTTCATGAGGACTCATTTTGAGCTACACCTACTGCAATTGAAACAACAGTTGACCTTTCGATTTACCTTAATTCTTGTCCAAGCTTTAAAAACCAAAGTTACCAAATCTTTCCTCCCCAAACCCAGACTATTTAGCTAACTTGAATGCCTGAGGTTATACAGCATCTGTCCAACAAAGTCACTTGTGTGTCGAGATGCATCACTGCCACAGTACACTTAATCACAGTCCACTGATCAGAAAAGGAAGTCCTCAACTGACTTTGTTTTTGACAGAGTCTAGCAAAAACTGTTTAAGTACATATGTCTTCCACATATGCATTTCTGAACCGAAAGCCTGTGCACATCTATCTGTCACATACATCTGCATTTTTAAAGCATCTTCTAAGTATAGTATGAGTCATAAAATGAAGAACTACTCAACACAAGGGCACCTATTCCAACTCTTTGCCTTATAAGAACAAACAGAAGCTTTTACTTTAGTTATTGTATTTAGGTGGCTTGAAAGATCCTTTTTCCCCAACAGAAATACTTGGTAACAAACCATACACAAGCTCCACTGGCTTTGGAGATGAAATTCAGTTTGCAGTGGTTCAAGCAAACCTGTTACATTCCGCCTAGCACAGGGAAATCCCCAGCTGCTTCAGTTTGCAGAAAACCTTAACTGAACAGGGCAATTTTGCACCAAGAGTTAATTATCCACAGAGAGTATTGGTTTTGTAATATCTATCACTATGTAACCCTTGATCATTCCAAATAACTTCATAATTGCTTATTTTTTGCAGTATGATTATCTTTAAAAGTTTGCAAACAGAAAAATAAACTGTTTACTTTTCTGCAGATTTTTAATATGTCTATAAAACCATAATAATATTTTCTATCCTCAAAAACATTAAGAAATTAACTTTTTTTATTAATAAAAGTATGGGTATGTATCTAAGAGTTGATGCAATTTTGATAAAATGCTCAGGTTTATTTAATCACACAATTTACATTTTGTATGAATAAATTTATACAACAGCATTGGACTGTAAACAAGACTCATTTAGGTTTAAACTCAATCAAGTTTGAAACTTAATACTGTAGAATATGAATATAATTTATGTTTTAAAATTCATATATTGAAAAATATGCCACTAGTCTGCTAAAGCCAGCTAAATGAAAGGAGAAGGGAACCTACATTCTGTCATTCTGACTTAGAGTCACTAGGAGCTCAAGCACCACCTGACAATCACAGAAACCTAATGGGCACAGACAGGTCTATCAGCTACCCCTTGTCACAATACCCCCAGCCAAACACTCTTATCTACATATCTTATTACACATGAAGTTTTACAACTTTAGAAATTTGTCTCAGCTTGGAGCAGGGATTTGAGAGCCCTCCTAGTGCTCTGGCCCTGCCTGCATTCATCTTAGTTGGTTTGCAATAATCTTTTTCAATAAATTTTAAAAAAATCTCATTAATTGCAGTGTAGGAATGTTTTGAGTGTTAAATACTTGTGCAAAATAAGAGCTTTCAAGTAATTTCAAGTGCATGAGAGTGTTGCCCAAACAATTCACCAACAGCTTCACACAGCAAACTCCCCATTGGTGGTAAACCGCTCATTTCATACCACACAGATGAAAAAGCCTGAGAGAAACAGCATTTTCTAATATCCACCTCAGACAGTGACCCCCGAACCCCGTCAGAGGCAGCAGTCAGAGGGCAGAGGCTGGTCCCAAAGCCACATGCTGCTTAGGCAGGGGACTGGCAGGGGTCTCCCTGAGAGGGACAACCTCTCAGCATTTGCCAGAACATGGTCAACTGCCAGGCTGGCAGTGAGCTTCCCCCAGCACTACGGCCCCACTGTCCAGCCCTGGCTGATCTGTCACTGGAACATGGACCCATCTCCTCTTCTGAAAGACTCTCCAGCTATAGAGCTTTCAAAACCACAGCACAGCTCAGACACTTTGATTAACCATATTAAATCATTAAGTTAACTTTTCCTGAGATATTCATCTGCTGAACATAAAAGACTAAAAGGTGAAAAGTAATTACAATCACGTGTCACAGGAAGGAGGGAATGGCAGCTGTTGACCACAATTTTCTCATTACCACATGTGCAAACACAACATCAGCCCTTGGCTATTGCAGCACTGACAGAGGTGGGATAAAGTGCAAAATCATAGAAACTTGAAAGAGAAATCTTTAAGAGGAAAAAAAAAAACCAATTGTGTGTGAATTGTTTTGCAGCCCATTTTATTTCATCATTATATGTAGGTATCATTAGAGCTCATCATTTAGAGGCTAGTCAATCTCCTGAATTATAAAGCAGGGATTTTGCATGTGCTTGACAAGAGAAGCTCAGAGGATTCTGATCAGTGGCACAAAACACAGAGGTAAGACAGCTGGGGTGTATCCCGGGTTGCTGGGATAGTGTTCAACATCTTTATCCTTTACTTTGACGATGGGGAAGTGTGCACCCTCAGCACGTCTGTGGATGATACAAAAAGGGCCGCTAAGACAGCAAAAAGACTGGTGCACATCTCTTCTGAGAGAGAGAGCGAGCTCTGACTGGTCATCTCAGGAAAGACAAGGCTTGGAGTGATCTATCAAAATGTATAACTATCTTATGGAAGGGAAGAAAGCAGCAGCCAGCCTATTTTAAGTGGTGTTCAGTGAAAGACAAGAGTCAATGGACACAAATTGAAATACATAAATCACAGTATCAGAGAATATCCTGCCTTGGAAAGGATCCACAAGGATCACGGGTCACGATGACCTTCGAGATCTTTTCCAACCTAACTGGTTCTGTGATTGGTGAGTCCAGCTCCTGCCTCTGCACAGGACAACCCCAAGAACAACACCATGTGTCTGAGAGCCCAAACACTTCTTGAACTCTGGCAGGTTTGGTGTTGTGACCACTTCCCTGGGGAGAAAATGAAATTCCAACTGAACACAGGAAATTGCTTTTTACTGTGAGGGTAACGAAACCTGGAACAGGCTGCTCATAGAGAAGTATCTCCATTTTGTAGAGATATTTAATAGCTGGATGTGGTTCTGGAAAACCTGCTCCAGTCAGCCTGGCTTGAGCTGGGGGAATGGACTAGATAATCCTTCCAACCCAAATGACCCTGTGATATTCTGGATTCCAAAGGAAAGTAGATGCAAACAGTGATCACAGACCACACTGAAACACTGTGTTCTAAAGCTTCTTCCATTTGTTTAAATACTGATTCTAATTTATATTCCAAATTTTGATGTCAACATGTGGAACACTGGAATGCAGAAGAAAGCAATCCTTTAGGAAAAAAAAAATCTTACATGCAGTGACCCTGCAATTCCTTTATTACTCTGTGAATGTGACCAGCTACATCCAAAGTGCATCAATGTTATTTCATGCTTCTCTGAAAGCAAGATGGGCAAGCATGGTACTTTTTGAATCCCAAAAGTTTACCCTCTAAACTTTATACTCTCTTCCTAGAATACAGATACTGAACACTATGTTGAAATATATCACCTTATCCAATAAACTCCTGGTTCAACAGTCAGAACCTCATTTTAAGGATTTAAATCAGATGAATATTCCTTTCTTGGATGAAAATGAAAAAACAGTTTGACATTTTGGAAGATTACAAGGGTCAGATTTTGAAGAATTTTGCTTTCTGAGGAGTCAGAAATAGGCCTTTGAGACCGTAGGATTATGGTCATTTAAAGACCTATTTTACTTTTAATATTTAGTTTGGCTTTTCTTCTTCTTGACAAGGGTACAAGAGGTTCTTCTGAATGTGACACACAGAGCACAGCCTTCTGAGAAATGGATAATGCTCTTAACTTTTTGTTACTATGCTTCAGTTATGACTCGGGACACTACTGTAATTGTTCAAAAGAATTTACAGTGTAAGTATAAACCAAAACACAACAGATGGGCCTAAAAAAGCTGCAAGGGAAAAAAAAAAAGACAAAGTTGTCAGTGCCCTCAGATACATTTCAAGCAGCAGATTAGGCAGTGCTAGGCTTGACAGAGAATGAAAATTCGAAGGAGGGCATGGAAAAATAACATTGTTTCTTCATCCATGATCCCACAGAGAGCTGTGGTGTCCTTCTGCTGTTGTATTAGCAAGCCTGGCTGTTTGGGTTACTGCAGCATTTTCTCATGGAATGCAACAAAAGAATTTCTAAAGAAATGTCCCTGAAATTACAGGGAGAACAAGCAACAATTTTTGTTCACAGTAAACTTAAAAGAAAAGTAAGCATCTTCTGTGGGGCACTGTATTGCTGTTAACTTTTGATTAACCAGGAAAGAGAATACACCTTCTCCTGGAAGTGTCATATTTGTGGGTAGCTAGTTCTTGATATCCACTGACTTCTTCACCTGTGTAGGCTCCACTGAAATCAGTAGAGTACAGTAAAATGACTTCGGATTGGTGATTTAATTTACACTTGTCTCAGCTCTGACCTCACCATGAGAACATGAATTATAAATTTCATACATGCCAGAACTGGAAAATACATAACTAAATCCTGGGCAGGAGTTATAAACAACAAGAGGAAGCACATTGTACACACAAAAACTGACCTGGAACAATTACTCCCACAACAGTTACAGAAACAGAAAGAATAAATGCATCTAAAAAATAGAGACAATTCTACCACAGACTATTAAGCAGGTTGGTCCAGATGCAGCTTTCAGCTGAAGAATTCCACAACCAACCTGCTGAATTTGTACTAACAGGAAGACTCATTCTATGGTTAGCACATTTCTTACACTTTCATCCTGAGCATCTAGAGAATCACAGAATATTCTGAGTTGAAAGACACCCACAAGACTCATGGAGTCCAACTCTTAGGTGAATGGTCCATACAGAGATTGATCCCACAACACTAGTGTTATTAGCACCATGCTCCTACCAACTGAGCCCATCTCAGGGTCATAATCTGACACAGTTATATAGATCAGTAGTTGAATACAGACATTCTTACCCTCTTTGGGTCATACGAGCAGCCAGTGTGCTGCTGTGGCAAACAAAGCCAACAGGATGCTGGATTGCATCAACAAGAACATCTCCAGCAGAGATAAAGAAGTCATTATTTCCCTCTACTTAGCTCTTGTCAGGCCACACCCAGAACACTGTGTTCAGTTTTGGTCCCTGCTGTGCAGAAAAGATGTGGACAGGCTGGAGAGAGTCCAGAGAAGGGTGACAAAGATTATCAAAGGGTTGGGTAGCCTGTCAAATAAGGAAAGACTGAGAAAATTTGGTTTGTTTAGCCTTAAGAAAAGAAGTATCAGTAGAGATCTTATCACCATGTTCCAGTACTAAAAAAGTGGCCACAAGGAAGATGGAGAGTCCCTTTTTAGAAGGAGTCACATGGAAAAGACATGGGGTAATGAGTACAAGTTATTCTTGGGGAGACTACAACTGGAAACAAGACAAAAAACTTCATGATGAACACAATCAGCCACTGGAATAATGTTCCCAAGAAGTGGTGGATTTCTCAGCTCTGGACGCTTTAAGATTCAGCTGGAAAGGGTGCTGGGCCATCTTGTCTAGATTCTGGCTTTTGCCAAGAAAGATTGGATCACATGATCTTTGAGCTCCCTTCCAACATGGTATTCTATGATTCCATAATTTTATTTTGCATTATTTGATAGCTCTCTACAACTCCCTGATGGGAGGCTGCTGTGAGGTGGGAGACAGTCTCTTCTCCTGTGCCTACAGTGAGAGGACAAGAGGAAATGGTCTCAAACTGAGACAGTGGAGATTCAGATTAGATATTAAAAACAAATTTCACTGCTTGGGTGGATAGGCATTGGAATGGGCTGCCCAGGGAGATGGGCCAATCAACCCTGGAGGTGTTCAAGAGATGTCTGGATCTGATCACAGGTGATGTGGTGTAGGAGGCAGAGTGGCGGTGGTATGTTGACAATGGGCCCTGATGATATTACAGGTCTCTTTCAACCTTGATGATTCTGTGATTCTATCTGCTGTAATAGGCTAAAGAACCAGAATCCATTTTCTGTCTCCATTTAATGTAAAGGTATTTTGATTCTTCTACCTCCTGTAAGCTGCAGGCAGATAACCTCTTACCTGCCCAGCCTGGTACAGGCACTTTTATAACCCTGACAAACAATCACGGCACAATGCCAAACAAGTTATTCAACATCTTGGTTCTGACCATCAGCTGTGAGTAAGCTACCTAATCCATATGTCTCAGTCTTTAATTTCTAACCAGAATAGTCTGTATTGTCTTGTAGCATAGATAAAGAATGTTGAAATCAACAAGGTCATTAAAGAAATCACAGTAAGGATAGAAAGCCCATGCAGTTCTGGCAAGTTCACTACTTACCAATAGTAAAGAACTTCAAACCAGCGAAAATAAAATATGTACAATTTTCCCCTTAAAAATGTATACATAGCTTATGGCAGAGAAACAACACAAACCATATATACTTAGGTAAAAACTATTACCTGGGCTTCAGGAAATAACTGCCTGAGGGTTAACACACTTTCCAAGAACCTGTACTGCCCAAACCTTAGCCAAACCAATGCACCAGCTTAGAGCACTGCATCATTACCACTTTTTATTATTATGAATTATAGAATTTGTTTTAGAGATTATAAAAACGAATCTATTGGTCTGCACTATTGCCTCATTTAGTCATCACATAACATAATCCAGACTCTTGTTTGTAACATACTTCCTTCCCAGAGAACTTTGTAACAGCCAGAAAAGGCAGTTTGTTCATAGAGAGCAGAAAGTCAGATCCACGTTATCCTGGCAGGAAGAAAAGTCCCAAAATGTTCCCTATTCTCACCCCATAAACCCAAAACCACGAATTCTTAATTCCACAATAACATGCCTCTACATCCCAGTGGCATCAACCACAGCAGCTGATTAACACAAATGTATGCTAGTTCCCACTGAAATCAGTTAGGTTTATATGATCGAAATTAGGCAGATATATCAAGTGCTTTCATACCTCAGGTCAAACAGTATCATATGGGACCTACAGAATAATTTAGGTGAACTCTATGGAACAATAGGAAGGGGTTAAAAAAAATCATATATACTAAGCAAACACAAGCAAACAAAAGAAGCATTTCTCCCCCAGATCATAAATAGTTTGGGAATTGCTTTTTAGTATTTGTGCTGTATCTTAATTTCTATTGTTCTTTGAAATCAGTACATCGCTGCAAGGATGCTGACACAAATAATTATCCTTCCCAATATTATCTATGCTGTGTATATACAAAAACAGACAAGTAGTATTTTCTAGATCAACAAAAGGAGGGATAAGCATCCTGTGTTATTAGATATGCCAAAAAAATGGTACTTAACAACATTTACCTGTGAGCATACCAGCGTCAGTAAGCTCAGCACTGGTGATGGGTACAGTGGGACCATCCGCTTCATACGCTTTCAAAATGTACTTCTCAATTACACCTATGACCCCAGCTGGTTTGTCCCAGGTGACCTCAATGCTGTAACCATTTATACTGTGAACTCTTGAGGGAGTTGGCACATTTTGTGGAACTGTAGAAGGATAAAATAGAAAATAGAGAAAATGGCAGTTCTAAGGAGACTATTGCCCCTATTCTTCACTTTTAATGGCTGCAGTAAATCAGACTCAACCATTAGCATAAATACAATTTATTAGAGTTGTAACTTTTCAGCATTGATTTAATATGACTGCACATCTTGAGCTATTCAGTTTAAGCTATATTTCAAAACCATCAAAACTCCATCTACATAACATTCCCTCTTGTCTTGTTGCAATTTTCCAAAAACATTTCATGTATCAAACATATTTAAGCATCACTCACAAAGAGAGGAGGTGGACTGTATGTAGCTAACAAGCACAGGCATTATAATAATACAACTGAATGAAGCAAGGCAGTACTGCAGCAGAGAAGAGTTTGATATTTATCAGTTGGATATCTAAGCCACAGAATGCCACAACTACAAAACGTTTCTAAAAATCTCCATTCTCTTTTACAGAAGTCCTTCAAAAAATTAAAGCTCTTCCATTTATTTTCCACATATATATTTTATTTCCTCAACATCATGCACCCTTCTTGGGGAAAAGCAGAGATTTTTAAGACCTTTTTGCAAAATCTTTTGCTTCCGATCATTCCATATTACAAAAGAAAAAAAAAAAAAGAAAAAAAAAAAAAAGGAAAAAGGAAAATTTAAATGTTTTAAAGAACTGGAAAACCGAGATCACATATGCACAGAGTTGCTAATAAAAAGAAATCAATCCATTTCCTATAACCTTTAACTATTTCCTGAATATTACTATGCCAAGTAAAGGTCTGGTCAGTAACAGCTTCATCACAGATGACTGCACAAGGGACACAAAGGAAAGACCCAAGGAACACTATGGCAGGATGATGGATGATGAGTTTGCTGTAGATGCATGTGGACTCCCTCGCCCTGCTGATGATCACTCGCTTTTCTGACCATCAAATAGCCTATTTTTTGGTAATTTTACTGTTTAGTTTCATTAAATATGAATGCAGCCTTGTTTTTTATAAAAAGTGTACCAGCATGGAAAGAACAAAAGTACCTGGAAGTGGCAATCCTTCTGTAAAGCATGTGATACTCTGAGAAAGCTCCTATTACTACAGCAATATATTGATTTCATTAGTTATGAAGTGTATCACAGGGTTAGGTAAGGTACTGTACAGCAGATGGTCTTCTCATAAGGGATATAACAAAACCAACTCAAAAATAATTAAATAGTGCAATTATTGTCCAACCCCAGGGAACATGGACTGCTCAGTGCTGTGGTCAGCTTGCAAACATAAATTTGTGGCAAACCTTACAGTTGTCAGACAGTTGACATGAAAATATGCATATCTTTTGTCCCTTCTGGGTGGCACACAAAGTTTAAGAATGTATAATAATACATCTGCAAGTCCAATATTTATGCCCATATCATGTAATATTTTAAGTGATACATTGGATGATTTACATCAAAAGAATGCTCTGCACTGGTGGAATGCAACCGAGCTTCAATTTCAAGAAGAGGGAAAGTTAGTTAAGTAAAATGCACAGAACTGTAAATCTTCAAAATCTTACTGGCTTGGTAAAGTTTGCAAAATCACTTACCAGAAAAGTTTTTTAAATTTTCTTTAGAAGACATATGAAAATTTTGATCTTTAAGGTATCATCTTCCTACTCTGAAACCTTCTCCACAAGCCATGTGCTTCTGTTCTAGTAAATAATGCCACGGTTTCACACACAATCTATGGACTACTTGTAAAAGGAATCCTCATTCAGCAGCACTGAGTAGCACACCTATGTGTGGGTCATTTAAAAAAACAATTTTCACAAGACCACCCTGTCCCTAGCAAATACACGGCCCCTTCCTTTCCGCAGCTTCTGTCTGCTTTCCCAGTATCACCTTTCTCTACACCTGATTTTGTAGCACTAAGTTATGTGTAGAAAAATACAGATTTACTAACTCCAGCCTACTCATTCAACATGATATTAGATGTGCACGTATGAACACAAATAGATGGTTGCTCTTACTCAGTTAATGCAGTTCAATCCTTTACTGTCCGTAACTATATAATCTAGTGAATATTTGGAAAATACCTTGAGTTATGAGAAGAAAATACACGCCTGAACACTTTAAAGTTGAGGACTGTAATATGGTACCTGTTTGAAGCATTAAGCAGTTTCACCCCCTCAGAAACACTATGCAAGGTTCACTAATCAAAATTGGTTTGGCTGGATTGTCTCCACGGAATCACAGAACAAGTCAGGTTGGAAGGGACCACAGTGGGTCATCTGGTCCAACCTCCCTGCTCAGGCAGGGTCATCCTAGAGCACAGGGCATGGGACTGTGTCCAAACAGCTCTTGAACACCTTCAATCTGACATTAAATAGATTATGAAAAATAGGAACAAGTAAACCTTAAAATCATATTTACCTGATTCTCTTGTTCGAGCGTGGGTCCACACACTAGATACTGATCCTCCTTCATTTAAGGCAACCACCCTATAGAGGTATTCTTCAAAGGACATCGAGAAGGATAGAGGAGGGAACAGATTTAAAAAAAAAATACTGAACACAGTAATACATTAGTAAAGAATGGAATGAAAATGATGTATTTTATTAAAGGAACCAATGCACTACCTGTAAATGGTTGTAGAGCACTCTCATAAACACTCTGCTCTTTTCCTCGGTACACAAGGATGGAGTCATTTCCCCTGCAGTTAACAGCACTGTCAGTTGATAGGCATCCATCCAGATTGACTCTGACAGCACTGCTGGACACAGATGCCAAGTTAACGACAGCACCTCGTGTAAATTTAACATCCTTCATGCAACCACCGAAACCTAGCAAACAGTAAGGGATTAGTACCACATAAAGAGCTTCAGTCATTAAGAAACACTTCTGTTCCTTTCAATTCTATATTTTTAACATTAAAGACTGCAAAGTGAATATTGGAATAAAGTCGGAAGTTGACTTCCAACATGACATTCTGTCTCCACTTTCAAGATACCAAGCTGGTAAATTCCTGCCTTACTGATCTATACTTTCACTGTTAGCAATTCCATCCCACAAGGAAATACCTTTCTGTTTTCACTTTCATCATTTCTCACTTTGAAATTATTACCACAAAAGAGATTCTCTGACTTTTATAATCAGCTTTCTGCTGCTTGCTACTGTTTTGTCAAATATATGTGTTTCCTCAAACTAAAAAGAATATCTAGATTAAAATTACAATTAACTTCAGGAGATCAGATGGAGGCATATCAGTTTTGTCTAACAGGGACATAATTCATAACATGCTGTTTATAAACATACTCCAGAAACAAACCCAAACTACTTGTTTATGATAAACCAATTAAGAAGTTTCATTTAAATTTATTTCTATATATCCACATATTTCTGTGTATGTGTGACATTCCTATTGAAATTACAAATATGTTAAATCAGTTACATGCAGTTACAACACAACTACAAAATTCAGAATGCAATTGTTAAAACTTTTGTATCTACTAATAATGAATAAATCGATATAAAATGGCTCTCAAATCTGAGTAGTGGTTAGTGCTTAACACAAAACTAAAGTAAACAGTAACCAAACTGAAGACATTTAAGAATCAACTTTGTGAATTAAAAATCCACCCTACACAGATCAGTGCTTCTCTTTAGCTTTGTGAAAGCGAGAGTATTTATGTCATATTTATACCTTACATACTTTTATTGCATTTATTACTGTAAGATGACAGCTCAGAGTAGTATTTGTTCTTAGCCACCTGAACTGAGAATCTAATGTCTATACACAGTTCATGCTAAAAGGGGTACTGAAGGTGGACATCCATTTTGAATCATCCTCTGAAACTCTTTCTCTCTCTCCACAACACAGGGAATTTGGCCCAACTGCTCCTTAAAATGAATACATCCTAATTTACGTTCAACTCCTAGTCCACTCTGACTGTCTCAGTTTCTTAGTCTGTGACGGGAAATAATTAGTCCCAGTCTGCCCAGGCATCCAAATCCTATGACAAAATGAAGTTGTTTAATTTGCAGTGAGATGCATTTTCTACAATTTATTTTAATAATTTTTAGTATATTTTTTAGCTATATTTATCAGTACTTGAAGATCTCTCACTGACACCAGCCAAGCAATCCTGTCTATTTTCAAGTATCTTCAGAATATGTAAAGATATTACAAATTTTCAGAAATATTCCTGCCAGGTAGCTTTCATTTGAACCTCCCAGGAGGTCATGTGATGGGTCATGCAAAGGCTCATGACCTCCAGCTAAAATTTCTTAAAGTTGTAACTCACATAAAGGTGAGGCAGGAGGAAAATAATATTTATCACTTATTTGCTATGACCAGAACAACATTCCTTTATTAAAAAATTAAGTAACAAGCAGTCAGAAGATTGAGAAAATCTTTTCTAAATATTTATTAAATGGGAAGATCTCCTTATTCTGTTATTTTACCACTGCATCATTTTAGTCCTAAATAAAAGTATGTTTCAAGTTATAATATCTAATCCTGCTCACCTGAACCTACATTTAGAGCACATAATACTTATCTTCAGACACTCTAAATACAAATTCACAGCCACCAGCTTATTTTGTGGCGTGCTGAGGAGGTTTGGTGGGAAAAAAATCTTTATTGATGCAACTTGGTATGCACTTCAGACATTCACTTTCTCTGCAATTTTGCCCTAGATTCTTTATTCACAGATCTCTTTGCTGCAGGAGTTGTGAATGCATCTACTCATGAGGCTACACCATCTGCTACGAGGCAACACTGACAGGGTATGACTGGCCAGATCCTTTGGGCCATAAATATTATGCACACAGAACCTGAAGGAAGATTATATTATATGTGATACCTAGAGCTGGAAGAGAACTTAAAAAAATTACTCTTGAACTATTCTATAGCTGTGAAATCAAAAGGCTCCAATTCAGCTCACATGAATTTGCACATTCGGTGTGAGTTCATGCATTTGAAGCCACTTACTGGATTCCCCACTAATCACCTACTGACTGATACACATTTGTCCACAGTAGCTGAAAAATACCCCATGACTGATGAACAGTTTCACAAGCAATGAAAAAACACACACAAAGAGAGTTTGGTAGAACACTTTTCAACTAAGCTTCCTACAGTAGATACTTTTGTGGAGGCCATTAGTATCAGGATGCAAATAATGCTTCTCTCTTTTCCCCACAAATTAGACCTGTTGCACAATAGAAGAGTGACAGTGATGGTTAAATATATGATCGTTTTCCTTCCTTCTGATAATGAGGAAAACATAATGGTGATTGTAGCCAAAATCCAAGTTCAGGCATTTATACTCACTTAGTTTTTTAGATCAGAATTGGTACTGCCTAAAAAAAACTAATAAGCTCTCATCTGCTCTTCCATGGGCCAAGCATCCAGATTCACTATAGTGATCTTATCACTTATTAAATATTAATATTATGTTTACTGTCTCCCACCAATTTTGTATTCCAGACCTGCGAGTGACACAAGTGGATCAAGTAAAACAGGTTTCTGTGAACTGGCAGTCTCCAATGAAGATCTGAGATCATCTGGTTGGGCATCTCACTTTACTGTTTCCTACACTCCAGACTCTCTCTTACAAGTCAGACTGTCAGAAGAATTTTTATAGCATTACAAAAGGATCAGGTCCAGGTAAAGCTGGACAGGTAGGGATAACTGGTAGAGTCACAATGGGTGGGAGGAAAAACTTCATGTTACATTCATAAATTTAGACTATCAACAGCAGAATGTCCACCTGGTGCATGACACCAGTTTTTGAAAACGTGTGTTCCTCTTGGTGTCATCTTACCTTGTTCTAGCCCCAGTTCTCTATAAAAGCTCTGAATGTCAGGTGGGATTCCTCCTACATAGACAGGTGAGTTTACTTTCAGCTGCTGAACACGGGGCTCGAGCGCCTGCTCTCTCAGTTCATTCATAGTGGCTGAAATCACAGAGCCCTCCTTGCTCACCGTGACCTCATTCCATTTCCCATCACAGTAAGACAGTCCCAACCAGAGGTCCACTTGGGTAAAGACAATGCCAGTTCTTAAGAATATGTTTAATATTCCACTTTTCAGCTCAATCTGTAAATTTTATAACAGAAAAAAAAATTTGAAGGGGAGATCAAATACACAACAATGACAGAAAGTTATTTTAAAAAATATAATTAAGGAAGTTATGAATAAGATCAATGAAAATGGAATATTTTATCGCCAGGTTAATGCTGTTTACATATAGCATACTAAATACTGTGTATCAGTTAATTCAGAATGTAGGAAAATATATTTTGATTTTTTCGACAACCGACTTTGGCACTAATGTATCTAAAAAGAAAAGACAATGAATAAGAGTGTTTTGCTTTTTTTGAGAATGAGAAAACAGTACTTTATCTATCGATTCATTTTTTAGGGGAATGTAACAAGATAATAAGGAAATGAAATGTCAGACCTGATTAAGGTCTTTTTAATTGGCTGGTGAACTCAATTTCAAATTTTTCCAGCATACATTGATTCTTACATTCATATATTTCATCCTTATTCTTCTAAACCTTGTAAGAAAATAATTGGGTTTGTATGTGCTTTTTGAGATTAATGTGCCAATTCTCTAATAGAAATACATTTTACTTAAATTTTTCACTGCAGAAGTTTCCAAATGCTTTACTGCAAGACTCTTTATCCTGACTCAAACACAAGTAAGCTGAGACTGTAAATTGGCACATATAGAACACTAAACACTTAGGGGATGAACTGGTGGTTGAAAAATATGAATATTTCACAAAAAAGACATTACTGCTTCTATGCCAAAACCTTATTAAGTGAAATAAAAACTGCAGTTTTAATACAAATTCTTATCACTATTATTGACAAACTGACATATTTCGTTTACCGATAATATTAATATTACAGTGTTTGTAATTGGATTATATTTCCTTAACAGGAAATACAGGAAACACCCCAAATGATGAAAGAACTCTGTGTTTGAAGTGCCATGAGGGATGTGGGTCCTATTCCCCAGTGCACACTGACTTCTTGGTCCTGAGACAGAGGGTATTACTTTTATTTGTTCCTTTGGGACCACAACTTTTCCTGTTTCCATAAGTTCAGACCCATTTACAGCTGAGGACTCTACAATAGAGGTGAAGGACTGATCATGGCACCAATGCTGATGAGAACAGCCAGAAAAAGTAGCCCATTGGACAAGTCACCACTTTTCTTCACTGATGAGAATTAATACAGCGCACATTGTGCTGGTGTGAAGAAAGCATTCCAGAGGCATTAGTACAGCAGCATGCCAGCAAACCTGCCAGACCTGGATGCCAGAGGGCACAGTGTCTGACCCAGGGTCACTACTCAGCACAAACCTCCTCCAATTTACTCATCTTGGCATAGTTTTAAAGCAGGCAATGAATGATGCTTGTGCTTTTTGTGCTGACCTGGACTGACATTTGGAATGTCTGAGTGCAGCTAAAGATAGAGGACCACTGCTCAGTTTCAATCCTTCTGCGTGGTGAAAATAGAAAAAAAACCTAAGTCCTGCATAGATCTGAGCACAGGTATTGAGCACAGGTTTATAAAAACAACAGATAAATGGTTTGCTTTACATAAAATTCTGGGACCACTTTGAAAAAATATTATTTTTAATCATTATGATTTTTAATCTGTCCTTGGAAAATACATTATTACTTGAAACCAAAAATGCATGAAGATCATATTATTCTGCCAGGTACCTCAGTAGCCACCTCTCAACAGAATCAGATCTTTGTATCACAGCCCTAAGCCTAAGCAGGTTTCAGTTTAATTCTTAAAGGCATGCTTGCTTTTTAGAATTTGGGCTACAGAATTTCATTAATGTCTTTCTCTATGCACACAATTCTCATTTCCATCTACCTAAGCATGTAAGGTTGGAAGTAGGAAAGCCAAAGCTTAGCCTGAATCTGGAAGATAAGAGCAGCAAGAAAGATTATTCCACAGTCCCACTAGCAGGTAGTGGTATCTCTCTGAGGTTGATACAGGGACCCACTCTGATTAAAAATGTAATTAATGACCTGGACAGTAGTATGGGGTATACTCCCAGCGAGTTTGCAGTTGATAGCAAAGGGAGCTGCCATCGGTATTCCGATATATAAATCAGCTTTGAAGAATAGTACTGAGTCAAGATGGATTACAGACTGAACACTGGCCACCAATGCACTCTTGAAATGATGAGGATGAACTACCACTGGGCTAGGGTAGAAGAAAGGTGGGCAGGAGCTCCAAGGAGATGATTCTTCCTCTCCAGTCATCATGTGTAAGACCCCATCTGGACTACTGTATCCAGTTATGGACACTCTGGTAAATGAAAGACACTACAGCATACCAGAATGAATCCAGCAAAAGGACACCAAGCTGGTCAGTGGTTGAAGCACCTTTTATGGAAGCTGAACCTGAAAGAACAGGGTTTGTCCAGTCCTAAAAGCAAGTGGGAAGAGAACTTAACTGCTCCTCTTATTCAAGGGTACACAGAGGAGCGGCCCAGACTTTTCTCAGAGGCCCACTGTGAAAGGATGAGAGGCAAAAGACAAGTTGTAACAAGAAACAGTAAGAGATCAGGGCATGTTTCTTTGAGTGTTTTTACTTTTTTTCCTATAATGAGGATGGTCAAAGATTGGAAGAGGCTGTAGAATTTGGAAAGCTGTGGAGTGTCTGTATGTAGAGAGATGCGCACTACTCAAACAAAAAATGCCTGAAGCAACCTTATCAAACATAAGTTGGTCCTGCTTTTAGCAGAGATTTGGAATAAATTACTCAAAAAAGGTCCTTTCAAGTTAAATGATTTTGTGGTTCTGTATTGCACTTCTCTGCAGGAGCCAGTCCCTGCCTCGCTCAATCTGCTTATAAACATGATTTTGAAGATGAAAGGAATATCTAGACATAGCTCTGAGATAGGATAGGGTCTGCATTAGAGGCTGAATGACACTTTGCTAAACCTGCCATACAAAACAATCTCAACCAACGTAGAACTAGAAGAGTGATTATGGCTTTAGTTCCTTTGAATTGCAAAGTCTTCCTGAAATTCAGAAATATCAGCAGAGACAACAAATGGATTTCAAAAAACTTGTCAAGGACAGGCAGTCTTTGAGCCCTTTGAAAGAAAAAGTACATGGCACTTCTGCTGATGTGCAGCCAATCATTCCAGTTCAAAATCTAGCCCCGTTCAGACCTGCCAGCCAGAGAGCAAAGGTGCAAACACAGACTCTTCAACAGCCTCCTCACAGTCAGTCATTCTAATGGAAAGCAAATGAGAATCTCTTCCTGACACCCAACTGAGAGAAATTACTGGTAATCAACAGGAATATCACCCTCATATGTCTCATGTGAGTACCAGTCATTGCTTTGCTAAATTTTTCGATTTAAGTTCTCAAAATTTCACATCCCTCCTTAGCACCATCACAAAGTAACATTTTCCTCTTGCACACTTGTTATTTCACTTCATGCAGCTATTGAAAAGTGCTACTATTTGGAAAAAGTTCTTGCAGAACTTTTTTCTTAATTGCGGCTTTGCAGAATCAAATCATCATCAACAATGTCTCAGGAGCCAGTTACCTGTATTGCATAGAAATCTGATAGTGCTTTTGTAGGGGCTGAAGTGGTCAGCATCAAAATCAGTCATGCAAACTTTATCAACAGTTGCAAAATGTTTTCATCACATAAACTCATGAGGAATCACATGCCAGAATGAGAGCTAGTGATTCATACTAGTATAGCTGGTCACAGTTTGCTTGTAATTATTATGCCTGGATCCAAAGATAATCAGATTGACCTCGCTGGCTTGAGTTAATTCCCAGGGCATGGAAGTCATGGAAGAAGTGACCTTTATGCACAGCACCTCTCCAGGACATCATTTTGTTCTTGGGCAGAAGACAAGAAAGAGTCTTTGGCTGTTTGGTAACAGTCCAGCCATGTGTGTAGCTGTAGTCATTCCCAAACTATAAAGCTAATAAGAGAGCTGTGACCTATGCAAAGGGAAGAGTCAGGGAATACCTGGCACTCAGGATAAGTGGTATAGCTCATAATCTGTTCTGCTGTGCAAGTGTGTCCTGACCAAAGCTCCTAACAAAGACATCGTAGCTCATGCGCAACAAGCTACACCCCTCATTTTCACATTCTATTAACCTCTTCTTGTGAGATCAAGTGTACAGAAAAGCCTTCTGTCATCATTATCTATATGCAAAACACAAAGCTGAGAGACTTGGAAAAGCATGCACACACTCATCCTTTCTAAAATTCCTCATCTTAAGGCTATGGAGATGTTGAGGTCAAGACTAAAGTGAGATAAAAGAAATTTACCTGACTTAGGACAAATGCTAAGAAAATTATGCAGTTTTCAGAGCCAAAAATATAAAAATACAAAACTGCCAAAAATCTGGAAGTTTGAAAAGAAAAGGAAATTATTTTGTCCAACTACTTTGTGCTTTTGACTCCACTTTCAATTCTGTATGTCCCATCTTCCTTTATAGTCAAAATCTATTTTCTCGTATCTCTGGTACTCTTACACAGAGCAAGAGGGGGAACAAGATTCAACTACTACCAGAACCTCCAGAAGAACCCTGTGAATACTCTTCACATAAATAGTGCTCCTGTGCTGTGAATTACACACATACAACTCCTTCTTCGGCTGGGACAATAGCTTACTTGTAACATCTTTTGTTATTAGCTCATGATCTTGGGCATTACTTGAGGGCAAAATCAAAGTAATAACAGTAATTAGCAAGATTTGCTATAGGAAGTGATGATAAGGCTGCTTTAAAAAGAGGCAGCAATCAGGTCCAGCAGAATTCAAAATCCAGGAAAAAAATTATCTGATGGAAAAGCCAGTAGTATAAAAAGTAAATATGGAGTTAAGTTATAATTGACCTGAAAAGGAGAAAAATATATTTATATGGTTTAGGTCAGAAGTTTAAAAGAAAAGGCCCATTAGACATAATGCCACACAATAAAGCAGGTTGTGACATGACAGCCATTAGCAAAACAGCTGCATAATAATAAATAAATAAATTTAATTCAATAAAAGTGCAGAAAGAGCAGATTGGGTCATAAAGAATAACAATGCTCTCAAAAATCTCTAAAAATAAATTATTGCTTCCTGGAACAACTGAAAAAATGTATTTTTTCCCATGCAATCCTCTGTAATACCTACCAGTTGGTGCAAGTACTAACCATATTTGACCCACTAAACAGTGGTAACCACAGTCAAATTACATTCAAAATCCTTGGGAAAGAAAAGTATGAAAATCCAGAGCCACATACTAATAAAATAATTTGAAAAACTAAATCATACACATTAAAATTTAAACAAAATACTGGAAAGTATAGAACCACAAATAGTTCTGAGCATAAGCAGTCTTATTTAACAGACACCAAAAGGAAAGTTCATAGACACTACCTCACAAATTTGCCTAATACAGGATTTGTACAGCTTCCTGTATGGTGTTGGGAAAATGGTTACAGAGATGAGATGGTACTAAGCTGGAACTAACTAACTTCTATCTGTTTGAAATCAAAAGGAAAAAAATATGGATTATAAAAATCACCATATACCTAAAAGGCAAAGCTTTATTAGGAGATCAGACAATTTCCATCACAAACTTTTTTTTATTTAAAATTTAATGGATTTTTTTTTTTAGTATGGGAACTGGGAAAATGGATAATCTCTACGCTTTCCTAGAAACAAAGTGAAAGCTTTTAATACATGTCTTTTATTCTCTTTTCTGATCATTTCTAATTCAGTTAAGACAACAATTCTGCTTTTCATGTATTGATATCTTTTTTATTTATGACATAAATCATATAGTAACTTGACACTTAATATCTGTTCAAGTATTTTTGCTCCATTATAATGTGCTGTGCAAAGCATTTCAAAACTAGTAAAACATGAAAATAACTTATGGTTTGAAGTTTCTTTCAGTGCTAGTTTGGCTTTTGTGGAAAAAACTTACAGGTCATGCCTGAATACAATTAATCGTATTTTTCAACTTACTGCAAGATAATCTGGGCCATCTTTACTGTAAACAAACAAAAGTAATCCATTCAGATGATCTGTTCTGAATTTGAAGGAGATCTCAAATTCCAGTCCACCACTGAAAATACCTGAATGCAGCTCGAGGAACCCTTGAGAGAAGGTGAATGCATGTGTAAGTTAATTAAATAAATAAACAATTTCAAGAAATCAAAACTAAAAATCTAAGCGACACTGTCTACTGTGACATAAAGAACCCAGATTTCAAGATTGGAGTTTACAACCTTATCATTCAGCTTTGAGGACAGTTATCAATAATGTACTGCAAGAAATCAAATCAGTAAAACATCCTATATTTTTAACCTGCCTTTTCTTTTGTTGATACCTCACAGGCATCTATTATGTTCTTAGAAAAGTGAAAATTCCCCTTTCACACACACATCAAATCTGCACTTAGTTACAGCAGCTCTACCTGCAATTCCTCTTTCATCCAGCAGCCTTCTGTCAACCAAGAGACACAACTTTAAACCAACAAAAATAATCCTATACAGCTAAAGCTGCCTCAAAAAGCAGACCACTGTATTCTGATACAATCACCTTCTCTTTTCCAGGAACATATTTGGATAGAGCAATAGCACAGCAAACTACCTCTGCCAAGAAAATGTGCTCCTTTAGAGAGTCCAATGGGGCATCCTTCCCAAACATGATAGACATTGTTTTGTTCTTCAGCATTTTGCCAGTTCAAAGAGTCCCAGTTTTCACTGGGAGTATGCACTTTTTTCAAAAATATGTCACTGAGACACCCCACAAATCCTTTCTGGACTATCCTCTTTATCCCTGCAAAAAAGGACAATTGTTTTTAAGTCAATCATCTGCAACTTAACATAGAAATTAATGTATGTTTTAGATATGCTATCCCCATCATATATGTCCATGTATGCATAAAAAACCAGCCACCAATCACTTCCTAAAGCTGGCCTCCAAGCTAAATCCAGATTTCTGAATTGATCTAATCACTAAAAACAGCAATTACTGTTATGTAGTTGAAAAATATTAAACTTTCTGAGATTTTGCATACCGGTACTTTCAAATTAACAGCATAAATCTACTCTATGAAGATCCAAAAAAGTTTTCTTTAAACAAAACAGTAATTCTGAAGAAAGGCAGGCATGTGCTGAGTTGGAAGAAATAGTGTTGCAAAAGCTCAGGCAGAGAAATATGTGTTTAGAAGCTTCACTGGGAAGTTTTTCTTTCCTTGTTTGTATAAAGGAAAAAAACCCAAAACAATGATACATGGTTGCTATTCCCTTTTTATTTACTGGGAGCAAAAATTTAAAGCAGGTTTTATAGGTGCCCTTCTCTTAAACAGTATTTTATAGTCAGCCTTATTTTGAATATGTAGCTGAGATTTTTGAGAGAGGCATCATGGATTACTTAGTGAACCAATGCTTCAGATGCATGTATTTCTGGTTTTAGTGCAGTGAAAAAAAGAAGGAAAGAGGGATTTGAACTCTAGGGTACCCCACACCAAGTTATCAACCAGATTTCATGTCAGATGTGGAAACACAAACTCAATAAACAATTAGGCTTTCAGATTAATAAGAAAAAAACCCAAAATTCTGGATATTAATTCACTGAGAGCTGCTGATTGTATACTTGTGTAGACAGCCACCTCTGTCATCCGATGGCAGTTTACCCTTGGCATATATATTAAGTTTATGTATGAAAATGTATGTTTATTGATTCTTCAAGAAGCCAGATATGATCCAGCTCCACATAAATTCCATATTTGTAAAATACAAGTCTATTCATACACCTCTGAGCTCAATGCAACAACCTCTGAAGGATACAAACTCACACCAAAAAAGGCCAGTATGTTGTATCCCTGCATCAAATTGGGATGCATAACCATGTGCTTAAGCTAATAAAAACGGGTATTTTGGGATGAATTTGGGAATCCGTGTGTAAAACATACCCTTAAGTTTCACACTTATACCAATCCTGTGTATAAAACTCATTAAAATACAGACCTCATAAGACACTTTAATGCTGATGAAATCAGCTCTATAGACATTTCAGTCTATCACAAAAGATCAAATTTATGCAACTGTACAGACTTTTTTATCATACTTACCTTCATCCTTTCTTACAATAGTATAACCCTGTGGAAGTCCTCCAACAAAAACTCCTGTGTTCTCTCCAATAATGGTGCTGCCACTAGTTGCTAAGGAAGAACCTGAACAAAACAGTTCTTTATTCATATATTCCGTGCTTTCAACAGATTTTCAACTCAATATAAAATATTGGTATTTTACAAAGAGGCTAATGTGACACAATATCCAAATATATATCCAGGAAACAGTTACAGTTCTATTTGACAACAGGAGAGTAATACAATTATAGATTCACAAGCACAAAAAGACACTTAGTATTCAATTATCAAAGAGTCACAGTGGCCAGATCCCTCAGATGAACAGACAAAACAGCAGTGATAAAACAGCTGGAAAATTGAGTGAATGTTTTTCTGTATGGGTAGACATAGGTAGTGAAAAAGCAAGTGAGCAATACCCTTAGTAATACCAAAGTTATTTAAATGAATTGATTACCTGTGTACTGCCCATCCACTGTGATGTTTCCCAGTGCTTGAATTCTTGTAGCAATTATTTGGTGCCAACTGTTATCATTATAGACTTTTCCACCATCATTAGTTGGAGTGACTGCTACTGCAGATCCCTTTTTATTAACAGAATAATCTGATTTAGAATATTTTGAAGGTAACATTTTGAATAATATCTTACTCTTTTATGACAATTTAGAACATATAACATCTAAAAATAAAGACAGAAGTCCTACATTTAACTTTGTTTGGACTGCTGAGTGATGTTTAGGACTTATTTAACCTTCTAAATTTAACCACTAAATTTAACCTTCTCAAATAATAAATGAAGGCTCAAGGATCCAGTTCCATGTCTATTAAAAATAGAAATTCTTGTGTAGTTCCCCTGATAAAGACAAGGATGAGGCACAAATTATTGAGGGTCATGTCACTCAGATTTTTGATTTTTTTAATTTTTTTTTTAATTATGTCTCTATTTAACTGCTTCAAGGATTGCTGCGGCTGTGAAGTTTGATGGCCACGGTTCAATGTGCCATCCATGGAGAGCAGCTGCAGATCAGGATTGTTAATTGCAGCACCTGTCCACATGAAGGGATCCAGAAAAGGAGTGCACGTGTAGCATGGTAGATGCATGTTCTCTCCATGTCAACCTGGTATCCAAAGGACTAAAATTTCTAGGTGAGTACCATACATTTATTGCGGGGGAAAAAGGTCATACCAAGAGATTCAGGAAAACAAAGCAAAAAAATCCTCAAAACAAAACCTCAAACAAAAAAAACCTAACCAAATAAAAAAAACAAACTAAACAAGAAAAACCCCCGAAGGTACTTATTGAGGCTGCTTTTAGGGCACAAGGGATGCTTGTAAACATATATTTAAATTTAATGAGAATTTTTACCTGGTTTTAATAAAACAAACAAACAAACAACTATATGAAGGGGTGAATTTAAGGACATCTATTACGAATACAGAAAAATCTTTTCTGAATTGCTGAGTAAGAGGAGTGTAATAGATGCAGTTATCAAACTAAGTCTCAAGAATGTACAGAACCAAACAAAATATCACATAAATTAACATAATGATGTAATAAAAATAAAGTTAATATATTTCAAAAATTTTCTTGATATTTATATCCAAAAAATCATCTAACTTCTTAATAATTCCCATAATATTGCTTCAGGACTTTATATCATTCTTGAACTATCTGGGAACTCAAAGTTATTCTGTTGAATTCACAAAACAGAATTGTCCTGTACAGCAGGCAACTACTGATAGAAAAACGTTTCTTTATATAGGTATTGTGCTATATTAAAGAATCTCAACCACCGTAGATACTTTACGACTTCAAAAAAAATTTACAAAAAGTATATAAAGGAAAAATTTGGTTCTTATAATTTGGGGAACCAGCTTGTAACTTTGCAGCAGCAAGCCAGACAGTTCAAATTTTTTTTTTTTCAGATCTTCTATTCTTTTTGGTCCAAGGATCTTAGAATTATGCACATGAAGAAAAGCTGTTGATAGAAACAACCATGTATTTTAATTCATACTAAACCCTTCTTATTAAAATTTATTATTCTGCCTTTAGTGATATTCATCCATTAGAAATTGCATTTTGGCTCACAGACTTAAGAACCTTGAATCTGTTTTACATTTGGCATTGGGGACTGTCACTGTGTATCCTATGTATCAAAATATATATGTGATGTGCACATATGAACACAGATAAAGAAAAATTATTTCCTGTGAATATTTACAGCACGTTTCCAGCTCCATTCAGCCACCATCCTGGTACTGAGGAGGTCTGGAGAGCAGTCCCTCTGCCCCATAGTAAGAATACAAAGCTATACATCCTTAGATACTAATGGCACTTTTTCATATACTATTTTTTATTGTCTTCTCTCCTATTTCAACATTTTAATATTTTACAAACACACACATTTCATTATCGTAGTTTAATAATTAAAACCAGAACTGGTGTCATGCCCAATTAATGTGCCCTGGTAGCATGCCCATTAGTTTTTCCATTAGTGAATTCAACAATACTAATGGGATTACTAGCATGGGATGCTAATTGGGCGTGACATAAGAAACTGGCTTACTTCTTAGCATACCCTTGCTAATGATGAAATTAATGAGCATTTTATTAAATGCTGTCTCATCAAAGTGTACTTAGTTAGCGTTAAAATTGTTACAAACGATGCTGCATTCTAAAGATCAGGTGCCAGAATAAGTGGTTCTTCATATTATGTTTGGTGACAGTCTAGAGCATTAACAGTTTTATATACTAGAAACCACACTTATCTGTAACCCATTCAATCTGGGACCACACAAGCATATGTGCTAACCTGTGCTTAATTCTGGGGTGAGGGAAGGGAGAAGACAAAAAAAAAAAAAAAGACAATGTTAAGAGCTCAGCTTGTGCTGCCCTGGAGAGACCTCTTTACACTTTATCCAGAACTACCAGAGTCACTCTGGGATCACATTCAAACAGCCTCCTGGAAGACGCCTTGTCATGATTTTGGAAATCACGTATTTTGAAATCTGGATTATTTTGCTATGCCATACAATAAGTGTCCATATTTGATTGCTGTCAGTAATAACAGAGTAAATATAAACTCAGTTGTGTCACAGTGATGCTAACACTGAAAATACAGAGAACCATCACAAATATTACTCTTCAGAGATATTGTCTCAAGTGCCAAAGTTTAATTTCCCAATCAAGTTCTTTCAATGCCCAAACTCTACTACTAAGAGGGTGAACAACAACTGAAGTTTTGCCAGTGCCAAGGAGGAAGGTCTAGTTGGGGCCCAGAGCCAGGTATTGTCCATCTTCCTTTTTTTGTGTAATAACAGCTCACCTTCAGAGCGTATCTAATAATTTGGCCTCTCCATGACTAGAGCAACCAACAAGGTAACACTCACAAGGAAAATATCTGGTATTCCTTTTTCTGCTGTAAAATTTAGTAAATGGATCATCTTCTAAAATAGAAGAGCTGGATACCATTTCCTCCATCCTGTGAGAAGAATCTCAATACTTTCTCCTCAGACTGTCCTAATCACTTACGAAAAAGGTGCTCCACATTGGACTTATATTTCCACTATAACTGATTTCACTTGGTATAAAATATTCAGTGCTTCCCTGGGAAAAAAAAGAAATTACCTGTAGCCACTGAAAGATAACCATAAATTTAGCTGGAGTTGATTGTGCCATTTAGGTATAGATGTAAAGAAAAGAAAAAAGATCCACAGAGAGCTGAAGTTTTACAGGCACTCTGAGTTTAGAGGAAGATCTATGGAAATTTTCAATAATTCCAAAAGGACTAAGGAAGACATCTGTCTGCAAAAAAACCCTCATGCTTCCTGGACCATGAGTAGAAATCTGCAAAGAATGGCAGTAAAACAATTAGGAAGGAAAAAAGAGCAGTTGCAGAGCACAAAAGGGAGACAAAAGGGATGGTCAGACAACAGCCAGATGAATGGTGGTGTACATGGAGCTCAGAGCAGTATGAATGGACACGAAGAAAAGGATTTGAAATTAACACTTAGCGAAGGAAGAAGCGAGACTGCTGAAGGCTCCCCACTAGGAGGGCTTGGCAGGACTATCCCCAGAGCAGACACAACAAAGAGAAAATGCACTGCTGATCATGAGCAAAGATTCAGCCCAGCATCCTGAAAGGGACTAAGGGTACAAATAATTAACCTGCGACAGGTCACAGCTGGAAGGGAGCACAGAATATTACACCACGCTGCTACAGATAAAAAGCTGCTGCGGCACACAATTGTCATCAAAAAGAATGTTTGCAATTTCTCAGAGAAGAGCACAAAGGAAGGGCCATAAATGTTTACTGTATATGCCATGACTATAATTAGAGACAACAGTGCCTATAACCTGGCTAACACACCACATGATGTCAATAAGAAGTAATTAAAGCATTTGCACATTAATGCAGACTATGATGCACAAATGAGGAATGAAGAAATGCTGCTACAGTACAGGATATCTGACACGGTAGGATAAGAATTGCGAATCATGGCAAAAGGAAAAAGAAACAAACTATGACAAAAACATAGAAACAAAGGTAATGACAGTAAGGTAGCACAGCCTACTATGCATACAGAGAACTGAAAATTTTCTGAGGTAAACTGAACTGAAAACTGAATTTTCAGAGGTAAAAGATTTTGAAAAGGTTTCTATAAAAAATACTTTGATGTAGGCCACTGAACCCTACTTCTGAATCTGAGAATGTACAGGAATCTCTTCCACATTATTAATGAGAAATTAGAAAGCATTAGCTTTCAAGATAGTAAATCAACTGTTAAGACCTACACTGTTCCTGGATGCCCTGAACTACAGTTGTTTTTATTTTTCTTTAAACAGCAATTGAAGCACTGAAGCAGCACTATAAGCTATTTTATAAGAGGAAACACTACTGAAGTGGTGATTCTAAAAATCAGCATGGAAGAGTTGCCTGATTTAAATGAAACAAAAAGATAAACAAAGATATATTCATAAACAAATAATCTGTTTAAATCCAAGACAGTAACTGTTGAAAATATTACATGAACTGAGAACTCTGAGGACTGAATATGACCTCTGCTGGGGTTTTTTACAGTTAAAAGACAGGTAAAAAATGAGAGAGGGGGGGGAGGGGGGGGCGGCGAAATTTAAGCCTCAAAGCAGCCACTCTTCCATCTCTCCCCTTTCCCCAAAAACAGATAGGTATCTTTAGCCCCAGATGCAGATTCCCCAAACAAAAATTGCATCTTCCATGGAATGATCTAAAGAAGCTGACATAAAGTTACTTTAGAAGAAGATCTGCAAGAAGGTCTAGGAATCCTATTCGAAGAATTAAAATGTCAGTTGAAAGGCATCCACTCCAATTAACCATCAAACAGCAACAACAAAAAAAATCTAAATAAACCTCAGAAGATCTTGCAAAGGAAATATAACTTTCTTTTCAGTTAAAAGAGACAAAGGTGTAAGAGAGAAAACAGAAGTAGTCCCTGTTAAAATGCAGATGAGGACAACATTGACAATATAAAGCTTGGTCCCAAAAACTGAAGTACACAATAAGATAAGATAAAGCCTGTGTGTGAAGGCAGCAGAATTAATAGAAATTAATATCTTGGGCTTAGAAGCAGATTTAATATTTTCTAGCATGAGGGTCACATGCAAGCCAGTCTCTGTGCAGCACCTTGCTCCTTCCATATGTGCTCCAAAGCTTAAGGGGATTTTCACCACTGCAAAACACCTCCACATGGTCACAGGGTGACTGTGGCAGAGCTCAGGAGGCAAAGGTTAACAGCGGGCTAGAAAATCTGGTAAGTATTTACAGTTTCTTGCATATTTATGAAATATAAGTGAGGCTATAATGTTTTTCAATTCCATAATGAGATCCAGTTTTGGGGTGCACAGAAAACACAAAATACCCAAACAGAAATGCAAGGCATGTGGCCTTATTTTTATTTTGTTGATACTTCCCTCATTATATATGTTTTTTTCATAATGGCAACATATTGATCTCCATAGGGAAACAGTCTCAAGATGGGAGGCTTAAAAACAATTGACTAACATTATATAAACTTACTAACTAAGTCAAAACTTAGTTCTGCACAACTTGGAAAACTTCATAGCTTAAGTTGTAGTGATAATTAGTGACATAGTGGCATACATAACAATAAAAAGAGCAAGGATTTAGTGTTTCAGTTTTTCTCTGATCAAAATCTCTAGTTACCTAAGGGTTCTGAGAAGCAAGTTAGTTTGTATCAATTAATTTTAAGAAACAAACAAACAAAACCCCCAAGGATAAGCATGCAAAAAGAACAAAGGTAAATGATGCAAGCTATTTTTATAGGATCCTGTCTAATGTTGTACCTGTGGATCAAAAAGAAAGTAAGGACGCCCACTCCTCAACTGCAGCGCAATGTACTCCTCCTGATTGCCAGGTGATGCAGAGAAAAAAATCAAACCATCAGGCTCCTGGGTTCTAAACTTCACTTTAATACCTGGTTAAAAAAAGCAAGTAGATGGTTAATGCCAAGAGTGGTTCTTGTAGGTTATAACAATATATACAAAAATAACATCAACTCAAAACCAGCAGAAACAGAGCAAAGAAAAATTATGGAAGTTCTGTTCACTTAAAACCCTTGCTAGACATTGCAGGAGAAATTTTACTAATCCAGACTGAGGCAGCCATTGAGAGAAATTTCTGAGAGCCCTTATTTATCTGTAAAAAAAGGCATGCAATTGTGACTAATGCTGTTTAGTAACTTCTTTCCTAAGAAAATATAATTCAGGTATTACCATACTATTCTAGTTGACGTACTACATGTGGATTTTCACTTATCACTTGACATTTCTATAGGTAAAACAGAAATGAGGTTTCTGCGTGCAAGGATTTGTATGAAGAACAGTAGAATTTTGGTTCCAAAAGATATATGTATGTGTTTGTATGTATATTTGTCTATCTGGTTTTTTACAAACATTGTATCTAAGTGCACAAAGAATGCCTGGAAAACAAGCAGTTTTCCAACAAAAATCGGAAATATCCAAAGGAGTAATGGATGAACTAAGCTTAATTAAGAACTTTCTAGATCATTATCAATAGTCCTCCATTTAGTTTCTGATAAAATCCCTGAGTTTATGGTAGAGCCATGCCTTTCCTGGACGAATTGTTTCGCAAATGGAAATGAAAAGTAATAGCAACACCTACGTCTTCTATACACTTCCATGCCACTTCATAAGGTGCTTTCACAGAAAAAGGTAAGTTACTCGGTTTTACCCAACTCTATCAAACTATCCAGTATTTTCCCTATTTTATGTCAGGCACAAAACAATAAATGACTAAAGTTTTTATCGTAGAGAGCACCTATATTAAAAATATATAAAAATTGTAATTCTGAAACACTTTCATATTAGATTATGCTTTCTAATTACCTGGATCCGAAAGAAATATGCCTTGGCCTCTACCTAAGCACAACCAATGTTTTCATGTAAATCACATGATGTAGTCACAGACACAAAACATTCCTAAGGCAATGAAAAGGAGTCCTGCTATTAAAACACCTGCAAAAACCAGTTGCACACAGGTAACCCCCTGCATGTAAAAAAACCTCAACCAACAATGTTCCCTAGTGAAGGAAAAGCATAGCTTTGCCTGGCTCATAAATGAACACTCGCAATACTGTGAGGTTCCAGGTACTCCCAGCTGCAGTATCTGCTGGAGAGGCTGAGACTGATGGCCTCTAACCCAGCAGTGGGGAGCACAGTTAATTTAACAAGCTGCCAGTATTTTTATGAAGCTGCCAAAAGACATTTCTGAAGACCAGAGGATCTCTCCTCACACTTAATTCAGAAGGACAAACACAAACAAAATAATTGAGTTTCTGCAAAAACACCATTCTTGTATAATATTGTGTTAGAAAATATAAATTAAATGGTTCATAGCAGTAAAATGGCAGTAATTAGAGAGGTTTTCAATTTTTATGCAGAAGCCTTCATTTTCTTTGGATATTGAAGAGTCCTGCTTGAAGAGCAGCTACAGCTTTTTAGAAATTATTGACGAGTCAGGAACCATTACTTTCTTCTAAATTCACTTGTCACCCGTTAAAGAACTGAGAAAAGGACTCCATCCCTTTAAGTTCAAGGATCTTTGGAATTTCTCATAAGATAAGGATGTTCAATATTAGTAATTTCTCCTATTTCTAGAAGTGATTATAAGAGAGAAACCGAGTATTAAGAAAACTTGTGCCCCACAGACAATATTTTCACTGCATGATAAGACTTGTGAAATTAATATTTTTCACAATAACACAGAAATTAATGCTGGACTTCATGGTCAACACAAAACATACCCAGAAGCCCATTCAGACTTGTAGCAACTACATAAATGCCATTTTTCTCTCTTAGCAGCACTGAACACTGGAAATTGATTTACTTCACTTGGACAAAGAAAGCTTTCCTTCCAACATCTGAGAAGTTTCCCAGAACCTGAAAAGCAGATTGTATTACCAAAATAATTTTCCTTTCTTTTATACCTAGGGGGAGGGTGAGGCATTCTTCAAGTTTCCCAAAGACTTGTGTCTATCATTTCAGTATGCATGTCCAAAATCTTAATTTCAATGTTTAATATAACATAAAAATAGAAACATAAATAAAGTGGTGACATTACGATTACTTCTGTAATTTGTCATATACAGAAAAATCTTGGATAGAAAACATGACCATCTGTGGGGCATAGTAGGAAGGTACTTTTAATCAGCTGAATCTTGAATTGCAGCTCAAGAATTCACCTAACACGCCTGCTTGTGTGACACAAATGATTGCTCCACAAGAACTTGTTATCATTTCTGGGATAAAAAACAAGAGGAAATTCTACTACAAATTAAACATTAATGTATGTCATTCAAGTAAATTCTTTAATTCCATTTCAGATTATAGTTGCAATTGCAGAAGCTGTCAGAATTCCTTTAATTATAAATAAAGAAATTTATTTAATTTCTGTAATTGAATTTCTTTAATTATAATGGCATTGTAGAAAATATAATACAAGCATTGTATATAGTGAACATAAAAGATGAAAAGAAGACAACAGAGTAATAAAAAGGACAAGTAAAATAAATTAGTAATTATTAGCATTAGTGTTTTCAAGTATCCCAAATTGTACTAGGGCAGACTAACCTTCTGTCAGGATCTACATATTTTCAATTTATGCAATAGTGAATTGGGACTGGATTTCTGTCCTAGTTCAAAGATGGCACACCCAGGTGAGAATGGGGATGAGGCTGTGAAACCTAACCAATGTGGGCATTGTCAAAGGCATTCAACTGAGATGCAACATCGGCATCTCAGTTACCCTGGAGGAACACAGCTTTGAGAGTCCTTTTCAGGAACAGGCCGATATTACAAGTAAAATTATGATATTACTCCGATTTTTGATGTGCCAGAACACAGTTTTTTGTTCAATAAAGAAAATGCATATGGTGGGATTTTTCTAATCCCTCTTTGCTTCCCTCATGTAAGTTCAGCAAGGCTCAGAATTTCAGCAGCATTTCAGGGTCAGACTACCTGGATTCAGATTCTTCTAGCACGTTGCAGTACAATTTACAAGACCAGCACAAAAATATTTAAGAGGCAGGAATGTGCTCTTGAGATGCTGACTGCATTTCTGGCAAGTTTACAGAGCACATGGGATTATTTTGAGTTTAGAAGAAGCAGTTGGCAGTCAGCAGGAAAATAATAAATTAGAGCAGCTCCTAGATTAGCATAACATATACTAATAATTTATAATTATTACAGCAATAAAATTAATTTCTGACTAATGCAAACCCTCTTTTTTTTTTCTCACAAAATAAAAAGTTTAAAATAGGTTTTATTTGACCAAGAAACCATTCACCCAGAATATAGAGGATAACAACTTGCTGTAACATATCTTCCCAAATTAACTGAACTGAATTTAGTTTTTCTAAGAAAAGAAAGGTTTTAAGATAGTCAAAAACATTTCAAAATACAAAAATGTTTAGAGTCCTCAAAAATTGTTATTTGACTTTTTGGAGAAGAGTAGAGGGGATAATGTAGGCATTGAGGCAAGACAATTGAAATCATCTTTTGCAATAATAGCTGAGAAATTTCAGCAAAGTGACCTACTTAAAAATTAATATTGTCCTGATCATTCATCAAAACCACCTTTCTCTAAAACTAGATGTTCAGAGTTGAAAATGGCTAAAAAGTAGAAGTTATTATAAAATACAAAGAAATTATCTACAAATCTCAAAAGTCTCAAGATCCTTCACCAAAACTTACATATAACCACACAAACAACTCTACCTGAAAGTTCTAAGAACAGTCAAATAAATATATTTCCAACCTTGTCAGTGATCAGCAAGACTAGTTTTAGCTTAATTTTCATAAATACATCAAATCTCAACCTATATGCGCAAGATTGATAATAACAAAAATAATACCTTAGCATATTATGGTGCTAATTCCCCTGTAGATGTAGGAAGAAAATAAATGAAAAAGAGAGTACATTACCACTGGAAAAATAAAAAAGAACAAATCTGCCAAATACCTTGAAAATCACAAAGCAATTTCAGAAACGAATTTTGCATAATCTGTGAAGCACATCCATTTCCAGTGAATTTTTCCCAAAATTGCACAATTGTAGAAACATAATTTGCATTCCCATTCTACTTACGTTGTTATATGAAATGGGTTCAATAATTATATAATTGCACATTCCAATGAACAGAAAATTGTTGGCAAAGAAAGTGATCACTTTATGCTCACTGAGAGCCTTATTTGTGCATAATGCTAGCTGAAATGAATAGAAATTATATATAAAATTTTGACTACAGCATTAGGCTCTTAGCAGTCCCTTCAGGATGACAAACCCTAAGTGTTTATTTAACATTAAGACTGTGTACAAATGCTCTTGCCTAATCAAAACACATTTTCCCGTAGACATTATAAACCAAAATTTGTTTTAAACTGGAGAGGGGAGAGATGGAGAGTAAAAATCTCAATTGCTATATAACTCCATAGAATTTTGTTGCTATTCTCTCTGTAAGAATGATACTTCATGTCATCACAATAGCTAAAAGAGATTTAATTAACTTCTTTTATATATAAGAAAACTCACCTGTAGGAAAAGAATTAGAAGGAAGCCTTAACAAAAACAGAGCAGTTTTCAAGAAGTTTCACTTAATGGATAGTGGAATTGGAAGAAAAGAAGAAACTCAGAGGACACTTCCCTGGATGCACTTATTAAGATCCTCTTCTGAATACATGGACTTCTTCACACTCTGTGTTGGCCTATAGGTTCCTGGATTTTATTGAGAGAAGATGGAAAGTCTTCTTCCCAAAGCTGTCCAAGACCTGTTGCTTTTCATACAAGATTAGGCTTCATCTTTCACTGCTACCTTAATGTGTTCAAAAACATTTTCAAAGCTCATCATCACTAACATCACAATAAGTTAGTAATTCCATGAAGTAAATCCTCTTGACTTTTAAGCTGCTTTAGTTTTTTATTAGAAATACAAAATATATACTAAAGACTCACACAGGTGTATATATCATATGTAAACACACATACATCTTTGTATAAACCCACATACAAAAAGTTCCCAAACTTTTTCCCAAACTGCAACTAGACCCCCTTTTCTTTTGTGATCAAAGTAAAACCAAAAAAAGCTAAAAATCCATGGTTTCTAAATTAGACTGTACAAAAGCCCTGTATTTTGAAAAAGCCTAACTTTCTTCAGAATGACTCAATATGAACAATTTTTTTTTTTTTTTTAGGTATCCTTAATACATCAAACTGCCAATAAGCTAAATCAAACTAAAATGTTGAGCAAGCATAAACACAGAGTATGGTGAGTGAATGAAAGGAGAAAACATGCAATGCTTCTTGTGGAAACTGTCAAGCAAAACCCCAAACCCTCTTGATGAGATCTGAGTGCTTCTTTTACACTAAAATGACTAATTTGATACCTGTTTTTTCTTATTTTGCTTGCTACCCCATTATACCCACTACTGGTAAAACAAACAGGACATTTTAGCTTTAATCTTCTTACTACATAACCCAAATAACTTCAGTCATGTTTGCATTAATGCTGCATTAATCATGTTGTTGCGTATTAATGAGTTTTCAGGCTATGCTAATTACTGTCATAGATTCTGCAGCAGCCCATTAAATATACAAATTACAGAATTAAAGAGCCAGAGCTCTTCATGATTAATCTTTAAATGGAGAAAAACTAATGATGTCTGTACAAAGTTTCCCTCCACTTTTGGCTGACTGAGCCCAATGAACAATCAATTAGATTCTTTGAAGACTAAGAATACTGATCATACTAAAAAATTTGTTATGTTCTTATTCTATGCAGAAGACACACATTTATAATTTTACATCACATGCACTTCTGTAACATATTCCAGGCTTTAAGGTCTCCCAAAGTGTTGCATGGGAAAAACGCCTATGAATACTCCATTCCTGCATACTCATAGGAATCTGCTGGTTCCATATGAATACAGTAAATCAATCTTCTCCTTTTAGCAAGGACACAAGTCCTGCTACTTCCCAGTAGGAAAGATTTACAGCAAACCTTAGTGAAAAGAAAGCAAAGATAAGTTTAAAGTCATTTGATAAGATTTGATGTATTAGTAGCACTTTATCCCCTCACTAACAGAGTGATGCTTTGTCAGGAATAGTGCAATACCTAGTGGTTAAATCAAGAGATTCAGAATTAGGAGACCTTGGGTCTGTACTCAGCCAATGACTGGGATATGTCACCTGAGAGCCATCACTTAAACCACCTTCCCTCCATATTCCTCCTTCCTGAAGAACAGTGGCCAACATAGCTTGTGTAAGTTTCTGTGGTATTTGAAAAATTCATTACTGTTTCATCCTCCACAGCCTAACTAACACACATACAAAATCAGCAAAATGCCCACAGGTATTCAGAAGAGTTACCGAGAGACTAGGCACTTACTGGCATTTTAGAGACACTAATACTTTCAAAAGAGGGGATTAGTTTAGTTTCCTCCAAACACTGTATACTATGCAGAACATCACAAGACTTCCCTAAAGAGCAAATTCTCAGTCTGTAGTAATATTATGTTGCACATCAGTAGGTGCAGCTCAGAATTAACTGGTCACTCCAGACCTGTCCTATCACTTCTTTATATTATGGAAAAAATAAATAAACACTACTTCATACATTAAAGAATTTATAAAGTAATTCTCCAAGAGAAAACAAACTGCTCAGGACAAGATTGATCATAACATGAGAACAACACTTTCACATGAAGTGAAAATCACTGGTTTACTGCAATTAGTGCAAAAGTAAGAGGATGTAATACAAGCATTTGAGATTGGTTAGGAAAGGCAGTTTGGGAGCAAAGATTTCCAACACACACTCAATACATAAACAAGACAACTTAAGGGAAGTAAGAAGTTCAAAGCAAAAACGTGGCTTTTCACAGCTCCTTCACAACTTTCTCAGTGAAAATAGAAACATCATTAGGACAACCTTCAAAATATTGGCACATGTTATCTAAGAATTTGGGAAGATCCAAAAGTGACTGGTTAGTCTCTGTACCTAGATTTACCTAAACAAAAAAAATGAAGGCCTCAGAAAAACATACGAGAGATCAGGGTGAAACCAGATATGAAGATGCAGGTGGTGCCATTATCTGTGAGCATCCTCTGTCATTAGAGACAACAGCCACCTCTTTACACAGACTTTTAAGCAATACTATTAAAGAAATTAGTGATCTGCCTCAAATTCATTTATTAAGCAAGCCTATGAACAGAATTCATAACTGTTTTCCACTATGTACAGTGTGAAAGCATACAAAGAGCATGCCATCCAACCAGCATCACCTTCTCAAAGCATAGCTACCAGATTGGAAATAAAACTGTAATTTTGAAACTCACAGAATCAAATGCTGCTTGGTATGAGGATCACCTGCAAGTTAGTTTCTGTGTTGCTCAATATTGAAGTGAAATTATTAACAAAGATGAAATATCAGCCCAATTTTTACTTAATGCTTCCTTTGATGTTGATGCCAAACAAAGCAAAATCTGAGAAAATTTTACTCAAACATGACCTCTCTCAAACATTTTAAATTGTTTATCTTTATTTATTCATTTTTAAGGCCTAGAAAAGTTCAAGACTCTGATTTTGTTAGAAAAGGAAGAAAATAGTTTCTAGGAATAAGAATCCTTTATGAGCAATTTCATTAATTCAAAGATTGATATTTAAAAAATGGAAACAGAGGCAAGCATTCATCTTCATTTTAACATAAATTCTACAGAAAGAAATGTATTCTGTTACCTGTATGTGAATTAGTGCATAAGAAAGGTCATCTTATGCAACAAGGGTAAGGTGGGAGAGGCTTCTAGGTGTTAATGCAATGCAAATCATAATTACTAGAAATATGATGACAAGAAGAATCACTTCAAAGATTTACAACAGAGCAATCTATAAAAGGTCAACATCACAGTGAAATCAGAAATGAGCTGGAGGTCAGTAGTTGTAAATAGCACTTCAGTTGTAAGCCTTTAGTTAGTATTTCCAGAAATGTAACACTGCATAGATAGCAATTTAACTGATCAAGGGAAAAGAGTTAGACTACAACTGAGTCAAATGCAAATACATCAAAATTAAAGTCAGTGTAATGATCTGAAACACAGCAAATTTAGACAACTGTGCACTAGCCAAGGCAGAATCCCATCACACAGCATCTCAGAAGCTGAAAGCACAATAACATGGAAATCTTGCAGCAAGTGAGGAGGATTAGACAGCGTACATAAGGAACATAAAAAGAATAACTAAAATAAGCTAATGAGTGTCTGGAGGAATACTAGAGGACAAAAATGGAAACGTAACAAGGAGGGAAAAAAACAAAAAAATACTCCTTACAGACAGAAATACAACACCACAGAGCAAACACTCAGCAAAAAAAGTATAGAATAAAGTTACAAACTCAGCAACAAATGCTACTCATGGTAGAATTGAAAATAAAAAATTAACAACATATTCAAGTTAATGCAGCAATTTAAGGTAAAGCAGCAAACTGCAACAAAACTGCCAAATTAAGAATTAACTGAAAGGAATATATAGTATTTTCATCTAGTAGTATTTGCAGCAGTATTTCCCTGGAGGATTCTTCACATAATACCCTTTTCCAGAGGAAGCTTAAAAGTGGTTTTATTCGTAGTGACTAAGCTGAGAAAAGTATTTCAATAGTAAGATCAGGTGCAAACTTTATGTATGGATATACAGGTAACTGTGAGGGTTCTCTCATTGCTAAGCTATTTACCATCTGATGGAACTACACCTTGAGCATGCAGCAGACCCTGCTTTGAAAGTGTTAATAATATTCCATTACATTTTATTCTGTTACTTCTGCCTTGGTATGCAGGAACTGCACACTCTGTGAATTAAGTGCTTTATGGGGTTTGGTGTGAAATATTCACTGAAAACATATCCAAACACTTTGTCGCAATTATGAAGAATGTTTTACTTCAAATATGATCCAGAGGTACCAAAACACTGTCTGCAATACCTCAGTTTCAGTGAAAGCACAGCTCTTACAGATCAGGACAGAACAGATAAAGAAAAGTTCAGTCCAAGCTCTCCTGTGCTGGACATGTAGATGATGGCACTTTTCACTTAAGGATTCAGACACTAGGTGAAATCAGTTTATTCAAAATCTAGTCCTGGAACATGAGAACAAGGTACATTTGCTCCTTTTTAGTGCAAACTCCTTTTTATTCTAGTGTTAGGGCTTTGCCTAGGCTACAAGTCTCTATCAGCAGTTAATTATGCCCTTAATATGAATTTCAGAATAGACCAGAGTCTGTATCTACTTAATCAGGAAAAAGACCTAGTGACTTCAGTAAGAAACCTACCTGAGGCAGAGTTTATATTACATTTGCTTTCAATTGTTTGAATTCATGAGAGGAATGCAAAATAAATTCTAAAGCCAAAGACTGCTAAAATGTAACATACACAAAAAATCAGAAATGCAAGTTGCAAAGTTGTTATGAAATTCGAGTCTCAAAAGCAGGAAATTCTGCTGAAGAAGAAAAATATGCAGGATATGCAAGGGAAGCTGCAGCTGAAGGAAGTGAGAAAAGAAAAAAGCCCAAGGTAAGCAATTTACCTTTCCTTTCACAGAATAAATACTTCTTGTGGACCGTTTAAGTCTCTACCACTTCATGAAGCAGAACTTCATAGTTGATTTTGTAGCATTTGTGGTTTTAGATTATTATTTTTATCTTTGTCTTGAATGGTTTATGTCTATGTTATTGCCTGATATGATTTGCAATCTGTACTAACACAGTTCTACTCACCTCCACCCTCACCTTGGTCCAAATATTTGCAGAATTTTTTGCCTCTCTGCTCTGCCCGTCTCCTCTTCTCTTTGACCTTCTCTGCCCTCCTCTCTGCCCATTTCTGCCCTTTTGCTACATTATCTGTCCTTTGCTTCTGCCATGTTTGTTTCTCCTTCTTCCCTGTTCATCTCCCACCACCTTTTCTACTGTTCTGTCTGCCCAGCTCTGTCTGCCTTCCTTGACCTCCTCCGTTAGCTGTAATCCTGAAAGACAGCCTTGGCCCTGCTGTCTTTAAATGACCATGTCATGGCAATAGAGTCAACAGGACAAAGTCAACATACTGGGTCTGTAACTGCAAAAGTTAACTACTATGCACTATCTAGAATATAAACAGAGGCAAATGCTGCATGAGAAACTAAAAAATCTAGCAATTTTCTCTTTAGTATTTGTGTGATCTCTACTTACTCTGCCTAAAGTTTCCCAGTGCACAGAAGGAACATTTTGTCATTGATACAGCACTCACAATCCCTGGACTGAATTTGAAAATAGAACTGAGGAGGGAGGGAAGAACCACCTGTAAGTAGTTCTTCAGCATTGTCTACTGTTATCATTTCCCTTTCATTTGTTGGAAAGCCATGGCTCAATATACAGCCCAGTAACTGAACAGGAGATTTTATGTTATTATCATATATTAAGATAATTTTCACCAAATTCACCAACATCCTCTGCTCTGCCAAGCTTCTATACAGAGTGTGCCATAGAAAGCATGACCCAGTGCAGTAAGCCAGCTGTGGAGGTTGTGTCATCAATTTGTAGTCTGGCGTACTCCCAAGAACCAAACCCCTGCACTCACGGAAAGCACTAAACACATACAAAAGCATAAAACAGCACTAGCATGGCAATGAAATCACATTTATTTGTAGCTGAATATCCTCACAGGATGGAATACTTTCAGAGTGATAAATACAACTCAAACCCTCCCTCTGCTCTGGTTTTTTAAGAAAGCACTCAGGTGGAGTGCAGTGGACGTGGAAAAGCTCCTGTACTACACCCAGCAATCCAGCTAACGTGGGCAATACACCTTGCAGGGGAGAGATGTAACCAGGTACTCTGCCCTGTGTGCAGTCACCCACCTGGAAAACCAGAGTGGTACACAATGATGCTGGCAGTAATGGAACACAGAGATAACACCTTCCTCCTACCCACCTGGTGGAGATGCTCCACAGAGGATTTGAGCTGAGATTTTCACCATGTGTCCAGATGCAAATAAAAGCCAAGTGGTGCACATGACAGCACCAGCAGTGGTATCTGTTGGTGTTTCAGTGCTTTTCCATGAGTGGTAAGGAGTTCATGATTTTCTCATGCCTCTAATCAATACTTAAAGGAAATCAAGTTTATCACTAAATTCTGAACTGTACTCATTGGTACATACCATAAAGCAGACTACTGTCAACTTTTTTCCTAACACAAAACAGACATGTAAAGATTTAACATTCAACTGATATTATTGATCTAAATAAAAAGAGACCAGGCCAATAATGAAAATACTTCCTTTTAATTTCTTCACATAGCATGATGTCATTTAACTTCCATATATTATGATATTTTCAGGCAGGTATTGATTGAACCTATGTCATCTTTTCAGAATTTTTAATTCCTTAAGGGATTTGTGAATTAAAGACCTCTTTGCTGTAGACTGCCTCTTTGTTGACATTTACATTATTACTTAAAACTTGAGTGAGTACAGAATACATGACTAATTCAGAATTATGGCAATAAGGAAATTTCTCCTCTTCTGCAAAACTCACTGATAATTTTTTCTTTCTTCTTTCTCTCCCTTTTCCTCAAAATATAAGACTTACTGTAACAGAAAAAAATCACTATTGAGTACATTACTGTAAAAGATTAAATTAAAAAGGAGTATGAGACTTCATATACTTTTGTTTCCAGTGTGATCGTTTTTGTATCTTTACCACTTGCAATGCCTCATAGAAAGACACAAATATTATCAAAGAAAAGGAGCAATCTCTTCTCATGTGCTGTAAAAAGTCACCTTTTTTCCTGTCCCTTGTGCTGCCTGAGGATTCAGATTACACTAGCTTGATTAACTCACTGATTATTTTTAAGATTTGCTTGTGATCCTAAAGCAGTGTAAGGGAAATGGGAAAAAATACTCCATCTTTAACAATGCAAAACCACTTACTTATAGATTCTCTTTAATGCACTAAATAAAAAGAATAATTAAAAACCAAACCACCTCCAAAAGGCTGAATTCTGCAACTGTAGTAGCAAGGGATGCCTAGCACAGAATGGCATATCCACAGAGGAGGCAAAGGCTCCCAAAGAGCACGTGTGTCTCGGCTGTGTCAGAGCAGGGCTTTTAGCCAGGGGAACTGGGGTAATCCATACCCCAAACTGGGGGTAACCCACACCCCACACCCCAAGCTGGGAAAAGGCTGCACTGGACTGGCAAGGCTGCAGCCTCACAGCCAGCTCAGCCCTGTCCCACAGGAAGAGCTCTGCGGAGAGGCTGCTTGGGAGCTGTTAACACACTTGCTCCCAGAACATGCAGTAGTGATTCCCGAGGCTCTTAGGTGTACAAAGACTTCAGGAGAACTGGGCATTTCCATCTTAAAGCAGCCTTGAGCCCTGGCCATTTCTTAGGCTGGCTGCAGTCGGTGGTCACTTTGCAATTCTGCAGGAGTACTGTGCTGCCCTGATTTCCACCTCTGACATTTCCCTGGCCCTTTCCCACCTATGTGAAAGGCAGAAGGTCTGGCATAAAACCAATTATGCAGTCTTTGCTTCACCCAGGATTCCCATTCATCTTGTTTTTCTCCCCTTAGTGCATGCAATTTGGTGGCATAACCAAGTTTACACAGAAAAACCCTAAATTTTTGAAAATTAATGAAGTTAATGTGACAATTTAACATGACTTTGGAATAAGTAGCTTGAATTGGCATATTTTAATCACTGAACTGGAACAATTTGTGAGAGAAAAAATATAAAACAGAGGAAAGAAATATTAAAGAATACTAAAGGAGGAAAGTAAATTGGAGAATCACCTAATTTTGAAAGCTGGAGTGCAGAGGCGTGTTTTTATAACAAACTTTATCTTTTAAAAATAACAAACAAAACCTTAAAAAAATAATAATTAAATGTACAAATATTTTGTAATGGAACTCACGCTGAGTAGGGCCTAAACTTCTGTGGAAAGGATTACTTTCATCCCAAGATAAAACTCTCTCTTCTTTCAACAAGACTCCTCAATGGTAGACATTCTCAAAAACACTAACAGAACCTCCTTGAATCTTCCCAACAAGATTCACCCTGATTCAACAATTCACTTCATAATCTGTTACTGGAACAAAAGATATTACCTGGGATGGTTGCACCTCTCAGTCTAGCCTTCATTTTGTTCATCCAATTATTAGGGCTGATGGGAACAAAGACTGTAATTCATGTAAATAGATTCCACCTCCTCCCTCCCTGTCTCTGCAGCAAGTCACTGAACAACTTGAAAATGCATCAAATAAAATCCTCCAAGGGCTAAAACTCCACTACACCAAAATTCCCATTATTTGTTACAGAAGGGAATGCATTCTATTTGTGGTAACCCCTCTACTGGTGAAGTTTTGGTGTTAGTCAATCAAGAAACTTTTAAAGTAAACCAGAATAAAAGAGCATTATTAATCATCAAGACTGAAAAAAATGAATGAAAAAAACCCTAAACCTCTATATAAAAAGGTGATATTATTTATTACTGAACAGGCTTGTTTTCTTTACTCAGGAGAATATTTGAGGACACATTCCACTCCAAGTATCAGGTTTTATATCTCTAACCACCCTGGAACAATACTAATTAAAATTTAGACATATAAGCATGATCAGAAGAAATAATTTTAAGCAGACAGTCTTAGATATAAAGTATGGGGCAAAACCTGAATATTTCTCTTTTTTTTTCCTCCCTGAGGTAGATTGCATGTTCTTTTCTTAACTCTGCAAGAATATCATTCCTTATAGCACCAAAGAGTGCCATCAGTATAAATAACAGTGACTCTCTGAATTAAAGAACAGAACAACAAGGTATTTTTGCAGTTTGCCATCTTGTTCAGTATTGGAAAATATTTTGTGCTACATCTACTTTCTTGACCAGCATTGCATAGATTTCATAGGACTGCAGAGGAAGATTAGAAAAAAAAAATCTAAAAAAGTAATAGGCATGACCTCCAAAAGCCTAGTTTTCCCCAGTGAAAATCTGTTTTTCTAATAAATAAAATACCCAAAGCACTCTATAAGAATATGGCAAACAAAAGAAAAATCTCTTTTACAATAGCTATAATAAGTACATTATCAGTACTCCAGAAAGCACTGGAGGAATTTTGAATCATGTAATGTCTTGGGTTGGAAGGGACCTTTGAAGGCCACCCTGTCAAACCCTGCCTGCAATCATCTGAAGCAGGGACATCTTCAACTAGAACGGGTTGCTCAAAGCCTTGTCCAAACTGACCTTCAATGTTCCCAGGGACGAGGCATCCACAGCATCTCTGGGCAATCTGTGCCAGTGTTTCAGCAGCCTCATTGTAAACAACTTCCTTACAAATAATATAAATCGACCCTCTTTTAGTTAAAAAACACCACCCTTTGTTAGACTACTATAGACTATGAAGGAAAAGTGGAGCTGCATAACAGAAAATGCAGAAATCTTGAGTTAGTGCAGCCAACATACTTTTCAGGGGACAGCCTTGTTTTATAATCTAAATCATAATCAGATAGAGAGCAAATAATAGCTTCTTAGCAAGATAAAGATAGGACTTTAACAGCAGCACATGTAACAGGTTAGTTTAATAAATAGGATGGTGCAAAACCATAGAGTACTACATAAGTAATGATCAGTGTTTAAAATCAATGCTCTTGCAAATTGAAGCCAATGCAAAGGGGCTAACACCAGGGTAAGGTGATCCGGTTGATGTATTTTGGATCTGCTGAAATAAATCCATTTATAGGAGCATTTGCAGGATGACTAAGTTAAAAGAGCACTGCAACAGTCAGGCCTGGCTAAGGGAACGCCTCCTCCTACTGTCAATATTTCAAACTGATAAAGAGCTGACCAAGTGCAATCAGCGCCGTGATGAATAAAAGAAAGCTTGGGACCATTAACATTAATGGGACTTGCGTGACTAAATGCTCATATATTGTTCCGAAAATTTACCCGATGGACCAAGAGACTTTTTCCTCTTTGCTTATGCTTCCCCTTTTTCCTGCAGACTATATAGAATCAGTTTAAAAATACACGGCAACATAGTATAACCATCTAAAATAACTTCATATTATTAATATCCCATGAGTCAAACCAAAAGGAAAAAAAAAGAACTACTGACCTCACTCTGACTACCTGGAAAACTTGAGAAAATAAAAATTCCAGCTTTATACACACAGATAAAATTGGCTGATCTAATATCATCCAGCAGAGTGCCTTATCCTTGGGGCACAATAACAAAGACTCTGGCCCCTGCCATCTACAATGCATATTAGGGAATAGTGAATAATCTGGCACTCCATGAAACCTGGTTGAACTTTTTTTGGAAGACAGAAATTCAGACTAGCAAGTATAGTTCCTAAGATTATATACATTCAGGATATGACTTGGTTCAATATTTTTATTTTGAAACATGACAGTTTGGGGGTTTTATCATCAGTATTACCTATCATACAACTAGTGCTGTACCAAAAGCAAGTGAAAATCTCCAAAAATCTGAAAAACACCATGTAGTAAAATGGGGGACCAAGAGAGCACCTATGGGGTGAGGGTTGTTCAGAAGAACATACTGTTTCATGCTGGTATATATCTATAGCATAACTGGGCAGAGTGAAATAGTATTTTGTTCATTTATAGCTATTCAATACAAAAAGTTTTTTAAAAGAATCCGATATGAGATTTACAGCTGTGTGAAACACCAAGTGTGAAGTCATTGCTATAAAAGAAAATATTTAAAGCTGTCATATTGTCTTTTAGCTTTGGCAGAGTATTCCCCAAGAAGATGGAACAGCATAGAGAGACAATCTTAAGCAGGATGAAAAATTCTCCTGATGGGCAGGGAGAGACCACTTTCTGGCAGGTTCTCCAGAGGAAAAAAAAAAATAATAAAAGAACTTTAGTAGCAGCACAAAAGATAAGTAAATGTCCTTTATGACTTCAACGTTCATCACAGTTCCAAAGGAATTTAACTTTTTTTTCCCCACAATGGAGAAAAATCCCCACAATTTTACCCAACATAAAATTAGCTGTCCCACTGTTGAGTCATTTTTATTTTTAGTTCTTAGTCATGCTATCAGACAGAGATTATATTTATTTTAGTACCTACATTATTTTAAAATCAAATGCTCTATTGGAATATGCTGCTACTAATTTAGAGATAAAAGATTCACACATGTATATCTGTCGCTCCACTGTGAACACCTGCAGTCATAAAATGGGATGATCATGATAGACTTAAAGTAAAATTTTCAACCCTGCTGATCAGTCCCAACCTTCACTCACGATCTCATTTAGCCTTTGACCAACAGGCTGAAGAGAACAGTTATGTGACTGAACAACAATGCTGGGATAAGCCAACTGTAGTGCTGCCTGCTTGCACCATTAAAATAATTCGTAATATGAAACAATATAAAAATATAAATGCTGACAGAAGAATTTTGAAATTACAAACAAAGAATGGTTCCTAAAACAAAAATAGAGCAAGTAGGAAAGAATAAAGTGCTTTGTCTGTACACAAACTAAGAAAAAATTATTTCAAAATAACAATTTTACACAATTTACAGATAATGAAATCACAAAATGTGGTGACTAGGAAGAACATTGCTGTGCTTAATTATCAGTTCTACTGTATCATCAACTTCTTCATGAGCAGAGTTCAAAACACCAAGTTCCAGCCGTTTCAGCACACGCTGGCAGAGGCAGCAGCTTACAAAACCTCCCTCCTCCCACCTGTGACCAGCAAGGATACTGTGCCACTGCTTTTAAGAAATGCACCTGGGCACAACAACTCTCACCTTCATGATCTTAAGCAAGAAAAAGTTGCAGTATTTTAGCTTACATACCAAAAACAAAAAATGGAGGGGAGGGAAAGGAGGAAAATAAAGAAAAACTGGAGAATGCAGCAGTCTTATTTACACTCTCTGCCACAAGCACATCATCCCATTTGCTCTGCTCACTACACGGACTCTCCATAGAATATTAGGTCAAATGTAAGGTCCCAATATTAATCTTCATGGCCATCCATGGAAGTGGTTCAAGATATCTCAAGAGTGCCCTTTTCATTATGTTGGTGACCTCTCTGAACAACTGCTGTTAGTTTCAAGGCTCACCAGAGCAAGACTGAACTGCCTCTGCAAGAAGGATGGAACTCATCAGAGGAGCAGATCAAAAATTATCACAAATTTCACATATTTCTGAAGACAGTTTGAGCCCAGACCTAGTCAAGCTTTCCCAAGTCATACACAAAAACAAAAGAGAAGAGAAAAAAAAAAGTAAATTTGTCTAGAGAAGAATGTTAAACAAGAGGTAAAAAAGAAGGGAGTAAATGAGGAATGAGGAAAAAAAACAGAACAAGTCAGCAGAAGATGTTTTGGAAGATACTCAGGTACCACTTGCAAACTATGATTAAGGTACAATATCTCAATTGTTTTTACCTACCACATTGACACGAAAAATGGTTAAAAAATTTCACTAAATGTGCACATTGCTTTCAAAAAAAAAAATTCAATTTTTTTTACATCCACAAATGGATGGAAGAACAGAAGTTTGCAACTCTGAATCCACAGTATAAGGCAGAACTAAATAAGCAACCAATGAATTAAACTTTCCTCTCAGAAATGTTCAATAGGGGCATCAAATTTTAAAAAAACATAAATGCCATACTTTCCTAAGTAAAAGTATTCTAAAAGGATTATCTACTTTATATTTAAAAAAATAAAATCAGGTTGTTGACCTAAACTTAGTTATAACTCAAAAAAATTGCATGGGTTGTATAAAATAAGCTATTTCCAATTTCTAAGAAAGAATTTTGAAGTCAAATTTTTGGATTACCAATTTTTTTTAACCTTTTGATGAAATATCTTTATAGAATTCTAAATTCTGCATATTTTAAAACCAAATAACTGTAGTAATATCCAAGATGGTTAAGGCCGGTCTAGGTAGCAATAGTTAGTGATTACCAGAGCAAAGGCCTTACTTAAATCAATAAAGGTACCTCCTGTACATTGATTACCATCCAACACTATAAAAATATAATTGCTTACCTTGAGAGGAGCAGTGCAAATGAAATGAAAAGGTCATTATAGGTCAATAATTATTTAAATTAAACTTACATCTTCCTTCGTCTGATGGAGCAACTCTAGCACGCACCGAAATGGTGGTGATTTACCAGTTTAAGTAGACATATTAACATGTCAGCAAAGGGCTTAGCAGTAATTGGGTCAGCAATTTTAAGCAGTCAAGGTTCCAGGTTGTCAGCTTCTCCATTTATGCTTCCAATTAATCTTAAGGTATTATAGATCTTAAGTCAGTAAGCACAGATCTAACCACTTTAGATCAAATCTCACTTTGGGTATACACAGAGATAGATGATAGTTACTTTCTGTGATCTTTCTACAACAAATACCAGTATATAATTCTCTAGAATAGCTTTTAATAAAAAAAAGCAGTGCAACAATTTGCTATCAAGATCATGAATTCTCCAGTAATTAATTTTATGACATTTCTGTCACTATATTAAATGGTCCTTAAACCAGAAGAGTACTACTTGGAAGGTTTGAATTTTCATTCTCTTGGTTATGCTAACAGTTGCTTTCTGGATTCTCAGTTACTTTACTGCACAGTAACTTTGCTATTACTCTGTCAGTATAACTGTTGACGGACAATTCTGAGTTTTTCAATTTGTTTCTAAAAGTAAGGGAAAAATCTTTTCTAACCACATTTGTCTCACGCCAACTACCTTTTCACAATTACTCTGAAGAATTAATTTATATCACTTTCATAATTTTAAAAAACAAAAGTTAAGATTTTTGATTCCTTCCTTCTATGGATCAGACATGAGTTTCTTAGAGAGCAGTTACCCCAAAGTAAAAAAAAAAAAAAAAAAAAAAAGTGTAAATTCATCAATGTCAGGAAACTGCTCTTTACAGGATGCTTATCTAGAGGATGATGATAAAATTCTCAAAGAAAAATTACATTTGTGTGGAGACTTTGCATCTTAGAAATTCAGGGGCTAAAAAGACTCTTCCATGAAATTCATCCCGGGCACCAAATCCTAATGGTTCACTAAACAGTAGAAAGGAGGGCAAAGAACCTTTTTCTTGTCCTCTTGATTTTCTGCCACTTTGTGATGGGCAATATAAACAAAAAGGAAGACAATATTTTGAACACTGAAGGAAGACAATCAAGGAGATTACAATGGTAAAACCAGGAGGGAAAAAGAAAGAGTGGAAGAGGGAGAAGCAAGAAACAAATCATAGTTAGTGCAAAAACTGTGGGAAAATAACTGAAAAACAAAAGTCAAAAAGGGGGAGGGAAGGGTAAATAGAAACAGAGGAGAGCCTATAGCCACTAATAAGAGCTCCCCTTATAAATCCAATTGAAATACATGGTGTTGTAAACACAATACAATGGAAAAGCATTCACTCTATCCTTCACATACAGATGTTCATCTAGTGCAGCAGTCAATGGCTCTAATAGTCCAGATCTGAGATTTTATAAATATTAAAGATTTCTGCCCATTGACAGATGTATTTATCAGCAATGTTCCAAATTATGGATATGTGTGGGACTCTCCTATCAGAGCGGAATCTTTTTAATTACTGTTCAGAATAACTATTTAGGCCACATTACATATATAAAAGCAAACACTCAAAAATTAGGTAATGAAAAACCAAAATTGTCTGCAAGAAATCAACGCATACCCAAATAGAGGATGAATAATGATATAGTCTACAATTATACAAACACACATTTCCCACAAGATATCTGCCTCAAAGATTTTATGATATTCAGCAACTTAAACAGAATTCATGTAGGAAATAAGGATTTTGTGCACAGAAGCCTGTCTTTTTTGATGTAGTGTTCTGTGGATGTCTAATGAAAGACAAAGGGGAGTATGAAAAGTGGACAGTTTCACAGCTAACACAGTTCAATGTCACTCTGGAGAAATCTGTCCCCACCTCTGCCACAAAGTTCTTATGCAGTGCGAGGTAAACCACTTAAGTCAAACTTTTCAGAGATATTCACTTGTTATGCACTCTTCATTTTCTTGAGTGCTTGCACTTAAACTACCCATGGAGATGCGTGGAAGTGTTGTGCTCCTAACTGAAATGGGGTTGGTGGAAACACTACTCAAAACACACCAACTACTCTGAAAACTCAGGTCCTATCTATGTAAAACTCAAAATTAGCATGAATTTTTTTTTTTTTTTACATGAACTCTCTATTCATAAAACAAAACTGGTAACCTATGTGTTGTAAAAATGTTTATCAATGATTACAAATACTCTGGTACTCCAGTGAAAATAGCATAGGAAAAAATTAAATCTGCTTACACTTAAGAATAGACATGTACAGTAAAATAGGCAGAAAGCCATATACAAAACAGAGAAAGGATTTTCAAAAGGCAATAGTTGGTCCATACCATACACAGAACCTATGGAAAGACAGTTTCTAATCAGCTGGTTATATGCCATCATAGCATATAAATATAACACAGCTGAATGAAGTTCATGCTGCTTATTTAACTCCATTTCTTAAGCTCTAGGTGCTTAATCTTGCAAACTAAATTTTCCCATATGTACTAGTGCAGACAGATTTTTTTTCCTCCAAATTACCACAGTCTAATCCTGAATGATAGTTTTGCCATAATGGAATTATTCAGTCTATGATCTGATTGATTTTAGACCTTAAATACTGAATCTTAACACACGTAAATTTTTAATCCTTTAATTTCTCCATTCTGCCAGTAATTGATAAGGACAGTCATACTTAGACAAGGTCTTAATTTAATCGCCCTGAAAATCAATTAGAAGGTGAAAAGCTTCTTTATATTGTTATTATGAAAATTTCCTGATCAAATTCACAATGCAATCATAATCAATGCATGACACCTCACACACTTTAGTCAATACATAATTCAGTAGTTACATCTTCACCCTTTAAAAACAATATGGGAAGGAATTTGTATGTCAAAAGCAGAAATAATTTAAAGGCTCAGTATTAGTCAAATACAATATCTGAAGTCATTGGACTAAATAACCCATTATAGAAATAAAATAAAAAAGGGCTAGGCATGTATCAGAAAGCACTAATTTCACTTCAAGTATCCCTCCAGTGATTACAATGGTAATTGTCTCTTTCCCGCAACATTGTTGAAACTTGTCCACAGAATCAGAAGGAAAATTTTTGCCCACTGTTAAGCAGGAGAGGTGAATTAGTCAGCAACAATGGCAAAGCACTTTCTTCACCCTCATCTTCACCAGCACAAAAATCAATGTTGGCGCCCCCATCAGTAAAGGGAGAATTTGTATGGGAGCTATTACAGGAGCTTGGTCTCTACATACTGATGGGACCTGAAAATATCCACTCGAGGGTGTTCCAAGACCTTGTTAACATAACTGCAAGGTCAGCCTCCACAATCTTTTAGAATCCGTGGAGATCGAGAAGAAGGCTGGAGGAAGGCTAATGTCACTCCCATCCATGAGAAGGGCTTAAAGGATGATGCAGGAAATTATAGACCAATTGCTCTTACTTTAGTCCCTGGCAAAAGCTATGGAATGAACCTTCCTGGGAGCTACCACAAGTCAGATGAAGCATGATTGGGAAAAGCCCCCATGAACTCATCAAGGGCAAATAGTGAATGACTAACCTGGCTGCATTCCATGACTCCTAGAAACTTCCTAAGTGGATATGGGGCAAGCAGTGGGTGTTGTCTACCTGTTTCACCAAGGCTTTCTATACTATTTGCCACTGCCTACTCCTAGAGAACCTGATGTGTGATGGTCCAGAGAAGTGGTCTGGGCTGTCAGGCAGCACCCCGAGGAGGGTGGTATCTAGCTCCTTTTCAAACTGGCAACCTGTCACAAGAGGAGTCACTCAGAGACCAATACTGAGCCTAAAGCTTTTTAGTATCTTCATAAATGATCTGAATGATGGGATGAAGTGTACCCTGGTGAGATGTGATGATAACACCAAAATGAGTGGAACTGGACACTTTGGAAGGGAGAGCCACCCTGCAGGAAGACATGGAGAGACTGAAAGAACGTGCTAACAAGAACCTTATAAAGTTCAATGAAGACAAATATAACATCTTGCACCTGGAAAACAGAATCCAGCACAGGCAGAGATCCACCCAGGTGGGGAACAGCTCTATGGAAAAGGACCTGGGTATCTTGGTGACAAGCAGTTCAAAATGAGTGGAGAGTGTGCTGCTGTGGCAAACAAAGCCAACAGGATGCTGGACTGCATCAACAAGAACATCCCCAGCAGAGACTAAATCATTATCCCGCTCCACTCAGTGCTTGTCAGGCCACACCAAGACAGTGTGTTCAGTTTTGGTTTCCACTGTGCAAAAAAGATGTGGATAGGCTGGAGAGAATCCAGAGAATGACCACCAAGATGATCAAAGGATTGGGTAGCCTGTCAAATAAGGAAAGACAGAAAATTCAGCCATAAAAAAAGAAGGATCAAGAGTGACCTTATCACCACGTTCCAGTATTTAAAGCATGGCTAAAAGGAAGATGGAGAGTCCCGTTTTACAAAGAGTCTTTTACCTGGGAAAGACAAGGAGTAATGGGTACAAGTTATTCCTGGGGAGAATCCCACTGGACACAAGACAAAAAATTTCACAGTGAGCCAGCCATTGGAATAATGTTTCCAAGGAGTGGTGAATTCCCCAGCTCTGGACACTTAAGATCCAGCTACAGAGTTCTGGGCCATCTTGTCCAGATTATGCTTTTGCCAAGAAAGGTTGGACCAAATTATCTTTTTCTTTTTGGCTATTATTTCTCATTAAATCCCTCTCTGAGAAAGTACTTTGGGTTGTAAGTTTGTTACACCAGCACATAAAAATCTCACAATCTTACAAAGTACTGAAGTACTGGTACCCATAGTTGTCCTAGCAATTGAAAACCATTAGAAATAGATACTCTTCTTTCACATATCTCTGCACCATCAGGTATTTGAGTTTGAGAATTTCCAGAAGCATTCATACACTCACTCCAAAAGATGACCATCCACTGAACTATTCTTTTCTGTGTTCAAACCTGCTTCAAATTCTTTGATCTGCACTATCTGCTTTAACTGAAGTGAAATCAGCCACCGTGTAACACAGAGTACCTGGATCTCTAGCATGCTAAGCTTTCAAGAGATGCTTGGTACCTTCCACTCTCTCCTTTTTTTTTTTTTTTTAAATTCTTTTTAAACATCATGCCTTGGTGCATGTTTCTATTTTATAGCCTTTTAATTTTGTTTGCTATTTTCAGCAACTTTTATTTCCTAAATCTCCCTCAACAAGTCCCTCCATTTTGCATCTTTTCTTAGCCATGCACAAGTACAAAAGGTATCCCAGAAGATGTCATGCCTGAAGCAAAACAGCACTTCCAAAACTGTTTCTTCTGCTAATTCTTTGGCTTGACACCTGCAGAGAGAATGCTTACTACATTCCAAAACAGTGAATCGTGTTTGCACAGAATTAGTGAAAGCCCAACTAGAATTGTGACAAAAGGGGAAGAAATGCTCTTTTAAAAAGTACAGTCATCTTGTGTGTTTGTGATAATCAAAAGACCCAGTTCTGTAACTGATTTTTTGCACAGACAGATGAAACTATGATCTGGTCTAGGAAAGGGTCTTTCCCCTGGCATGTTGATATAATAATGGGAAACCTCCTGCTTTTACAACTTCCATTGTACAACATTACTGTGTTCTCTAAAAGTTACCATGCACAAGCAGAAAAACGTGGTTTTAACCATACAGTGCAGAATGCACTGGCAAAAATCCACTTTGGCACTAAAGCCAAGAAGATGCAGAAAAAAAACATACTGCCTTTGTATGCCCAAAGCTTGTGCTGCATAGTTGATCTGTTAAAGTACAAGAGGTAAACATGAAAAATAATACACAAGGTGAAAATCTTTTTTTCTTCTTCTTTTCTGTATTGGCTACAATTTAAAAAAAAAAAATGGAATTAAAACCAGCTACTTCATACTGATAGAAAGTATGCCGGTGCCTAAAAAACCAGCTCATCTTAGTGAAAATATTACCCTGTAACACTGGCAAGGTCAGCATCAGCTTGGCTTATTTGTTGCCCAAGTCCCTGTTGTGCATGTTCAAAAATGTTTTAAGTTGTTTTGTTCATAAAGCAGCAGAGTTCACTTTGTTGTGCTGGATCACTCCTTTTTCTCTATACGCAGCTCCTCTCTCACTCCCTATCTTTAGGCTTCTTGGGATTCAAAAGGAAGAAAGGAAGAAACGTGTTTTTCAAGATGAAGCTCTGAATTCATTTTAAGTACTAAGATAAAATTCTACCTAAAATCTCTGTGCAAACAGTTCTCAGGCAGAAAAAAGGATGGTTCTCTTTCTTACTGAAGCCAGCCACTTGACGGTGATATAGACGATCTTTATCTTTCTTTTACAGAAGATGAAGATGTGGGTTCAAATCATTCTTTTGTGAAGACAAGAGGAGAAAATATTAGAAGTTGGCATAAAAATTAAAAGCATTTCTAAGGACAAGTCCTGTGGCAACAACCTAAACAGAAAGGACACAACAAAATGTGAGTTCTCTGACAGCTTTTTAGTGTATGATTTAATATAAAACCCTGAAAAATGATTGGCAATATTAAAAGTTCCCTGACAAAAAGTATGTTCTTTAAGTCCAAAAAACAAAGGTGCTCTCTTTCTTTCTCTCAGAGTATTAAAAAGCTTGGAGTAAGAATTTCTTTTGTAACAGTTTCTCCCTCAGAAAATCTTGTTTACTTTCTTCAGTTCAATGTAATGAAATAAAAAGGCTGATTCTTCAAAAGCTATGAAAGGAAAAATGCCAGCAGAGTGACAAAGAATACACAAAGCCAGACTAAGCAAAAAGGTCAGTGTTCTCTCCTCCTCTTCCTTTCTCTCCATCTTTTTGGTATAAGGCTGAAGCAAACAAATTTAACTGTATTTGCTGTAAAGTTGTGTCTATAGATTAGGAAATCCTTCCAGAGAAATAGATGGACCACACATGGACTATAAAAGTGAGTAAAAAACTGGCTAAACAGCAGGACTCAAAGGCTTGTGACAAGTGGCACAAAGCCCAGTGGGCAGCACCTACAACTGGTACTGGGACCAATTCGGTTTAACATTTCTATTAATTAAAATGTATCCCAGGTGATAGGAAGGAGTGTGCTGTCAAAAAGTTTGGAGGCAATTAAAAAAAAAATGAAGGGCTGCAGTGGATGAACTGCAACACAGAGAAACCTTAGCAGGCTGGAGAAATGGGCTGCCAGAAAACTTGTGAAATCCAGCAGAGGTAAATTCAAGTCCTACAGTTCAGTTTTGGGTACTCTGGCATTGACAAAAAATTAGCGAATCCAGTGTCATCAAGATAGTCAGGGGGTCAAAGCACATGACATTCAACAAGAGGCTGAGACGATAGGGTTGGGTTAGTCTTAAGCATGGAAGGATGGAGGAAATTACTGCCTTCTTCAATCACCTCCCCAAAGGATCTAAATAAGATGAAGCAACACTATTTTGGACCTTTACAGTGACAGAATAAAAGGCAATGGACACAAGTTTATATGCAGAAAATTTTGTATAGATATAAGGGAGATAATTAAACCAAAATATGGGTCAAACTGGAAACTGGAATAATATTTGGAAACATACTTAGCTACATATAAAGAAAAAACTCAAGCAGACAAAGGCCTAAACAGGTCTAGCTGGACTCAATATGAGCAGAAAGATTAAATGATTTCTCCTCAACACTAAATTATTACATTATTCTGAATTAGTGATTAAAATTAATTTCTAACCATCTCAAATCATTAGTTATATAAAGAAATGCTAGAAAATATCTAAAGAAAAATAAAATAGAAGCAAAACTTGTCCAAATCATGCAACCTTCCCTCTACACAGAAAATTATCAATCAGAAAAAAAAAAATAAAAAAAAAAAAAAGGCATCTCTTTCCTACTAAAAGTTATTTGGTGAAATGAACATCTTTCACAGTTTCATTGAGTTAGTCTGAGTTTATAATAGGATATATGTTTGGAAAACATTCTTAGAGGTCACAGAAACAATCCACTTACTCCAAAGCAGAATCAATTTTACCCAGGTTATTCCTGACAAATGCTCATCCAACTGTTCTTTAAAATCTGCAGTGTCAGAGCTTTCCTTTCTTTCTCACAACAATGAATTTGTTTGTTCAACTAGCCTGAATCTTTTAGAAAAAAAAGACAATCTACCTGGCTGTATTTTAAGCTTATTATGAGTGCATTGCTGCTTTACTCACAGTAAACACAAGTTCATTCTCTTCTTTCAAACTACATATTTTTACATATTTTAACACCATTATCATGTCTCTTTTTAGTCTTCATTTTTGTAAACTACACCATTTTCTTTGGCCTCTCGTCCTACATTGTTTTAGGACCTCTAATCCTGTTCATTTTCTTGGTATTCAGTCATAATGCATCCCATAAAGTTCTGTTGGGATGCCAGAAAAGACCTATTTGTTTGGCTCCACAAACTAATGAAAGTATCTGCCCCTTTGACTAACTATCAAATGTTTGCTCAAGATCCTGTGGAGTGGACTTTGTTTTACATTACTGCAAATGTTCACTGAGATGAAGAGCTATGGGGAGATCCAACACTGAACGACCACAACCATTCTCAGCACTTCTGCCCAGAACAAATGTAAACGACTCCTGTGCAGTGTTCCATGGCAAACCCACTAAGAAACATCATTACTGGAAAGATTCTACACTCTGAGAAATGTCTGTGTATCCGAGCCAGAATCTGGCAGTAAAAACACTAGCACAGATATAAATATTTTTTTAAGTACACATTTTTAGGACCACTTTACAACACTAAAAATGTCATTGTAAAAAAGAAGTTCTCCTTGTAATGCTTAATATATTAACATCTTACCTCATACAGTTATTTTCTAATTATTACAGAGCTGAATATGCACCATGTAGAGGTCAGCAAAGATTACCTAGTCCAGGCAAGACATACTTCTTTTCAAGTGTATTATCCTGTTTTAGAAAACTTGGAATCAAAGTGAAGCCAAACACAAAATTTTCTTCAGAGCAGACTGCATTGTGATCAATATTACATGAATAATTTTCTTTTAAAACAAGTAGCATCCAAGAAGAATGACATTTGAACTCCAAGCTTGCCTGTTCTACACCCTGTAAAAAATAGATATTACTTCTCTTGATGACAAGAGAACCAGAAAGGCAAACACAACAGTGGTACTGCAGCATTCTGGCTCCAGACTCACAGCTACAGCACAAAAGCTGGACCATAAAATCAAACCACACAAAAGAAATAATTTGTAAAATTATTCTAGCCAGTTCTAGATGTCTTTTTAAGTATAAAGTCACACATTAAGCAGAATCTGAACTTCAGCTCCCCATACATTAAATCACACCACTTTTTTGTCTCCTGGGGAAGATAAGAAGATAAACACCTAAATACCCCTATTTTCAGAGTGATGGGAGATGGATAAGTTGCTTAGCTAAAACAAGAACATTAACAGCTCTCAGTTGCCTTGTGGTATTTTGATAGCTGCAACGAATGCTGTTGTATCCAAGAACTTCAAGGAATGCAAGTAAGTACTTAGAATCAAGCCTTCATCATTTGGGAAACGATATTATACATGGCTAAAACACTTATTCACTTTTTGAAGAGGTGAGAAGTTGCATGCGGACAGTTCCAGCAGAAAAAAAAAAAAAAAAAAAAAAAAAAAAGTCTTTTTACTTAATTTCCTCTTATCTAATGTGTACTCAGAACACATCTCCCTGTGCAGCTGGAGGCTTTGTTACAGACAGGACAGTGCTTAGTGTAGCCAGTGTTTATTGAATAACTTTTTTTTTTTAAAGATGATTTTGGAAAATTTCCCAGAAAATACATCTGCCCCTATTACTTGCACCTTGGACTGTAAGACTGGCCAGGGAGGTAGTGAGGACAACTGCATTTATTAGCAATGAATAAACTGATCAATCTTTTTCTGGATTAACAGTGGGAGATCCCAGACACACTGAGAAGTATCTGTCTGCTGACTGACACATACAAGCTGGCACACTTTTGTGTCAAAAATGTACACAGCTGCACGCACACTAAAGCTGTTCCATCCATAAAGTACAATTGCCAACTGCTTGTCTTCAGAAATGGGTAATAAGAGAGGGTCTCAACAACAAAACAACGGCAGAGTGCAGTTAAAGAATATTTTTCATCCCCTTAAGTGTCTGGCTTTGTAAACTCTCCTGGATTTGCTATCATTTTCCCCTCCATCATGTCTTGGAAGAAGGACAGATGACCTACTTAGAAAAACCCAGATTTATATTTCTCAAAATCTTTATTGAGTTGCCAAACCCAAACTACACATTTTTAGGTACCAAAAGTAGGCTGATTTAATCTGATTGTCAGTCATTACTAGCAGATATCTGGACAAATTTCTTAGTGTGTTTTAGTTCTAAGTTGTCTCCAAATACTCTGACTAATAGCTGGTAGAAGAGAAAGAATACAATCCAAAGCTATGATAAATTATATTTATCCATACAGGGTTATCAGCCATCAGCTGCCAATATGAAGGGAGTTTTATTTTAACATCTCCCAACCTGCCTGTCCAAACTCTCTCAAATCATCTCACCCATCACAATAACCCTTACTCAAGACATCAGTCTCAGCTTGTGGAGCAGAACTAAACCCCAGAGTGAATTGAAACTCGGGTAGATTGGTGTTGGGCTTGCTTGATTACAAATAGTCACAACTGACAACAGAACAAACATATCAAAGGGTGCTTTTCAAAATATACAGTAAAACATGCAAACTGATGTCAGGAAAACCACTGGGCAATTTGGATGAGGAAAGGAGTCCAACAGCTGTTCCTACAGATTCCCACACAGAGACAGGTTGTGCCAGTCAACACAGTGTCAATATTTAACAAACACATTATCACTTTTTATTATTATTTATCTGTCAAGTAAGCACCTAGCTAGAAAAAAAAGTGAAGTCATCTTCAACTTTTTTTTTTTAAAGTCAGATTCACTGAGTGATCATAGAGAGGCAAGAAGCTGTTTCGGTTTTAAACAAAACCTGAATTTGCACATACATACTTGCAAGTACCAAGTGCTCAAACATCCTTTGCCACAATTACCTGTGGTGACCCTGAAGACAAGGAATGTAATTTGAATTCTCTTCAAAGCCCCAGTGTTCTTATTTGTGTCAACAGTGCTGCACAAGTTTTGCAGCCTTTCTCTCTCTTAACAAACGAAGTTTACTACCACATTAAGTTGTGTCACTGCCACTGGTGTGGCCCCAGCACAGTTAATGTGCTAGTTAATGCCTGCTCTTACAATTACCTAGATTCCTCCTGGATTTCCCCTTCCTGTTTCATGACCTGAAAAAAATATACACGCCCACATCTTTCATGCACTTTCTTTTTTTTTTAAGTCTTCAGCTCTCTTGGTTTTTTTTTTTTTTAAACACTCATACTTCATGCACACAAATGCAAGATTTCACTTACAGATGGCTACAACATTTCAAAGGTCAATCAGGTTCATTTTTGCAAAAAACATACTGTCTATATCTTCACTTTATCCCAAAAGTCAAGACATCAGCAAATGATGAGATTTAGAAATAGGACATAGGTCTGCTTCAATCTGAAAACCTCCTGGTTCCAAAGTAAAGTAACTAATCAAGAAAAAAGACAGAACGTTCAAAGGCCCAGAAACAGCCAGGACCAGAACTCTGTCAGAGTGTCAGGCTTTTTCCTTTCCTTAACAAAACAAACAGGATCAGAACAAAATGCTCTGCACCTGGAAGACAGAGCTTTTTGAGAGCTTATGCGGCCTCAGAAATCCTCAGAAAGATACCAAATAAAATACAAATTAGCACTCACAGCAAATTAACTAAAAAGTTTTTATCCCAGGATAATAAATAAAATCTTATATTTACAACTCAGAAACAAGTCAAATATGCAGCAACATTCACTGTCATGTACACCTCTCTGTCCAAACATGAGGTAATAAAAATCCCACATGTCCAATGATGTCCGCAGGCTTTTTAAGTGAGAATCAAAATAGTGCATACATCACTATCATTACATTACTTTAATAAATTAGAATCTACCTGCTTTAGCATAAAAGTTTTATAGAACATGATGCCAAATCTTAAAACAAATGCAGAGTACAATTAGTACATTTTCTAAGTAGTTTAAACTCATTTACCTGTAAAGTAGGTATTGGTGGGGAGAGTGGAACTTGCAAATCTGTAATACCCATTTCCTGGGAAACGAACCCCTTTTGTTACTTCTACATTCATTGTAGCTAAAGATGCATCCATCCTTTCCACCTGGTAGATGGGAGAAGGTCCATTAAGCTCTTCAGGTTCATTCCAAATTATCTTTACTGTTGTGCTGTTTATTCCTTCGACAAGAGGGGCACTAAGTTTTCTTGGAGCTATGGATAAAAAAAATTATCTGGGTATCATTGTCCATAAAATTTGGGGAATTACTTATTGCACATAACAATCTTTGCAAAACATCCTGTTTCATTTTCTGATCTTAAGAATAAACACAGATATTCATAGATGCTTAATTATGGGAGAAAAAACTCTCAAAAATATTCTTAATCTTTATGAGAAACTTACTTTCTGTTGCATAAGAAATACTTTGTTTCTTCAGGCTTTAGACAAATGTCTCTATAATTATATCTAACATTTTTGTTCATAGCCTTTGAGAATATTAATCAACATCTCCATAAAAAGTATACTTGGATTCCTTCCTTCATTCATGGGCATCTCACGCCCAACTCCCTGAAAGCATGTATCTGTATGACTTTCACAAGCGGATGTGACCAAAAAACCAAAGGAGAATTTGAACAGCTGTAACTCTTGTTACATCTCAGTATGGTATGTGACAATGGGTCTCTTGTCACTGGACTTATCCTCACCAAGAGGAGCAGAACAGCTCTCTGTCCACAGTCCTGCAGGCACATTTGGTTGTCCTTATGATGTGACACCAAACAGCAGCTTGTGCTCAGATAATCACTCACTTCAAGAAAATTACTCTCTCTAATTTTTCTCCAGTTCTGGTGCACACCAGGTCTCCAAACAAGATTGTTTCCACAAAGGTAGCAGCATAAGATCATTTTACGTTATAGGATGATCCTCCTACCGTTAAAGCAAATACTTTGATGTTCTTTTAAACCCACTGATAGCATTGGCTACTCTATTGCTGAGTTATTAACTACATTTATTCAAATTTTTAATATAATACTGTACAGTAAGCCACTGGAGGGCAGCATGACCTGTTTGGATAATGACATGATGGTCCTACAGGTGGAAAGAAATGGACTATCACTGAAACAATAGAAGACATCATCTGGAGAAGTGTGAGAACACTTTGCTATGTACTGAATCTATACACATGTTATCTTGCTTTCCCCAATAAAGAGAAGGATTTACCCACAGGAACTTCGTTTGTGTGCAGGAAATGAAACACAATGACAACTTGTAAAAATTACTTGTCCCCGTAATGACACAGTAAAGAGCAATAAATGCCTTTCAAGAACCATAGAACCTGAATTAAAATAAGGGTATTCAAAATCTGACACATTACTTCACAGCCCAGCATTGTCCATAGCATGAGTTCTTTAGAGATGAAGAGATTGCTTCATTTAAAATGAATTAATGACATCCTTTTAAACATTCTTGCATTTCCAAGATCATTAACATATTTTTCATTTTTCCTATTTGCCAGTAGTATATTACTTCTTTCTTTTTTCTTTTTCTTTGTCCCCCACACCCCATAACTTGATAGATATTCTTCTTGGAGAAAGCAGGGAGTGAGGGAACTGGGAAACTGCCAAAGGCACTATGTGCCGTAAATTCCTGCTTAGGTATCATTTATGACTTCACAATCTAATTAGTATCTCACGCGATGGTAGAAATTTACAATGTCAAAATTGAAGTAATGCAGTGTGAGGTCATAAGCTCCCCTGCATAAGTAGGGCACAGCACTAATGAATTGTGGTATTAATGCACAAGTTTAAATAGAAAACATGGCTTAACAATCAAAACTTCACCTCTGAGGGAACCCGCCTACGTCAGCATTTTAAATGCGAACTGAAGAGGTTGAGCCCTCCAGTTCAGACTACTGATGGCAAAACAGAAATGCTAAAATTCATTATTTTTAAAATGCATACAGCTGACTAGCACTCATGACAATAACTACATCTTCCTTTAAAGTCTAGTATTAATAAATGGCAGTTACTTGGACCATAATTATGGCATCTCTGATACCCAAACCTGAAGCTTTTATGGGGCTTATGCAATTAACTACTTAAATGCATCGTAACACTTGCTTCTCTGACAGGGAAGTATTGATTTTTTAATCATTTTCAAGTCTCCTCTAGCACAAATAAATGTACTACAGTTACAGTTAATGCACTGTGTACATGCATTAAACACTGGCATGACACAATTTATTATTTTGTGATATATGGAACACAAGACTACCCTTTCAGAAAGTAACATCCTTGCTGTAGCACTAGTATTTAAACTACAGTCTCCTTGATGCTTGAGAATTCTCATGCATCAAGACAGAAGCACACTGTACAGAATAGCTTACATAAGTATTTAAAAACAAAAAATAACAAAAAAAAACCAACTGCACACAAAACCAAAAAGTCTTGAAATAAATCTATAGCACTAGCCCAGCAGGCTACTAAATGCTGAAATTAAAAATATTCAACACTAAAAGATACAGTATATATTTTCCTAAAGGTGTCACTGTGGTACCTGTAGCTACTTTCTGAAAGATGAATTGAGTATAATTTTACCTATTTCATTTTTTTTTAGTCACGTTCTGTTAAAACACATCTGTCAAAAATATGAGCATAGCACATTTTAGTGGATTCAAAGTCACATTTTTGTGTATTTTAATTATGTAGTTTTAATGTCTTGCTATATAATACATATTTAATATATTATAGGCTAAAACAGTATTTAAAAGCCTATAATTGCTGCATGCCATTGTGTAGCAGAGGGCACAGAAAAGACCAATAAAGACAGATGGTCTATACAGCTTATGTTGAAGTCATATATCTAAATATAGATGTTGATACACAGGTCATTACAAATAAGCCTTTCCCATGTGTTTATGTACACACATGTACACAAAAATGAAGTTGGTAAGTAAAGAGCAGTTAATTTTGTTTTGTTTGAAATAATATCATTTTAGTTTTAGGCTTGAAGACAGATGCCAGCATTTCGCTCTGAACAGATGGTAATTCCATCTAATAGTGCATCTCTGTATTAGTAAGGTCTGTTGTGTATACAAACAGTAATAAACACTAGGTAAGGATCAAAATAAATTTTAATTGTTGACATTAAATTCTGGCAGCCATGGTTCTAAGGATACAGTACTCCTTTCTCAAGTCTGTCAGGTTTACTAATACAACTGCTAAAGCTTTTCCATACTCTGCCAGATTCTTGTCCCAGGAATAACATATTTACACTGTGGCTAAATTTTACAGGCTTACATATGTTTGAGTAACTTTTGCTCAGCTTACTGTAGGTAGGTAATTGTGTACTCTTCCATCAAAACCCTCAAGTAGACACTAAATGGTTCAGGAAGGTAACAGCAATGAAAAGTATACCGTTTTTAGCTGTTGTTAAGTTGAATCCGAAATGCACGTGTACAAAATAAAAGAGAAAAAATGCCAAATTTGAGGACAAAAAGTTACAGAAAATAGCTTTTTCTTTTCATATTGGAATTTACCTTGCAGATAAAATAGCACACCTCACTATGGGTCATGCATTTCATTTTTGATTCCAGTAATTACTCCAGAGGACACTGCATTTCAGGTATGTTCTCTTTTTCTGCACTTCTCAATGGTATCAGTCATTTCCACAGTAAATGAGTCAAGCAATAATACCTACATCTTCTGACAATATTTTGAGTTTTAAGAGATTCTTTAGAGTCCATTTTGGACTCCTTCCCAAAAAAACAGGATAAAACCCACCCACAATGGACATCAAAAGAAAATCTAGTAACCTGGATATGTTGCAATCATATTTTTAAAATAGATGTAATCCACAGTATTTTTTAAAAAATCATGAAAAATATATTGCTTCCACCATATGGGACAACCAACGACTCACCAACCGATTTAAGATGCAGCATATTGAGCTGACCATATGTTACAGTGCTGTTGAATGGCTGAGTGATTCATGCCCGTCACATTCTAGTATATCAATTAAAGCTCCTTGAAGTCTGCATGATTTGTGTCTCTGTTATTAAACCCTGCTAATTCATCCCACTTACACATCTGTTATAAATCTCTAGGAGTGCTGCATGATTCATGGCAATCTGTGAGCATGGTACAGCAAATTCTTCTCCTTGTAATTAACAGTAAATTGTTTTACTGCCATGCAATGAATTTTTCAGTTATATTGCAAATGAACTCCTAAATGCACGGTTCTTTCCTAAGAACTGACTTATATTATTAGGCAATTAAAAAGTATTGCTTTGAACCAAAAGCTTTTAATCAAGAGGAATGCAACTTAAACATTGCTTAAAAATGTTACAAATCTGACAGAGAGGGAAAAGAACAAACTGAGCTGTTTTGAGCTATTTTTTGACATAATATGTGGTTGGTAGGGGAGAAGAAACAAATAACTTTTAATTCCCTACTGATTCCCTGAAACTCAAAGAGCAGTTTAACTACAGCTTGAACACTTGGCAAGACAAGTTTGAGCAGATTCTATTTATCTCAGAAGTTACTTAAGTCATCTGTCATTACGAAATTTCTCAGATTACTTTACACTTTTCTAATTGTAAAACAGCGTCTTTATTCTTGGAATAAATAATTGGATAATTAGCCAAGCTGAATCATCAGAGGATTCCAGTGCTGCTCAAGTGTTCTTGTCAAAGGTGAAGCAAATTCATTTCAGCTTTGCCTCTGTAGCTTTCTGAAGAGGCTTTGATTTTTTTTTCCTGCTACATTCTTGGCAGCAGCCTCAAATTCATGAGTCCATACATCAAGTCAGTAGTTTAACAACAAATGAAATTAAATTCAAAGAAGGGAAACTAATTGAAGGACAGCAACAAAAGTGTTTGGTAATGTGCTTTTTAATATGGCATGCCACATTTGCATGATAATTTTTCCTTTTTAGCATGGAGCAGAAAGTGACTAGCTTAATGAGGGATTATTCAAGACAGGAATGAACAAAATGCATTCATAACTAAGAACAAAGATTGTATTATGAAACGGAAACAGGCAACTGCCGAGAAGTAACTGGATGATTGGTTTATGCATTATGAATAAAAAGGTAGAAAAATATTTATATTAGTATTCACTAATGACTATATATACAAGATTGTTGTAATTAAAATTATAAATTAACATATTAAGAGTGCTTGTTTAATCACTTTGGGTCCTATTCACAATGAAGAGACTTACGTACGTGCATGCAAAACAATCTGTGTTTCCAGGCCAGCAGCAAATGGTCCTCACATTTCTCTTCTGTAACAAAGGAAACTATACATTTCTTACTACCTGTTTAATGGGTATTGGAGATTTTAAAATTGAGGCATCGCCTTTTGTAGAAAAGCCATCTATGACAGACATAAACAAATGAGGCTTTTGAAAAGGGTCTGCAGTGCACCTTATTCATGAATGGAAAAAATGGACAAATTACTCAGATTAAAAGGGTAATCAAAAAGAAAATAACAAGGAATGTAAGACAGCCCAGAATTACCCCAGCAAACCCAGAGGCAACTCCAAAGCCCCAAATACAACTGGTTGAGAAGTCTGCCAAGAGGCCAGATGCAGCTGGTGCTGGAAGAATATCTCCTACAAATTAGCTTCTGAACCCTGTAATTGCCTCAAAAGCAAAAGATCAGAAATACAATGTGCTGGGGTAAATGGCAGCAATCACAAAGCCAATACTTCACCATGTCTTAAAAAGTGCTTTTTAAACTAATTTTTAAAAAAATTAAGGGCAAAGGAAAGGCAAACTCAATTACAAGAAATAAGCTTAGTCACACAGCAGCTAATGAAACATAGCTGTATAGATGTTTAAGGCAACCTTTGACTATATGATTTGAGATCAGTAGTGTAAGCAATTGGAATGGTCCAAGCATTCACATGGCTAATTTCATCCTGCTGAAATGACAGAAACTGACGGGAATAAAATGGCATTTCTCTGCCTCACTGAAAAATTTTGAAAACAGCCATATTTTGTATTGGTAATTCATAATTCCATGCAGACACACTGTCACAAAAAGAAACTTTCAAAGGACCAGATCTCTCACTGGTACCAGCTACTAGAGTTCTATAGGTACCAGTTCAGAATCCTACATGAGAAAAAACCATGCAACAAAAAGTGCTTTTTAAATTTAAAAAAAAAAAATTGCCTAAGACCTAGTAAAAACAACAGTTTTTTGAGAATGCCATTCTCAAAAAAAAAAAAATAGGAATTTAAACATGGCAGAGCCCAGAGAGAAAAATAAAGTAAAATTCTGCTCTTTGAATTGAGATGAAAAAGTGTATAATTACTGTCCAATATGCAGATCCACTTGATCTTGAGAAAGCATAGACAAAAACAAAGATTAAACTGGATTTCAAATTTTCAATTAAATATCAACAATGGACTTTTGCCTCATCTATCAGCCAAGGATTTCAGTAGCATGCACACAATATTGTGGCGCATATAGTTATTTCAAATACTACACGGATTCTGGAAGCTGCAGCACCTTAATTTACCATTTAAAAGACTGATTTAAAAGTATGAAACACTTTTTCATTAATTGCATATTTTAAAGTCTGCTATTTAGATATCTGTATCTGAACAGATCAAATTCAGGTCATCTTTCTGTCCAGTCACCTTCTCTTTGAGTAACAGGGATGGGTAATTCTCTTCTATTACCTACCTATGCTTGTTTTGATCTTTCATCCCAGTACTGTATTTACACTAAAACTGATCTTCCAACACTTTTTATCATTCTTGGAGCATCAGGCATAACTGTTCTTTTATTTAGTTCACCCTCCTGGCTTCATATGCATTTGTAAAACTCATCCTTTCTATAAAATAACTCCATTCTTAGCAATTTTATTTTGTTCTCTCACACTCTCTACCCCCACTCTTCTGATTTGTCTTCTTTATTACCATTTACAAACATCGTGGGTGTATGCATTGGTGAAGAGGAGTGATTTTGCCAGTCTGACAGACACAAGGACATATGGTCAATTTGAGTTTTCTTTCACTCTACTCCTGCAAAGCTACACATGAGATATTCCCAGTACAGATGACTATATCGAACCAAGTCAGAATGAATCCACTCATTAAGTTTGCTTCTGGATTTTAATCAGTCATAGTCCAAGAGACTTCTCACTGAAAATTCAGCAGACTCTTCCTGATGCTTCTGCTCCATTGGGTGGTATCCTTAAATTCTGCTCCTGTTTGAAGCAGTCTCTTTTCTTTTTCTTTTCAATCGTATCTCAAAACCTCTTACTTCTCTTTCTCAACAATTTTGTTTGCAGTGATTTCATGCCCTTGTTTCTGCCTTTGTTTTCATTTTCTGTCTTACAATGTATTAAGGAAAAAAATCAAACAAACAAACCCAAAAAAAGCCCCATAAGTTTTCAGAGAAAAACATTATGCTTTAAAGAGCATCTTTTTTATAACTAGACTTCAAATTACCCGAATGGGTCTGAACAAAGCTTAAAAATTATTTGAGACTTCTAGTGGCAAATTTTAGAAGTCATTGGCAATTTCCATAAATAAGTCCCTTGCTAATACACATCTGTTGGACATGCCAAAATCACAGCCATCAAAATAGCCATTGATGGAAATGGCCCATGTGATAGACCTGTATACTCCATACATAAAAGGGGAGTGACATGCTTTTCCTTTATCATTCTCCTCCTCTTCCTCTTGAGGATCACAGGAAGAGAATTAGTCTAATTTAGTATAACCTCCAGGCCAATTTAAAACACAATTCAAAGCTCCTGGATTGTGTTACAATGTAAGGGGACCATCATGCTGGAACACATTTCAGTCAAGACCGCCTCCAAAAAGCTGTCTTTGCCAGGGCATGGAGGGGGCCTGGCATCCAGCCAGGAAGGCTGTCTGTTAGCCAGGGAGACATTCCTCCATAAAAAAGAACTCCCCAGCAGTCCTAGACAGACAATTTTAATTTCATTTTTTTACTTTTCAATGACAAAACCAGAAAGGATAGAAACAGACTGACTCAATTATCTAGTTTTACAAATGCTGGGGATTGGTTTTCCCAACTTTGTTTCAAGTTTTAATTCCCTTTGATTGTCATCATGTAAGTAGTGCTTCTTTTAAATTGTCTTTGGAAACAGTTTTACTGAACCCACAGAATGAAACATGCACACAAACACACAAAGAAAAAAAAAATAAAACCCAAACCTCACACAAAACAAACAAAACCACACACAAACACACACACACACCCCCGCATAGATAAGATGAATCAAATATTTCCAGGAACAAAAAATGTGACTTGTAGAAGACAAACTTGAATGCAAAATGTGAGTTTTTTTCATTTTTCAGTTTGCCAAAATTTAAGATATTGCAATAACGTGCTTTAAAAACATAAATGAACACAATGCAGCACTGATTCTTTTCTTTCAAGGCTTACAGCAGTAAGTAGGAAAAGGCTTCACTGCAAAACAGCTAATAAATGGGGACATGCCTGCTATGCTATTTTGTATTCTCCTGTCTTCTCTAATGTGATAGGTCTCTGAGTATTAACACAACCAGGGAGGAGATGGTCATAAACAAGCTGTCAAGCATAACTAAGCTATTCTTCCTGAATCTTTTAATAAATGTATAAATGCAAAGTTGGATCATTTGTAGTAATAAGGTGTGCTGTTTAGGCAATATTTGTTTCCATGGTTATCAGCACAGACTGGAACACTGTTCCTCATGGCTGTGTGGAATGGAAAAACTCATACAAGTAGGAGGCTCTGTATATGGCCAGCCTTCCACTGGAAAACAAATAGAAAGGCAATGAAATAAACAGGCATGAAGAACTGAGGACAGACTAGAAGCGATATCTCAACACTATAAATTTCACTTCAGCAGAAAATTTCAGAACATTTTATGTGAGATGAAATTATATGAGAGAGGTAATTGCAAAGATCATCATCACAACATCTGTATAACAACACAACTAACTGCTTAATGTTTTTAGTTGTAATTAACACTTTTATTTAAGCATTTTAGCTAATATTGTGAAATTAATTAACGTGTTTTCAATGCCTATACAAAAGGAAACCACAAAGTTAAATGTTCAGCTCTCTTCAGATGACCACCAGTATGTCACAAAGCATGGGTTTGAGCTTGTATTTACAGTATTAAAGAACCATATTGACTACCTCATTCCAGGAATAAGGAGACTTGTAAAGCTGATATTCCTAATAATTTCTCTCTTAAAATTCTCCAGAACCCCAGATGTCCATGAAGTGTGTTTATGCCAGTCCTTTCTTAAAAGTAAATATAGGCTTTCTCCATCTCTGTTCTGGACTTAGGTGTATTTCCCCCTAAATTTGTAGACAGTACCTTTGAAATCCATGCCAATGCTACTGATACTAACTTGAAGACTAAAAATGTATTAAGGTGCACAGGAACATACATGCAGTTCCTTTAGCACTGCTCCCATAGATACATACATACATTTCTACAAAGCAAAATCTCAAATCTCAAGGGCTAAATTTTCAAAAAAGCAGAACCAAAGCATGTATGTTGCTTCTAATTTAGACACACAAATACACTATGTATTTATGTTACTCTTAAAGCAATGCAACTCCTCCTGCATGTGTTAAGCAAGGCATTGGCATGGCTGGAGCATTTTACATTTCTTGTTATGCAAACATACACTGAAAATCCCCAACAACAAATTAACAACTTCTTAGCATCATAAATGAATGAGTGGATGAAGCCACATTTATGTACCTTCACTGTTAAAACAAACATGAACAAAAACTATACATATCATAACTTGCAACTGACAGAGCAGTACACAAACCCTACTGCCATAGCAGAGTACCTTAAACCTCCACTGATAACATTTTGGGTTTAATCAGTCAATACAAACAAATAATAATTAAGCGAGTCACTTTGTATTAGTACAACACCTACCCCTGCCACTGTGCATCAAACTAGGACCATCATCATGGTGTTCATTAGTAAACCATGTGTCAGCTTTGCACTCCGCTACAGATTGTTTCCTTACCAGCTGCCAAGGTTTGCCCCATGCCTGGCTCACTGGTTACACAACCAATTTGATTGCAGAGAGTAACAGTAAAGTTGTACGTCCTGTAAGGTTTTAATCCCGTTGCTATGTAGGAGAGCTCGTGAGCCTCGGCTATATGCAAAACCTGCAAAGCAAACAGATTGGAAGACAACAGTTGGTTAATAACATTTTCATTCCTGTCATTTGATGACATGTTCACTAATAAGAAACTTGTCTCTGAACTTGCAGATTCCTTCACTCAGATGTGAGAAAGCCTGAAACGACCAACTAAGGGAAAGGATTATTTTGGAGAGTCTGAACAAGCTGAGATTTAGGTGATAATACTTCCCATCACACTGTTTTATGAGGTAATAAGCCAGTTCCTGAGTGGATAAATGAGGAAACAAAGTTATTGCCTCATAAAACTGTGTGGTGGTGCAGTTATCACTACAAACAGTGTAGCTACAATTGAGATGACGAAAATGACACTATTAAGTTGTGAAATCTGACCACCATTGAAGGAGTGACATGATTAGCAGGCATTAGGAGGGAGGGGAATAACAAATACCTACAAACACTTGCATCTGCTTTACTTTAACATCACTATAAGCTATCAGTGAGAGGGGAACTTAATAGACTGTAAATTTAAGATATTTTTGCTATCAGATTTTTTTTTTTTGCATGAAGCATCTTGCAAGCCAGAAACCAGAAGCAACTGGCATTTATGTATCATTACAACAGCCCTGAGAACAGAAGTATCCCCAGTTGATAAGCAAATAAACTGCAGCCCATCTGTGGTAATACCAAAAGGCAAAATCAGGTCTGAATGAGAAATACAATATGAGAGCAGCAGATCCACTCCCACATTCTGATTAGGTATCACGTTTTTGCTCATTCCTAAGCTTCCTGCTTACTGCTAATGCCATGATGCTTGTTTGCCAAACACAGTCATTCAAATGTTACATCAAGTATTTTAGGTTCGCATATTTTGTGGCTTTTCAAATCTGTTTCTTTCCAGTATTTTAGGTTTTCCCACTTCAAAAACTCATCCAGACAAGTATCTTCCTAAAGGAAATGTAGATATCTACAACATAATATAACCATAGGCATATTAGCAAATACAGCAACAATACAGAAACAGTATATACAATTGTCAAGGTAATTTAAATTTTGTTGCACAAATTCATCCCTCCTTTAATTTTAGATCTCAGCTGCTACTGAAAACAAGTCAGATCAGAAAGACAACTTAAAATGCAGAAGTAGTATATAACATTACATCAAACCTGTAGGTGGAAAAGTTACATCAGAGAATACACAACAAACCAGGGGAAAAAATTCATCACAACAGCTCAGAGGACATCAGGTTTTATCAATTTTATTATTATCAGTTAGGTAATAACTAATGTAGGAACAGTTAGGAAAACAGTTAGGAAAAATGTAATGTAACTAACGATAATACCTGGGAAAATGGTGGCAAAGACCTTTGTTCAGTTATCAAACTGATGCTATACCCCATCACTTCTCCTCTTGATACATTATCTTCAGGTTTTTCCCATGACACATTAAGGGAATATGGTGAAAGAGGGAATACTGATGGATATGGCATGAAAACTGGGGCTGAAATAAAGTTAAATTAATAATATTCATAAAATAAATGAGCAATATGCATAATGCAAGCTTCCTCATTGTACTTGTAAAACACCATTTCAGACAATCATTTCTTTTCCCTTTTTAACCTTATTTTCCAGTCTAGCTGGAATTTTCACCTTATTTTGGTAAGTACTTCACTCATCATTCTCCTATTTTCTACTCTGGCTGTGAATGCAGATTAAAACTCTGCCTGTGTCTTCAAATACTAATCAACACTACAGTCCTATCCCCTGTAGCAGGTAGCAAAGTACATACAAATGAAAAGGCCTTGAAGAAAAACTTCATGCAACATGGGAAAAAACTGATAAAAGCAAAAAGTGTTCAATACTTCAGCATCTTAAAAGCGATTCAGTTTGCTAGGCTAGTTTGAAATTAACATGTCTCTCACTTCTCACAAAACAGTTCCCCTGTCTTCCATAGTAAATCTGTTAAAGGATTGTTTGCACTGCAGTTAAATCCCCACCTGATTCCTCTGTAATAATAGGATACCAACTCACAGCACTTGTGCTATGTACAAACAACTGCACTAATGGACCTCTCCCCAAATACAATTTAACACTTTTATAACATATAGTATGTAGGAACAGATAAGCAAAATTGCTCATTTTGAAGGAGGAAATAGTTTAGGCTGCTGTTTTACTGGAGCAAATGACTGAGGACATGATTTTCAAGCTAATACCAAACAACAGCTTAAGTAACGGAAGAGAGATGTTTAAATGTTAATCATGGGCTCTATCAGAAAGAAAACCATAGATTTCTACTGATAGCATTGACATAAATTGCTGATATTTCAAATAATATGTCAAGTGGCAATACCCTTTAGAAAATTTGAAGAGAAGGGTCGTAATATGAGAGGTAGTGAACTGGTTACCCTTTGATAAAAACGGGACATATTATGACACTTGGCCTCCATAAAAACACACAAAGAGTTGTAAGGAGTTAAAGCACAGCTGGCTGTCAAACACAAAAGACTTTGCCATGAGATAGGCACTGAAAGAAGCAACAGGATGGGGTTAACTCCAGGCCTGATGCATGCAAGATCTGCTTTGCTCATTGTGCTCAAACGTGCCCAGACAAAAAAGTCCCACTTCAGCAAACTGTGTGGCACAGAAGCAACTGCTCACACACTAATCACCAGTCAAACAAAGATCATCCCAAGTCATGGGACAGATGGTTTTTGCAAACACCAAGAACCACTAAAGCTACCCTGAATATGCTTTTCTGAATACCTGGAACCTGGACTGGAAGATAAGCCACCATAGCAAGAACTTGAGATAAGACAAAGATAGTACTATTTCCAGATGTTATCTCAGACCCAGCAGGAGGTCAAAAAGCCTTGGGAAGAAGAACATATCACTGATAGTAGACACAAAGAATGCAAGATTTATAGACCACAACAAAAGCCAACTTGGCAACTGTCCTGAAATCAGCTCTGACTGGGTAAAAGTAATTCCAGAGCGGGAGATCATAACCACCGACTCACAGCCCATCAACCCAAGAAACCCACTGACTAAAAAAAAGAGAAACACTGAGCATGTGGAATAATTAGCATTAGAAGCAAGGGAATCATTCAACCAATAGAATAAGAGAACTGTGCAACCAATGAGCACTAGTTCCTTTATTTGCTAAAATGTATAATTTGTGAAAAATTTTGAGTGACCTCAGAATCACCACTGAGAAGACCAGAGTGAAGAAGGACCAACAAGACACTGCTGGATCCATGGATGGTAACTATCTTCTGTTGATCACACTCTCTCACCACTTTTTTTTTTTTTCTCTTTCTATCTCTACACATCACATTTATTGTTAAATAAAATCCATGCTATTGACTTTGGCATATGGTCTCATTTGAAACTTAATTTGAATAGAGGTATCTCTCACTAATGGGGTCTCAGCAGAAGTTTCATGCACTATATTCCTGAAAAGGTAATCCTCTCAATGTCTTCAAATTAAAACACTGCTTGGTATATTTTTTAATCTTGTAGTTTAAATTTCGGGTTAATTGACATGAATTATTTTCCTCATACTATCATACCATAACATGATATTATAGTGAAGAAAATTCTTTTGCTTATCATGCTCAGTTGTGAGATAATCTGACCTATCTCTAATTAGCTAAAATTGTGAATTTTTCCCTGGTTAACCACTAACTAGACACTTATATCAAAAGTTAAGAATACATGCTAATCTACATTTTCCTTTCATTTCTACCAAATAAATTCAAACCAGTGCTTACCAGCCTCTCCTGTTCGTCCTGATATCCAATCTGAAGATATGCTACCTGCCATGTTTACTGCTAGCACATAAAATTCATACTCTGTGAATGGTTCCAGATTAACTACTGTGGTACTGGTCTGTGGTGGAGCCAAGGCATTTTCATTCTGAGATTCCACAACTGGCTGAGGACTGAGCCATCCACTGCTTTGGAAAATACGAATTTCAGGATGAAGAAAGTTCCCAGCTGATTTTAATTTTTTCCTCATGTAAAGTTCATATCTTATAATTATGCCTAGAGAAAAAGGTCAGAAAAGTCAGTGAATTTAAAAGATATCTGGATTTCTACTATAATGCAAACTTTTTTTTTAAGACAAAGTGAAGAGAACTTTTGAGCGACATTTTAATAATTCAAATGCCAACATTTTAAAACATATTAGTGGATAGGAAATACATGCTCATCAGTTTTATATCAATGCAAACTTATTATGTACACAGGAAGGCCTCACCACTCTGGGGTAAAAAAAAAAAACAGTGTTGTAATATGAAGGAACACGTGATTTAGGTTGGATCATGAAATTAGTTTAAGATCATAAGAAATCTGACCAGAGATTTCTTGCAAAGATAGGAGAAAACTGCCATAAAATTTATGTATTTGGGTCTGTATTCATGCACTAAACTAGATTGATTGCTTGGGAGGAAGAGCTTTTCTCTTTGTCTTTGGAGAGACCAGGAAATCTGACCAGACATGGAGGCAAATATGAGAACACTGCTTAAATCTGCTCATGCTGGCCATTAGATGCATGTCATGGCTATGGACTGTGAAGAGTGTATGACACAGGTTGAGGCGCCAACAGCAAATATCATGACCTGCATTGTAAAAACTACCCCTCTAAGTACACAATTATTCTTGTGAGGGCATTCTTACTGTCCAGTCTGGAAATAGTTGGAAAATGAGACTCTGAAAGTGAAAGCTGAGCTCCCCACAGACAGATGCCCATTCTGGGAAGAGATAAAAATGTTTGTTTTCACATGCACAAATACTTGTGCACATTAGTGCGAGTTCACAAAACTCCATTGTTAAAAGACAGTTTTACCAATAAATTCTGTGGTATCACAGAAGTATCCTACAACAGCTGTGTTCTCAGTTTCAAAAACCTAAAATATTATTACACAAGTTAGACCAGCAACTCTTGGCAATCACCTAATCCCTAACAAAGTTATACTGGTAATAAAATTGGCTACTGCACATGACGGATGGTTTCAAAAACAGACTTCTCTGTTAATTCTAAGAATTTTTTCCATGACTGTTATCTGCTTATTTATTTTTTGTCAGGCAATACTACCACATCTGTCTGAACTAAGCAATCTGGCAAATTAGGAAAAAATTAATTTTACTGTAAATGTTTGATTATAAATGGGATTTTTGCTGCAGCAGATGCCACTGAGTGCTAAATCCTGGACCCAAAAGTCAGTGGATTTTTGAACTCCAGAAGAACAAAACACAGACTCTGGGGATAAACTTAATGGCAAATAGGCAAATTAGGAAAATGCCTTACTTCGTTTCTCAGTGTATGGCACATGGACAAGGATATTCTAATGAGATTTGAGGAAATGCTGCTTTTACCTTGCAAAGACTTTGACAAAAGTAAACACAATATCCTACCATTTGGTTTCTCAGGTGGTGACCATTCCACAGCCAGTTCCGTAGAGCTGATGGTTTCTACAGTCGGTGGGTGTAGCCCTTCTGGAGGAGCCTGTGCAGTAACTACTGTTACTGGCTGGCTCTTTAAGCAGCCTCCACTAGTGCAAGCTTGCGCAGAAAAAACATACTTTGTAAATGGAATGAGATTCCAAATAATTGCTGAAGTCTTTAAGCCTTCATACTGACCGCAAGGCTGCAGATCAACCGAGCTAGTACAAGTCAAAATGTATTTCTCTATGGGCCCAGAGTCATTGGAGACGCTTGTCCAGTAAAGTAAAACAGAGTGGTGACTAACAGGAAAGACAGGATTTAAATCCAGACTTCCTATAGGTGTCCCAGATTTTGTTCTGTATGTCACTGAGTCACTTTTTGTAAAACCATGAACGTTGCTGGCTTGGATATAATAGGAGTAGAAGGTATATGGAGCTAACATGGTATCAGTGAAGGTCTGAACACCTGGAACAAACAGGTGAGAAGAAAACTGTATCAGTCTAAGACATTAAAAATAATCTCAATTGCTATACCTAAAGTCTGTCCAGCTCTAATCCAAGACATATTTATGCTTGTTCACACGCTCTTCTTGAGATTATAAACACTGCAGCTTCTCAGGTTTTTTTAGCACAGGAAAAAATGGTCCCCTTGATCCTTTATTACCTTCCACTGCGCATTAGCATCATTAGGCAAATTATTTTTCCACTGAACTTCTAGATCCTGCTTTAATCATTAAGATTAATACAATTATCTTCTCATTCCTCTTTTTCTTCAAAATAATTACTTCAAATGTAAATCAGCATCAATATTAGTGAATATAATTTAGAAAAAGAAGCCAAAGCATTGTGCAAACTTTCAGACCTCTGTTTTTGATCAGTTTGATGGCATTAGACCAAACATTTCAACTTCATGTGCTTTCACTCCCTCACTCCTACTCCTAACATTTAATACCTAATTTGAAAAGCATCTGATCTTGGATAAGAAGTGAAACAAAAGTGCAAATAATTATTACAAAGGTATATACAAAGGTTATATTTATCTTCCTTACCCCTACTTCCCATTATTCTTAGTTAGTAGCTTTTTTAGCGTCTCTTTAGTACCAATGGCGATTAACAGCTCCTGTGCATATCCCAGATGCAGTTATACATCTTAGTCATCACAGCACAGTGTGAATTTATGTACAACCGTAACACCATACATTCTTTTGCCTTAAGAAATAGTTAACATTGAGAAATATATTATGTGTCAGAGCACAGATACTCATAAAATTTTGCAAAGCAAATAAAGTGGATGAAGCTATTTCTACATCCTCTCGGTACACCCAGACTGGCAAGTCAGCCCTGAATACAACTTAAAGAAAAGTACCACAAAACTCAGAGTATTACTAGATATTCAACCTTTGATATTGCAGCACAAAAGCAGCAGAGTCAGCCCAGTAACTGCTTACAGCACTTCTACTCCTTATAGCAGTCACAACATTATCACTGGAGCCCAGCAATAATGAGACCACATTATGTCATCTTCAGGCCTTGCAAACCATGGTACTTCAGGCTGGGCCCGGGAACAACTCTGCCAGCTGAACAGAGGCTGCTGAGACCTTCCTGTGTGTTAGTTAGTGGTGAGCAGGCAGAAGATGCAGCAGCATCTCCCCCCTGCACTTGGCACTGGGGAGGTCCCACCTCAAATCCTGTGTTCAGTTCTGGGTCCCCACTACAAGAAAGGCATTGAGGTGCTGGAGCATGTCCAGAGAAGGGCAACAGAGCTGGAGAAGACTCTGGAGCACAAGTCCTATGAGGAACTGCTGAGGGAGTTGGAGTTGTTTGGTCTGGAGAAAAGGAGGCTCAAGAAAGACCTTATCACTCCCTACAACTTCCTGAAAGGAGGTTGTAGCCTGAGGATCAGGCTCTTCTCTCAGGATGAGAGGAAATTTCTCAAATTGTGCTAGAGGAGGTTGAGTATTTGGTATTAGGAGATTAGATATTATAAAATATTTCTTCATGGAAAGGGTGGTGAGGCTTCGGAATGAGCTGTCTGGCAGTGTGGTAGACTCAAGATGTCTGGAAGTATTAAAAAAAAAATGTAGCACTTGGGGTATGGCTTAGAGAGGACATGGCATTGCTGGGTTAATAATTTGACTTCTGATCTTAGAGGTCTTTTCCATCCTTAATGAGCTTATGATTTCATATTTAATTACATTTCTATGTAATTAGAAAAAAAAACTCGATTTGGAGTTAAAATTGTCAGTAACTTTGGGTTTTTTTTCACCTTTTAGAGCAAGTGGTTAATTTTATCCTCAAGACCAAGACTGCTCTGGGAAACCTGAGGCTTTTCAGAGCAGTTAGGAAAACACTGTTTTAATTGGGCATTCTGCAATACTACCATCCACGTCACCATGCTGATTATTCTTAATTTTCCTTGTGAAGTTCAGTGTTTCTATAAAACTCTCATTTAGATATAAGATAATGTTAATCCAGTTGTACTCTTAGCTCATAAACATTACAAATTCAGAAAAGTTCTGTCAGCATTAACAACATATTTTTGATATCCAAACACCAGCAGATGATTTCATATCACTAATTAGGGGAATTTCCAGGAAATGTCAAAAATGTCTTTTGAAACCAAAACTGGTTTTAAGAAGATAATGTTTTGTTAAATAGAAACATGTTGATGTCTCATTATCCAGTTAAGTAGGTCCAGAATTTTCTTGCTTTCTACAAAGTATGTAGGTAGATAATAACATCCTCAACAATGCACTGTTTCAAGTACATTACTAAATAGATTTATAACAATGAAATATCATCTTTTTTATTTTGAAATCAATTCAGATTTTTACTAAAGTTAGGCCTTTAAACCAATCTAAGGAGTTCAAATATTCTCTATTAATTCTCTAAATTTTTTTTACATTTTTTTCTCTCAATCATTCAATCCCATGCTTACATAAGATCACGTATCTTTTCCACAGTATGCACAGAAGAGTGCCCAAATTCACAATATAAGCCACATAGTAATGAACTGTAACTGAAGCATGAACCAAAATGTAGAAATGTGAGGTGCATTCCAAAGGATCGGGGATTCCATTGAAAAAAAATTTTTTTTTTCTTCCCTCCAGGGTACACATCCACAATTAGAGAGACACAACATTAATGCTGCATTGGTAAGAAACTGCAACAAACTGAAGAGGCTCCTAGAACAGAGGTCAAACCTTAGAGGCATTAAATCACACCCATCCTCTCAATAAAAACACTTGTGTGCCATGTATACATAAAAACAGTATCCAAATCCATCTCCTTTTTTTTGATAAATGGATCAATATTAGCACAAAATGGCCTTTCCAGTTTGGACGGAGTGTCGAATCCTTTAGGACTGCCTTCTGAGGATCTCTTGGCAAGCCTCAACATGAGAGAAGTGGTGCTGCTAAAGACAAATCAGGAGCTACACTGATAGCTTAACAGAAGGTGCTAAAAGTTAGAGGCCACAAAAAGCTTTCCTATCTGTTAACAGTTTAAAACCAAGAAGATGAAAAAAGAAGTTTAAACACATTATGGCCTCTTCTGTTCACCCAAGTTCTTTATCTGTCACTTTGACTCTCAGGTTTTGGCAGCTGGGTATATTTTCAATAAATACTTTCGGTAAGTCAATTTTAAATTTTTTCCGATTAAAAAGTAAAATAATTATCAGCCATTTTGGGTGATTCTGTTTGCCAGATTTTAGACTAATTATTCCTTTCAAGCAAAATTAATAACACAGAACAGTAACTCATTAAAGGGAAAGAGGATAACGTACTCAAAACATTCAAACAGAATGATAATGACAGGAGTGAGAAATAGCTAAGAAACACCACACATAGATATAGATATATACACACACAAGTACAAAATCTTTGTCATCTTACTTACTGTAAGGATGATAGTCTTCAGTTGTATAAATTTCTTCCTCATCCCTATACAGCTGGTAAATAAGCCTGTTAGAATTTGGAGAGTCAGGGGAACTCCATGAAAGATTGATAACAGAGGAATTGAGAACTTCTCCTGTAGGAGGTGGTTGCTGTAAAGGAGCTAAAACATACACAAGAACTGAGGATGTAAAAATTAATGTAATCAGTAATCACACAAATTTAAAGAAAAATGCATAGAAACTGCTAAGCATTCTTCACTCTAAAAACCTTTTTGATGAAATGCACAGTCATCAGGGCAAGACACTAATAGACTAAACTACTCCATTCAAATGCTTTCCAACAAAGCTTTTTATCCATGAAAAAAGTGTATATATTTAAACAAGTGATGAATAAACTAAATCTCCCTTTCCACGCCAAAATAAAGCAAGTGTTTTCCAAACAGGTGGGTTGTGTATTTTTTTAAATGTATTTCAAGACCTCTAGAAAATGAGAACCTATTTATATGGTCACTTTATTCAAGTTTCTAGTTCAATAAGGATTTATTTTTTCAGAGGATTCATTCCATTTTAGCATAGACCAGGCAAAAATTTCTCAAGTAAAATACAAATGAAAAGTCCAACTAAGTCCAGATTTCACTGAAGTGTAAAAATAAGTTTCCTTAATATAATAAAATCACAAAAACATAAAGGGCAAAATTTTGAAGTTTATTTAGGCAATTCACTTCCATTTGTTTCCAATGAAATTGAAACCCATGACAGTAAGGTATCTAAGGTATGGTACTTTAAGAAAACAGCTTGACATGCTTATTTGCAAAAATACAACTCTGTTACCACCTCCATTAACTTTGAAATATGTGCTGCTTAATTGCCTGTATCAATAAAGAGAAAAACAAACTTGAAGTTCAAAAGTCAAATGCCTCACATTTTAAGAAAGAGCATTCAAAATCCCCCCTATGCCTGTTTTTTAATCCAAATGTATGATCATGGTCCTTCTTAATGTAACAGCTAATACTCAGAAATTAAACTTTTATACATATATACACACATGTTTACATAAACATGTGTTTTGATGGATGGACTCAATTATCTCAAAGGTCCTTTCCAACCTAGAGGATTCCATGATTCTATATTTATGATATTATTCATGTCACAGCATGAGTTCACAGTTTGCTGTAGGACCTCCAGGAATCCAGTCACACTGAGGAGAGCCCTACCCTCTGTCCCTCCTTACACCATACACCAGGCACAAAACAAGATGGGTCTGTTTTGGCAGATAGTAACTGCTATCAAAGGCAAACTGTGCCATTTCCCCATCCTTTCCACCAAGGGAGTGTGGATCTAGATGAAAACATTTTGCTCAAGGAATGAGAACAGCCCAGGGCAGCACAGAAATCAGCACATGGAGTAAGCTACCATGAGCCGGATTCAGAACCACTCAATTAACTTTCCTCTCCTACATTAAGTATTATATGAAAACATCAAGATTAGAACCATGGATTTTATTATCTTCTTTTTATAAACTTTTATCTTCTTCATAATGTGGATATTTGCTTACTATCACCAGAAGTTAATTGCTAAAATCTGTTCAGCCAAGTTAACAGGAGAGAAAAGCAAAGAATGAAGTTGCAGAAAGAAAATGTTATGAGGACCTCAAGCCAGACAAGTGATAGATGTAGAGACTTATGCCAAAATCAGTGGGCCATACTTTATACAAGTTTTTAATACAAATGTAGAAAGTGAGGTGAAGCTCTCTATTTAGAGTAATATAATGAAAAGCCCTGCTTCTCCTGCAGTCTCTCAGCCAAGAAATAGCACAAAATAATTCTAGAATTCATTGGATTGAACTGAACATAATCATCATCTTCCCTTAGAAAGCATAGGTTGTTTTTCTGCCAATCTGGAGCTTTTGAGTTCTTCTCACTTACTAAGTGAATGTATGTTAAAGTGTCTACAGGAGTAAAGTTTGTGAACCAGAGGAAACAAGTGCTTCTAAATCACTTTGGTATTTGAAAGATTTTCTCTCCATGTAATACATACTTAAAAGACCTGAGGAATCACAGAAATTTACCAGCATCATCTTCATTCTCCGCTGGCAGTCTCACACTATTGCATATTGCTTCCATAGGTTTACTGGCCTGAATTTTAAATATGTAAGCAAAAAACTTCATTGAATATTTTTGTGCAGCACCTAAGATACTGCTAAGTAAAAAAAATTGCTAAGGAAAAAGTTCTTTTTCCTTAAAGAACACTATTTGGGCCGTGAGATCAACTTACATTTGCTTCACTTGGCAAAGACTTATACCAGTAATGAACGTGTCAACAAAATACTGTTCTGCAATGAAAATAACTACAAATGCCAAGCCAGGAAAAGCTCCATATGTGTGCAACAAGTTGAAATATTTTGGCATGAATAACCAAAATACTTCAATTGCTATATCCTCTGTGTCCAGAAGAGGACTCCGCTTGTCATTTAGAATACTGCCTAATGTACTTTAATCTAACTAAAATCTATTATATTATTTCTCTGTCATACTATTATTAATCAATTTTATAGTTGAATTGCTATTGACCTTTATCCAATGTGTACCCCAACACAAATGAGTAGGTTGGCTTATGTTTGTAAAGCACTTCAAAGATGAACAGCATCATAAAAGTGCCATGTATTATTATTATTTCACATTCAATTGAAACATCTTACAGTTTTTAAAGAAACAACAAGCCAATCAACTGCTTGAACGAAAAATAGATACTATGCCTTCTACAGAAGAATACAGGGAAAAACAAAGCAAAACTATTTAAATACTTCCAAACTTTGAGGAAAGTTAAAAAATTTGTCTTTGGAAATCAGTCTCTTTATGACATCCATTTATAATGTTGTGCATTCTACAGTGCATATTATTTGAAATTTAAACTGATTTACTGTGAAATACAAACTGATATCAAAGTGAGAGCTGCCTCTACCTGTACACACTTTTACATCTCTGCTTGCAAATCTATGGTTTTCACATATCACAGTTATGAATATCATATAAATACCCATGAGAACACACAAAGAAATATTTTGTTGAAAGAAGATCCAGAAACATATTCCAGAGATAATCTGGGAACTTCTAACCCTGTTGTTGCATTACACACGGCCACCTGAGCTAACTGTCACAGTATGACCAGTGTGGCCATTATTAATTAGGCCTGCTGACAGAAATGTCCAGTTAGCATCTGCAGAGCTCCTCACCCATTTTTTACAGGACTTCCAAGGCTGGGCTGTTAACTGTGTATGGCAGTAAGGGTGCCACCAGAATGTAGTACAGCTTTTCCAGAGTAGCTGAGCTCCTTGGGCAAGCTTTGGCATTGCATAGCATGATGCCCTCAAAACCCATGTCTGAACATTGACCCAAAGGCAACTTAAGTACTCCAATTTTCTCATGGCATATACTTTCGCCATTTTTTCTTTAAAAACTCTGCAAGCTTGGAGACTCTGTGCTGGTGATCTTCATATCCTGATGTTCCATTGCAATTTTTTTCAGTAGAATTCATGATCTGACTCTCAATATAGGCCCCATCTCATACATGCCAATTTATGACGCTCTGTTACAACACATCACATATTTTCCCAAAGCAATTGAAAAAGCATCCCAGGAAGACAAAGCTACATTGCACTGAGGAGAACACTTGGAATTAATCACCAGGAGTAGGTTTTCAACAGACCTTCTGTTCTCCAGACCTTCTAAAGGCAGACGTCCTGGCTCCTGTCAGTGGCAGGAAAGGTGGCTAAGCTGTAAGTTGTACAAATGCTGTGGTATTCATGTGACTAAAAGGTGAACACTGGAGTAGTCACCACGAAGAAAATGTGCAAGGAAACTATGAGTTGTCACTTCTCCCCCGGATTAAACTACAATCCTAACGTGTATGACATAAAGGATTCCCTCTACATCTCTCTAGAAAACAATTCTAAGATACAGTACAAATCAATGGAACTTCAGTGACCTTATATTTGGGGGTGGGGAGGGAATAAACCCCAGTTTTATTACAGCTGACCTAATTCAATACTCACTAAATCAATTAAAAAGTTTAATTTGAAAGACATGCTTTTAAGACCTAACATCCACTTACTTTTACTGCAGCCAAAGAGGTTGTGGACATCCAAATTACTGGCGTCGGGAACACAGTTGTCACATTTCAAGCCAGTTACAAATTGTTTACAAACACACTGTCCAGTAACAAGATGACAAGTCCCACTAATGGCTCCTGCAGGATGACAATTACAGTGCTGACATCTATAAACAAAAACAAATCAAGGAAGTCATCAACACACATCAACACTTCAGTTAAGCACAGTAGGGTTTTGTTTAAAAGATTCTTGGGCAACATAATTAAAACATCATAAACAGCTCAGTAGCCTGAAACAGAGCAGAAAATCTATTAGTCTGATTAAAACAACTTACAAAAAAGGTGCCCACTATAAAAATAAATATTTCACTGCCAGAATAATATTCTAATTTATATTAAAATGGCTTAGAATTAAAGAGCTTTTATATATATTGATCCATACACAAACTGGATAATAATGTTTGGTAATATCCACATTATGCACTCAATCCTGCATCCTTACTCAGGCAACCTTTCTTGAGAGCAACAGAGTTCAGTGATACATATGCAACCAGCTGAAGAGGTTTCTGCACAATATAGGCAACTTCTACCTGAGGGAAAACTAGGCTTTAGTTGGAAAAAAAACATCAATTAATAATTTCTTGCCCACAAAAGCAACTTCAGGTTGAAAAGAATAACATATATGAATAAAGGAGAATGAATAGTGACCAAAACTGGGAGAAAAAAAAACCTCAGATTAAAACAGCGACAGAAAACAAAACAGCAGAAATACAAATATTGCAACAGAAAGCACAAATTCTTTGCAGCCTAAAGGACAAAATTTGAAATAATTAATATAATAATAATTGAATAATTAATCAAATGTGCAAGTAAGTTATTCTTAAATGAAAAAGAACAAAAACATTAAAAGCACTGGTATCACACAAATGCCACACCTCAATTCAGTAAATCTCTCTGGCAGCAGTAGAATATTTTCAGGATTAATTTATGCTTTGGCTTTTGCATGTGAAACCCCTTGTGATCAACTTACTCTTCCCCAGATACACTATTTCCTCACTGACACTCATTTATAGTATGGATACTGATGTCAGATTGTACAAATATTCAAAGAGTTTCAACTTCTCACAAATTAAGCAAAGCAAATGACTACAAATATTGTAATGCTACCCCTTGCAATACAGACTGCCATTATTACTCATAACAAAGTCAACAGTGGCAAATAAAACTTCATACTTTAGATTCTACTTTCACTATATTTTACTTGCTGAAGACTAAGACTCTGAAAAACACATGGTCTGGGAAACATGTGGGAAGCTACATAGCAGGTAAAACATATTGGCAAGTCTTCACTTCCCTCCCCTTGTCCTGCACTGGAAAACTCCAATTCTCAGGCAAAAGCAACATCAGCCTCAAGGGAATTTTTAATTACTCCAGATGCCAGGTCCCAAGGTGATGAAGCAGCAAAAAGAAGAAGTACCAGAGAAGTCCACAGCAGTCATGCTATGTCCCCTTTATTCTGCTAACCCTAAGACTAAACAATAGTCAGTTTATATTTGGCTGGTCTTTCCTTGGCCAATTTCACCAAACCCAAGGAAATATAGTTACTTTGCCATCTTCCCCACCATAACCATCACAACTTGGTCTGTATTTCCTACTATCTTCACGAAAGCAGAAAAAAAAGGTGAGTTCAATTATGGTTTAGGCATCAGCTTTTTAAGGCAGGGAGAGAGAAGGGAAAGGTGGACACTATTTTCACATTAGGACACTAAAATTCAGGTCACTAATCAGTGAAATAGGCATTAAATGTGACAGATTTTTAAACAAGCTTAAGGAAACTCTTCACATACATTTTCTGCCTATCGCAGAGCTCCCTGTATTAGAGTTCCTTTAGTCCACAGCAGCTCGTGCTGTGTGATCTCCTGGGGAATCATTCAACACCCTTAAAAAGGCTGATAAAAGCTAAAGCTGCAAAATAAGCTGCAAATTTGTTTTATGGACTAATATCCTTTTGAGAATAAATAAAATACATTCTCTCTTGGAAACCACTATACTGTAGTTTGCTATCTTTTACAGTCAAGAGAAAAGGGCACCTTTTCAAAAGTCTTTTCATCTACAGACAGTGCATCCAAATCCCCCTTTAAATAGAAGTTTTGTTTAGAGTATTTTAACTAAAACCCTAGTTTATTTACAAAAAAAAAAAAAAAAAAAAAAAAAAAAAAAAGTAATTATTTGCTCAGTAAAACAGTATTTATTCAAATTTCATCTTTTCATTACATGCTGATTATATATTGGGGGGGATGTTGACAAAAGTTTCTTGATAGATAAACAGAGAAAGAGAGAAAGACAAGCTTCACTTATTTTTTCTGTATATTATTGCACCTTTTATTCATAAGGGTCTCCTGATTATTCTAGTTTTGTTTATCATTCACACATGACAATCAAACTCAATACCCCTACAGTCACAGTGACAGTTCTCTAGCCCGGAGTGGGGCTATTCCTTTCTGCTTGTAGCATTTTTCTTTTAGGAAAAGTGTAGTCTCCCTACCTCCACCTATACTGAATGAGGCTCCTGATCCTGCAAATAACAGCAGATATTTCACCATACTCTGTTCCATGGGACTACACATCATTTCTGTGTAATCACATGCATCATGTTCTAAAACTGCAAAAAAACTAGAACTGGATTTGTCGGTAGGCATAGTTCATGCTTTTCAGTCAGGATTAAGGATTCAGTCAATTAAGAATTTCCAAAAAAATATCCAATTCCTTTAAAAGATAAGTAACTTTTAGTCATGTGAGAAATATTCGCAGTATTCTTTCCAAATGCAACTTTTTCAAGGTACTCTGAAGTCAAACATATTTGAGTTTTATTAAAACAGAATTATATATAATCAAGGAAAACAGACTTTCAAAACATGGAAAGAGAAATGTCAAGCCAAGATGAATTGTGATATTGATTTTCTGAGGATAAATGGTTTTTGTAATATTAATATAGAGAAACCTTTATTACATTGACTCTCTAGGTGCAGTTAAAGCCTCTCCAGCAATCTGTTTAAAATCTTCATTTTTCATCCTTATGGGAAAACCTCACTTGCTAAATGGATTTCATAAACAGTAATCTGTCAAGATATATATATAAATAGATAAACAATTTGTGATGTTCATTGACCAGTTCATTATAGTAAACAATACAGAGGTAAAGCATTTCAAATGTGTACAGATGCTCACAACCATTACAGATCTGCTCAGACTGCTGCAAACACTCAGCATTTTTGATCTGTTAATTGCCATGAAATTTTTCCTGCTTCATAACCTGAAATGCATTAAAGAATATGGAGTTCTTGTTTTATCTCGAAAACACAACAAAATAAATCAGCTCACGTATACATGCAGAGTGGGAGAATTCTAAAGCCTCACAATCTCTGTGTATTACAACTTTCGCTTCTTCTGTGCTACTGTGCAAAGACAGACATTTCTTTGGCACTACAGATAGCTCACATCCTTCCTCTTCTGCCCTTAAAAGACACTTGGAACACAGCTGGGTTAAATGATCTGGCAACTTTATGGAGAAAGAAAAAGCATATTACTCTTTTTATGAAGATATTAACAGTTAAAGAAATGGAATAAAATAGATGAACAAATAAAGACCTGCATTATCACTTTCAGTGGATAAATGTTTCTGCCTAAGGAACAGAGGTACATCATCCAAGAAGACAACAACGAAAAGGGAGCCAAGAAAATGCAACATAAGTTAACCATGTTAATGTATGACCAAAGTAGTCTTCAATACTGCCAGGAGGATTAAGTAGTATTAAGGCATTAAAGTCAACTCAGATTCAAATTCCAGAACTCTAAATACTTTTTTATCTTTACGACAAGATCTGGATGTAGATAATTTATATTTCCACATTCTGAATTTCAAAAGACAGGTTAAAATGCAGGTATTTGAAAGCCAATATCCACCTCAAAAAAAGCTATTGCTTAGCACAAATGTGCTAAAACTGAGGGGTGAGCATAGAATCTATTCCAAGTAACTAAAAAAAAAAAGTATCACTGATAAGGAAAATATATTTCAAAGGGAACTTTAATATTACACATACTTCATTTCTCACCATTAGAAATGACAGGAAATGAAAATAGGAAGTCTTTATTCCTACATATTACTTTATGGCTATTAGCTGATGCCTCCGTGACCCAAAACAGTAAAAAATAATTTTTAAAATCTCCTAATGAATGACAGTAACATAAAACTTAAAGTGAAAAATCTGCAGAATAATGTCAAATATATTCAGGATGACACTGTTAATCACTGCCTAAAAGCATGTCTACCCCATACTAGCTAGAGGAGAGAAGAGGGAGGGGAATGTTGTACAGATTTTGCTTTTGTCTGTGGTATGTGGGTTTGGTTTATTAAAAGGCAAAAATACCAAATAAAACTATTTAACACCATCAGTCTGCATGAAAAGATAATAGTATAAGAGCTGTGCACTCTTTCTGGACAATATATTAAAAGGAAATTGAGATTGTGAGGACTAAGCAAGAAAAATGATCCTGGAAAAAAAAGACAGAGCAATAGTTGAAATAACAGTGCACTACACAGATACATTTTCCCCTTATAATCCAGGGAATCCATATAATTTCAATGTACCTAAAGACTCCAGGCTACACTAGAAATACAGCTTACCCTGTGGCACATAACAAAATGTTGAAAAAGAATGCACTGCTCAAAAAACCAAATTTTTAAGAGTAAAGGTGCAGTGAATATTTGTACCACTGTTACAAAAATAAATTTGGGAAGTAAGGGATATCTGTAGGTTTCCCTTTCTCTTCCCACTGCCCCCCACTAAATCTTCCTTCAATCTTCAATAGTTGTAAGAATGGCAAATTACCTGCATTGCAATAGTCAATGTTTAACACCTCAGAAAACAACACATCTTACTGAAGGTGCAGAGAAAACATAGGGAAACAATTAACAAATTGCATAACTTAGCCTAATAGACTTTCCATGCTGTTACTACTTAAATCCGTGGCAAAATTTCTATTTCCTTCAGCTCATGGGGGCACAGAGGATTGTGTATCACATAATGATGTGACAATGTATCACATGTAAATCAGAGTGCACACAGGAACTCATAGAAGGATTAAGGTAACTAGAACACATCTTTCCATTGTCAATAAACGCTTGAGGGTGCAATGGGGAAAATGTAACAAGGGGGTTATAAGTGACCTGTAAAAATAAACACTCACCTCCCTGTGACAGAGTCAAATCCAAAATAAAGTTCTTTGCAACGTTCACATGTCTGTCCTGTCACAGAGGCATCTTGGCAACTACATTGGCCAGTGAGTTTATCACAGATCTGATTTGCAGACCCAGCTATGTGGCACAGGCATGGCAGACAGCCAGTGACGCTGGATGGAGAAAAATAAAAACCTGCAAAAGAAAGGGATTTTGAGAATGTTTGTCATCTCTCTGCAGACTCTTAGCTAGAGCAAATGCAAGACAGGGGGACTACATTAACATGTCTGTAGGGAAAGTAAAGACCCAAGGGTGTGAGAAGTACTCATGAGTGCACCACAAGCAGTAGAAACAAAAAAATAACATACAGAGAACAGATGTTTGTCCATTCTAGTCTGAGATCTCAGCTCTGAAAATGGCTAGCTGCAAACCATAAGAAATGAAAATATCTTCTTGAGAATATCTCCTAATTTTTCTTAACCAGTGGTTGACTTAGCCCTTGAAACAAAATAACCTTTTTTGGGAAAACTACATTTGATGAGCATTTCTAGGTTCTTGTTTATAATTTACTCCTCTTTAACTTGGAGCTTGTAACCTACACAAATGCTTTCACAGAAACTAATAGACTTACTGATCTGGTATTAAAAAGCTTTCATCCTGAATCCTATCCTGTTCCCGTATTATTTCCAGTTACGAATTTGAGCATGCATTTCACATTCCCCACAGTATATTTGGTATGCTCCTGCTATGCTATCTTTCATCCTATTGCCCTCACAAGCAATCTTTATTTATGCTGATATTTATCTATTACTGATAAATACAGTTAGATTCAGTTTATACACCTCTAATCTGGTCATTCAAGAATTTATTTCTTATCCATAACCTTAGCAGAAGTTCCTAACAAAACAGATTTTACACACATTCTCTTAATGATGCTGTTCCACTTGCATAATTTATTTCACTATGTATGGACTTATTTCATTATTAATAATTTCTTTCTGATCAGAAAAAAATCAAGTAATGGCATGCCAGTAAAAATATACTTATTTAAGTTTCCAAAATATTTTCTATTTTTACCTGATTATTAATAAACATTTAACTGTTTTTTTCACACAAGCTGTTTTCTTTATTTTCCCCCCTCAGAGTGGTACAGTTTATTAAAAATGTAGCAATGCATGAGAGCTCTGCAAACGATCCTGCCACAGTATTAAGAGACACTAGACAACAAGAAGTACCTATCTTGGAACATGAATCCTAAAATAGGGCCATTGATAGGAGTTTCTATCTCCCTTAGCTGGTTGCTATTAGTTATTATTGTACAACTTCAATAGAAAAATTTCAGCTGCTACTATGATAAGCAGCCTTTGCACAGACTTCTCAGACACTTGCCCTCTCTCCAGATCAAGTTCAATCAGTAGTTTCTTAGTCATGTTCTCAGCTACGGAACATTTTTTGCTGTCCAATAACTTCCCGATGTCCTGCTTTATAATAAGGTGCCCAAAATTATATTGTAACATGTCATATTGCCCAAGGCCTTATTATTTGTCTTACAAGAGATAGCTCTATATATACACCCCTAGGGTGGTATTCTCTATCTTTGCAGCAGTGCTGCACTGTGAGCTCATATCCAAATAGCAGAGGAACTAAACAAATTGAAAACATTAGAATTTTACTGCTCAAATCTTTGTTCAAGTTTAGCCTCTGGTCCTCGGTGAGATAAATCTCAAGTGGACAGTGAAGTGATATCAGTCTCCAGTTAACATACATTCGCATCATAAAAAACCACGCTGTTGGCACTTTATTCCAGAGAGGCCCCGAACGGAGGCAGCACAGAGAGCAAATAGCCTGAAGTTATTAGTGAGGCAGCATGTATTATCTCCTGCTGCACTTCTCTGTGCTCTGCAGTGCCCATCCTGTGCATAAATAGAGGAGACCATTTCCCAGCAATGTCACTCCTGAGCACAGTGAACGACTCCACTCGAAGAACCTAACAGGAAGGTTGGAAACAAGTTTAAGCCTTGGATTCGTGCAGAAGGTCAAAGCACTTCTGCAGGACCCACTTTATAGTTGCAGTAAATGATAAACACGCAGGCTAAACCAGATCCTCGTCCATCTGAAATTTTGCATAGAACTCTGATTTGTAGAAAACAACATCTAAGAGAAGTCTATAACGGGCAAATAAGCACATCTCTGGAAAATAAGTTAATTTTCCCTGAGCAGGATCAATTATTACAGCATATACTGCTTTTATCACAGCTGTGAAATTACTAATCATAATCTATACCTTAGTGTTAAACATCCTGGTACTCCTACAGCCACACTGCCTAAACCATATAGAGCAGCAAAGGATTTGGTAGGATTTTTTTTTATTATAATCTTTTAGAAACTCTCTAAAAGTTTCTAAACACTACGACAATTACTTTTTTTCCCCCCAGAAGTAGCAGGCAAAGAGAAAACATTTTTTTAAAAGTGAAGGATAGGAAAAAGCAAAAAATTTCTTTCCCTCAGCTAATTTGTAAGTAAATTACCATGATCAAATGTAGAGGAAAAAGAGGCAACACGAGATTACAAATTCATACTGTTTGTCATAATCATTATTATTTACTTTCACCATCTAGAATTTGACTCCACCTAGGTAAGAGTAACGACTTAATGCAAGCTTAATTTACAGCAAGGTTAGAAGGGCTCATAAAAGTTGCTTTATGAAGGATCCACTGTTGTATAATAGAGCCAATTTCCAATTTTAAGACAGCCACCACAAATCTCTCTGAGATCCATGTATGTAACTAGTATTATGCTTATTATTTCTCAGATTTTTTTCCAATTCAACCATAACTGATCACATTTGTCAATCAAACACACTTTTCAAAAGGAAGAATGAAAGTCATAGCAAAGTATTCAGCTTCTTATTTTATCATCCTCTTATCATTTCTCCCACTGTACAGAGAAGGAACACATGACCAATTCCTTAGTGCTTTTACACGCTTACCATCTATGGCAGTAATGCCCATTTCTTAACCACGGGCTGAGCTTCAAAATGCATAGCCAACTACAGCAGCAATGTTGTCACAAGATTGTCACACACTCTTCTGGCCAAGAGAGGTGGTATGTACACAAACCCCCAGTACTGGTGTGCAGACACGCATCCTACGTGTTACTTCGCATCTTTTCCATACTATGTAGCAAATCTGTGGTTTATGGAGTACAAAAATTACAAAACAAAATGTCTCTTCTCCAGCTTTGCTGTTCTAATAACAAGATCAAAGACCTGTGTTGGATGGGATTTGTGTGGCACAAATCCCAGTCAGCCACACAGTTCCAGAATGAGGCAGGGACAAAATGCTCATAACGATTTGGGGGTTGAAGAGAACCTGTGTTTCAACCAATGCAGCCTTGGACATCACAAAAGCAAGTTTCTGTACAAGGAAAAATTGCTCTTTCATTTTGCTTCATGCTAGAATCAAGCATTCCTCTCTTTGTGTTCACTATTAGTTTAACGAAAAAATAAGTGTACACCAATCTACCAAAATGTTACCTGTATGAAAACAAACTGGAAAACAGCAGGTCATGGATACAGCCTAACAGATGAAACACATGACTGAATGTGCCAAGAAGAGCTTTAAGAAAAACAATCTCCTTATAAAACTATTTCCAAAAGCTACAACTAGTTTGATCTTTTCACAGTTTACAACGCTTCCTGCTTTAAGATTTTGGTAACTTTTGGAAGCTTCTCAGATTTTATCAAAGCACATAAAAGATATGCTACACTGGGATGTTATTTTAAATGACACTTAACTTGTATCGTAGACTTGAAATGCCTCAACAGACTCAGAAATCCTCAGAATGTTTTCAGGGCTGCCAGTATTCACTCATTTGTGTTTGCTTTAATTAGGTTATGCTGGCTACAAATACACCTGGAGTACATCTTTATATACATCTGGAGCATCTTTTCTTATCTTTGTCCCAAAACAAAGCCATAGGACATGTTTACAGTACTTGAAACAATTAAAATCTTCTATATGGAAGACTTTTCTATAACCTTCCTTGTTTTGGAGAAAAGTCTCTTTTGGCACATACTAACAAAGAATATTTATATAAAACTCAGAAATATTAAACATCTAAATGAGCTCTCACTAAAACAGTGAAAACAGCACAGCTCACTGTGCTCTCCTAAGATCAATACAGTGCTTTTACAAAGAATTTACACTTTCACCTGCAGCACAGAGCTCAGTGCTCAGCACACACATGCTTCCAGCTATTAGTTAGAAAATTTAAAATTATTACTTACACAAATACTTTGTTCAGTTATTTCTCTTTTTACCAGGAACTAATGTGGGACTATTCCTCCGAGTGCCATGTAAGCTTTTCTACAAACCAGCCTGTTCACACTATCAATTAAACCTTTTTAAACCATTTAGTTCTGCATAAACCCTGGCCTTTCTTTTCCAAGGACAAGGGCGGTCACTGACTCTGGGAGCCTTGACATCATTCCTCTGCCGATCTCTGATTAAGTGGCTGCTATAGAGGGTTAGCAGGTCAAATAGCACTGGAGGAGGAACTAAGAAAAACAGAATGCTGCCTTATTTATTAGTATATGTACCTAAAATAATTTAAATGAAAGCATTTTAAAAAATACTTAATGGAGGTTAAGCAGCTTTTTTAACCCCTGTTCAAATTATTGAATGGCATATTAAAACCAATGGAGCTATAATGTACCTTTTAATGTGACCTGCTACTTGAATAAATTGCATATGTATTTAATTTGAACTAAATCTAGCTGCTTAATATTATGATGGAGGGTAGGTTAACATTACCTATAGTTTCACTTTATCCACCTACTTTTTAAAACACAAACATTGAAATATACTACAGAGCTACTCACTTAAGATAAACTTTTAAACTTTTAAAACTCTGTTTACAAATATGGCATAAAATCTTGAACAAATATGTAGCAAACTGCAAATATCACCTACTTGTAGGGCCAAACTGTAAGCAGTCCTTGTGCAAGCCAGTACAACCCCAACACAAGGCAGGTGAATGCTTTCTAAGTGGCATGTTCGCCAGCCTCATCAAAGTTTAAGCAAGCATCCCTGTGCCTCCTGCCATGCTCAGCTTTATGCATGAAGTGTCCTTCCTGAAGAGCATGCACTCTGCCTTCAAATCCACATTTTTCATTATGAAGATAGCTGCTGTTCATTAGATTATGCCAATTTACTTCTTTTTCAGGGATTTGGACATGATTATTTGTATATTTTCTCAATATCTAGAAGTAGCCTAACCTTATTTTGAACATGTTGAAACCGCAGTAATAATACAAATTATATATCTGGAAACAAAATGAATATTTGATGGTGACTAGGAAACTAATGCTTTCTTCTCACTCACACAGTTAGGAAGAAATGGAAAAATAATTATAACATATGTCAGAGAAATGTCAGACATTAAGCTGTCTAAACACATATCAAAAACTGTAGGAAATGATACCAAACAAAGCAAAAGTTACTACATCAAATCGACTGTCTTCCAGTTTCCTTACCTGGTTTACACTCATCACACCTCCTCCCCTGGCGCTGAGGCAGACACACACACTGCCCAGAGACCTGGTCACAAACTGTTCCTGCCAAGGTGCCCAGAGCGTCGCAGTCGCAGGGCTGGCAGCCGCGGGCGTTGCTCACGCTGAGGTTGTACATCTGCAGCATGCACTGACTGCACCGAAGGCCAGTCACACCAGCTTTGCAAGGACATTGTCCTGTCGATTTGTCACAAAGCAGAGAGCCATTTACTGTCCCTGCCTTCTCGCAGTTACATGGCAGACAAAGGAAGGAGTGACCTTTCTGCACTCTGTGGTACCCGTCCAGGCACTGGTCGCAGCGCCTTCCCCCGATATTTGGTTTACACGCACATTGCCCCGTCCTCGCGTCGCACATGGTTCCCGAAATCGACCCTGCAGCATCACATTCACAAGCCTTACAACCAGTTACATCCAGCCCATAAAAGTTGTCCATGCAGGTGTCACAGAGAAGCCCTTTCACTCGTTCTTTACAATTGCACTGCCCGGAGAGAGGGTTGCAGAATTGGCTCACTGAGCCGTGGCTGTTGCACCAACAAGGCTCACATCCATCTTCATTAGAATATCTGAGAGCTTTAAATCCAAAATTGCAGCTATCACACCTCAGACCTGGAAAGAGAAAAGGAATTAATAAAAATAAACCCCAAATCTTAAAAGTTATTAATTTCATTTTTAAAAAGGGTAAGTATCCTACACATGAAATGAAAACAAAAAGAGAGGGAGGACTGATATTCTTCACCAGCATAATTAACAGGAGTGACAAGGCTGCACAAATCAATTGAATAACTGTGGCATCCCAAAAATCTGTTTACTTTTCCAATTTGTTTCAGAAGCAATGCATTTCTCCTGGCCTCTCAGTACAATTTAAGATACTTTTGCAAGTGATTCTTTGTAGCATTTCTAAGACAAAGCAGAATTAATCTCTTTGTCTCCCAGAATGGCACCTGTTGCACAATCAATGCCTATGTGAACTCTTCACCCTATATTGTAGAAACGCAATACACAGAGAATTGCACTGGGCTCACAATCTATTCTGATAATAGATTTATATATTGTATTAAAAACATTAAATATACACTAGGACAGCACAAGTTAGACTAACTATAACAAATTATTTTCTTAACATCATACTTCAGTTTTATCATTGATCGCATTTATGTCAGTCTTTATTGTTAGCCCTTACTGAAAGCAGAAAATGTTTTCCACAATCCGAAATTAAATATTTTTATCTAAACGTATGATTTAGTTAACTCTTGCAGTATACTAAAATATAAACTCTTTTCTTCATGCTTCATCCTGTAGTTTTATTAGCTTTGTTTTCAAAGTCAATGCTTGCTTTATCCCTGCCCCAAGGGATGGCATTTATATGTTCGTTTATAAAATGTACATTACAAGAAAGCAAACTAGATTATTATACGAAAAATGCAAATCCAGTTATGTATTTTTCCCTTGCAGTGGGAAAATCCTTCACTACGAAGCTATGCCTTAATTGTTTCTTATAGCAAAATATAAATACAATCTTCCATCAAAATATTTTCATAATTTAAAAAAATAAAAAAACACACAAAAATACATCTAGAAACTTACATGCAGAAAAATAAAACTAAAAATGGTGGGGAATGCATTATATATATGGATAAAACCTCAAAAACTCCAACAGAAGGCAAGTTCCTTTAACAGTGATGAATGACTCACCTAAGGCATATCATTTAATTTCAATAAGGAAAATAAAAAAGGACCACTATTGCTGCAAATTTTAAAAATAACTGTATTGTTAACAAGAATTATGACTCATTTTGAACTATTAAAATTGGTCTACATGGATTCATATCATATCAGTTTTAAAAATATGCGCAGTGCTTATTTGAATATGCCATACATATTCCTGACAGGTAATCTATTCCTAACGATACTGAGGAAGGCCTACAGGGCATCACATTCAATGTTAACAAGTACAGGGGAGTTAGCACGCTTGGCATTTAATTCACATTCTTCTACCTTTTTATTCTAGATGAATGACCTACTTTAATAAAATTATTGGTGCTAATGTATTTTACTGGTGATAGAATCATTAGTAAGATTTAACAGTTGTGTTAACTCTAACAGTTCATGTTTCATAACATTGCAGTCCATAGTTGCATTTTTCTGTTACCATGTTTGTTTAAATAGATAAAATGGCAACAGACAGATTGCTCTAAAAACCAATTTAGAAATCCAAAGAGGAAAGTTCCCTGGTAAAGTTTGCTGCACACGTTTCAACATACAGAAGCTTATTTACAATTGGCTTGTAAAACAAAAAACAGAATCTAGTCTGGAAAGAATTAGGTCTTTATCCTGCAAACAAACACTTGCATAACTACAGCCCCCTTCCGCCCATAGCTGCAGATAAGTACAGAAAGCACAAATCCACAATTTTTTTTAACAACTATCTCAGTGAAAATAAAAACAATTTTTAATGTTTTCATCAAGGGGAGAAAATGTAATATATAGATAAGCAAATACATGAGAACCAGACTCTGCATTTCTTGTCTGCCAAACTGCCACCAAATTAAGAAGTGTTTTCACAGGTTCAAACGTCAAATGTGGGCATAGAATATATAATTAAGAATGCTCTAAAGTCCTTTTTCTTCAAGGTAGAGAAAGGGTTTAAGATGCACAGAGGTTTTCTACTCTTAGCACCCTTTTCATTGTACAAAAAATACAGCATTCCACAGGAAAAAGGACTGAAACTGTTCAGGCTTCAATCTGTTTAGAGCTATTTTCATTATTTGTTGTTTTTCTGCATTTTCTTCTTTCTTCTAATTTCCAAAAGCAACAAAGACATTATTACAAATGAATCAACATTCACAAGTGAGTGTGTATATAATATCAAATATATTAACATGTACTTGAACATTATTAATGCAACCCAGAAACTGGTTAGGGTGAAGAAAAAAATAGATTACTAATTCTGTTAATAACAAAGCAGAAGAGGAATTTTTCTTTTTGAGACATATGTATAGTCTGAGACATGTACAGTTACCATGCAAGGCTCACTTTATCAGGAAATTCTCCTTGCATAATATTCCCATACATCAACATTTCAAAGTGTATTATATATACTGTGTATTTTGGGCACTTGATAAATTTTGTCCTTATGTGGCTGTGGCTCCCCTCAAATATGCTGGATGTAATAAATTGCTATAATCAAATCTAATTTCTGAAAAATACCTGTGGGAGTAACAAACAAAAAAGCACGTCTTGTAAAAAAAATGATAAATAACACAGAAGGTAGTAGTTTATTATAATCAGCTTGGCGTTGAATTACAAAATTAAAATTATGTGGCCCTTGATAACTAACCCTAGCTATGTACATGATCTGTGGAATTATGTTGACTTATTTTGCATTTCATAGGAACAGTTCAAAGAAATATAATAGAAAAAAATTGATAGATTTATCACAAAGGACCCTGTAGCACAGAATATTTTGAGAAAAAAATCCATTTATTTTGGTCTATTAAGAAAACTAGCATGGAAACGATTTGCTTAGAACTCATTAAGTACAAAACACGTTGAAAAAGTGCTAATTTCCTACAAGAAACATCTACACAGTAAGCAAATTACATTATTTCTGTGACTTATTAGTATGGAGCTATGTAAGCTAACATAGCTATGCCATAAAGAAACTTCTAAAGGGTTGATTAAACTAAGCTTCAAGCTGTAGTTTGATAGAATTATTAAATTAATAATTTTTCAACAGTTAATTTCATTCATTTTAGCAGTCTGCCTTCAGCAAAGAAGCTTTCTATACCTTTAGAAACCAAGTGCATTTTATTTCCAAAGAAAACAAGAAAAATGGCTCTGAACTCTTGCATTACACATACCAATAACATTTGCTTTGCACTTGCACTGTCCTGAATTTTGGTGACAGGTAATATCTCCATTGACTGTCCCAGAGGTATTACAGTTACAGGGACTGCAGCCATCAGGGTTTGACTGTTGCAGATTGTAGAATCCTTCCTGGCACTGATTGCATTGTCTGCCAGACACATGTCTCTTACAATTACACTGGCCTCCAATCTAGAAAGATACAAAATATTATAGAATGATGAACATACCTATTTTTAGATGATACATTCATTAGCAACAAGAATGGGAGTATGAGTTGGGGAGGAGAACATTTTAAATGGAACAGAAAAAAAAATAAGCCTGTGAGCATTTTTTTAATTTGTTGAGAGAAAGGAAAACAGAGAAATATTGAACAGAGTGTAACTATTCAACTTTTGAACAGTCTAAAAGTCCTGTTCTTTCAAGACAGAAGGGAAAAAGAAGTGAGTAAACAATGCAGCTGTATTTACCATCTGGATAGAGAACCTGCAAAGAATATTTACAAAATTGCACTGTAGATATGGTGACTTCTATTAAAATGAATAGGTTTTTGAATCACAGTTACCGTAAAGAACTATCATCTCCAAACATCAAGCATTACATTTTTTTTCAGCCCACATGCTTATTTATTTTTGTGGAAATGTTAGTTAAATAAGAATGAAGCAAAATTGAAGGTTTTCCTTTCTCATTACTCATGCAAGGTACATTTCCTCTCCCTTCACGGAAAGCTGTGATCCAACAGCTCAGCAACTGGAACCCTCTTCCTCTTTTCTTGGTTTAGCTGAAGTCCAAACCATTCCACTTCATTGGAGGTATGTAACGGTCCTCACCCTCTCCTTAAAAACATGTAGCATTGATATTCAGGAGTTGACACATCCTCTGTCCTGTCTGGGCCATGATCTGGAAGTATGAGTCACACATCTTGTGCAAGATTAAAGGACTCCTGAAAAGCTACCTCAATTTCAGACCTCTGAATGCCAGGGAAAACCTGCAATCTTTATATTCATCACTTTCCAGTATGGTGGGGAAACCAACCACAGGGAAGGGCAACAGCACAGGGATGGAGAAAAAAAGACATTGCTTAATGCACAACATAAAAACAATCCCAGGGAGTCAAAGCAACACAGAGATGGGAATTGGCAAACGGTTTGGGATTCATAATCAGGGAACAAAAACTAACTTTTCTAACTGAAGTGTTCTGGGAAATGCAGAAATAAAGAAACTGTGTTATAAGGAATTTTTTTGGGTCAGCATATTTTTTCAGTGCAAATATTTATAAACGTGAAAAAGTACAGCAATTCAAAACCAACATTCATCTATGACACCAACAACGTTCAACAAAGTTAAATCTACTTTGCTTTTAATTAGCTACTGAACCAAAATTTCTCTTAACAGTTGCCTTTTTCATCTTTAACCCATGAGTCAAGCCAAGCTGAAACAACAGGAGAGACAAAGCTACTGGCAAGTTCCACTTAAATATTATCATCACACCCTCAAATCTAAAATGAAGCTCTAAGCTTTATTAACACAAAAACGAGCATTTCAACATCTAATAGTAAATTCTCAGTGCATGAAGTATTGAATAAAAGCTAGAGAAGCATATACTCCTACCCTTTCCTCATAAAAGGGTTCTGTAGTTCATAAAATCTCTTTAATATGACTTCTTGATACAGATATATTACTGATATGTATCAGCCTTATTTTTCAGGAAGATGTAGATACTAAAAAGGCAGGACAACAGCAAGTATGAGAAGAGTTAAAAGACCACAATAGCAGAAAACACAGCAACAAGGATTTTCAAGTTAATTCCCTTTTAGACTGGATTTGATCTAGATATTTAGTGTATTATAAGAGACTCAGTCATGCATCACAGCCATTCATCAGAGAACTCACATGTGAAAAGCAACTCTGAGTTTAATCCTAAATGAAGAAAAATACCCAGCTAAATGCACAGCTGTAAAAGAAACTTTTTTGTGCTAGTGATTGCAGCATGCACAGGTTACACAATAGCACTCAACTCATACCCCAAAAAACTTTGAAGTAACTCCAAAAATTATCATAGGAAGGAAAGCATTACACGCAAAATTTCATCTTCAATAAGTGAAAGTAAGATCAAAATAGCACAGCTAAATAAGAGAGGATAACCACTGCCAAATTTTAAAGCTAGAACAAGGCAACACAAAAATGAGCATTTAACAAGCAACATGCCTAAAGAATGAAGGGGAAAAAACTGAATGTCAGAAACAAAGGAAGATCATCAGAGAATCAGGGCAATAAATAATAAAGTGGTATGATGAGCAGATTCAGAATGGACATCAGAACTTTCCACTAAAAGAGAAGTGCAGCATCAGTAACAGGCTATGTAGAAGGGATGTTGAATCTCTATTCCCAGAAGTATCAAGATTTATCCAGACAAAATCACAACTGACTGGATAAAGTACTTACTGACAACCATTCTGCTTTGGGGAGAGTGGATGACCAGCTAATGCTTTTATGATTATGTTCATAATTTCTCATGCAGGAAAGAGAAGCACAACAGAGATCGCAAAGGAAGTCTTTCACAGCTCTTCACTATGAAAGAGGTACTACCTTTCTATATCAGGAATGACTTTTTAAGACTGATTTAAAACAAAAGTAGTCAGAAGAAAAATATTTTAGGAAAATCTCATCTGTTGAGAAGTGACTACACATGATACTAAAGTTCCAGATGAAATAAAATATAACATTATTCAAATACTTGGTAATTGCTTAAATCAACACCAGTAAAAGAGGAATAAAATTACATTAATCTCCTTAAAAGGCTGTAAGGAAGTTTTTGAGATCCACATTCTAGTAGACTTTTTTGTATTATTATTATCTACATTCTATTAGAAATTAAAATGATATCTTGGAAAAGATTGGTACTTTTTTCCCCAAAGGAAAATCATGCTACTTGATACGACTGCATTTCTTTAAATCAGCAACATATCACATACACTGAACAAAATGGATGATCAAAAAGTCAAATTAATTTCACCATCAAGAAGTACAAGCTTAATGCCTGGGGAAAACCAACACTGACTACAGGTAGACAGTGATACATCCAAATTTAGCTATTACCACTCAAGAAAGAAGCTGTTAAAGCTGCTCCATTTCCCCTACAAATCATTTGGAAGCTCTGAAGCAGTTAAAAAAGCAATAGGAATACTGTGATTATCAAGAAAGGACCTGAAAATTACACAGGAAATCTCATTCTGTCAAAAAAAAAACCATTTTGTATCAACATTTTACATAATTTGTGTATCTGGTTATCCTCTCTAAAATAAAAGAGGTCACAGAGTGAGTAGAATAAGCGAAGATACAAATGAAAAGAGACTAAAGACGTTTCAGTTTGGAAGTAAAGGGGCTGGAATAATATAATAAAAATAGTAAAATAAATTTGGAAATGAAGGGAATACATGGCTACAAAATCGTGATTGTCTCATAGAATTAATATTCTTTTTTTTCTCAAGTTATAAGACAGAAAACCCAGGAAATTCAAAGAAAGTAAACTTAAATGAATTAATTGCTTAAAATATTAGATAGATTAATTTCATATGTGGACAACAAACTACAACAAATGTGGCTACTCAGATGAAAATCCTGAGTTTAGCTCAGGTAGCCCTAAATAGCTGAAATTTCAAAAACACATCATGGCAGGATCATGCTTCTGGTAATCAGAGAAGATACTGGGCTAGATTAGCCTCATTTCATACAGCAGAGTTGAATACCTGGAAACCCTTGGCTAATTGTGAGCAAAGGGTAGGTATTTCCATATGCCATAAGTGAAATGTAGATTACTAAGTGCTAATAGAAGTAAAGAATATCAGGATCTTCAGGATAACTTTGTGTCAAGCTATTACAGGAAGCAGCAATTTTCATCTCATACACTTGCAGAAAATGTACATCCCCAAATTTTATTATGACATGGTAAAAAAAATTATGCTTGAAGAAGAATATAACTCTTCAAATGAGGGAAAAACATCTGGCTAACCAAAAATTTGAAATTTTATCCATGAACCAGCCAAAAAAACCATTCACAGTTCTCCTTGTAAAAAGAATATTTGGGCTTAATCTGGGGAGAATTTGATTTAAAAAATGAGAAATAGAGAAAAACAGTATCTTTAATTGTCTTTACAGACAGAGAAGCACCAAAATAGCCTATGAAATGCTTGGCAGTGAATACTGTTTCAAAGAAACTGAACAAGCTTATAAGTGTTTATAATACTGCAGAAACAGGTGTATCACAGGTTATAACATGGAAATCTACATCAAAATGGGGAGAACAAACCATTTCAATAACTACCTAAAAATCCAAGTGAATTACGAAGGAAAGAGGCTCTTTTTATTATTACTATTATTATTTCTGTAAATGTAGCTTACTCTGGAAACAATGGTATCATTGAAAATATCGGTAGCAATGAATATTTCAAGGTTTTGTTAACCAGAATTTCACCATTTGTTCACTGGCAATATTATTGAAACTTCCCCCCTTCCCCAATTCAAATGTTATCTTAAAGAAATGTATCTTAAAGAAAGATATTTCTGTTTTCTATTTCTTCTATAACCAGTGCTGGTTAAAGAAGAGCAGAAAGCAATCTGTGCTCCTGTTACTTATGCCTGAGAAGCCCGATTCTGACCCTAACAGTCAGCAGACACAAACACCCTGTGTATTAACATGACCATCTTGGTACTAAATCACCGATGGAAAATACCTGTCTGGATTGTTCACTCTGAAAACGAACCTGGCCATGCATTACTATCAAGTGGTGGTGTGTCTTGGGACCTAATAATTACAATTTTTATTTGATACAGAAAATCACTGATGCTGGGTTCACATGTATCCCTTGTGTCATTTATAATTTACGTACAAAATACACTTTATTCCTCTATCCTTGAGTGTAAACAGTTACAAAAGCTATGCCAGCAACCTTGTCCTGCATAAACCACAGCTGCAGACTTGTCCTTAATCAGGAATCCAACTACTTAATTTGTCTGAATTTTAGGTGTGCTGCAGAGTTCACCTGCTTTAGACTCTTGTGATACCACTCTTTAACTGTGGGACACTTTAACACAATACATCTAGAATGCAAATTGAAAGTGAAGCCTGCTCAGCAACCCTTCCAATGTCCTGTTACTAGACTGATAAACAGACTTAGAAAGATATTTAAGCACCCAGGACAAAGGGTGACATATTCCAAAGAATTGCCTCAATTGTTTGTTAGAGTACAGCAAACTGTTCAGCCATAGCACTCACCTACATTCAACATGTACATATCATAGTATCAGAAATATAAATTCTGACTATTTAAACTCTAGTTTGCCATACATGCTCTTATATTAAAAAATGCAATTTGTTGAAAAAATCATTTGCCTAAGCCTTTCTGAAAGTTAAAATCAACTCCTTCCCCTTGGATATGCTTGTAATTTCATATTGCTATTCTTTGGTGTCTGTAATAGAAGCAAATAGTGTCAAAAACATAGTCAGAAAGTCTCTCCAGTTGTGGACAATAAATGTGACATGAGGCTGGATATTACTAAATAAAACAAAGCTGACGCTTGCAGTTTCTTTTTTCAAAGCTAATTTCTGGTTTTGAAGCCCAAAACACCTGACAAAAGTAACATTTAATAATTGGCCAAGTCATTACTAATTTCAATTATTTATTCTCTACCACAGCAGAAGCACCTTCCCTTGACCCACTGCAAGTTCTAGGGCATTGCAAGACTCAGGGGTATATTTAGGTCTGGCATGAAATTCTTTGTGTTCATCCTGCCATCACCAATTTTGTAATTGATTGGTACCAATCTCAACATTCTGCTTTTCTGATATATATGCTAATCATATATGTCTCACTATCTTCTTACTTGATGCAAATCTGGCAAGGCCCCCAGCATCCAACTGTCTGCAATCTCAGGCAGCGGGGGGCAAGGGGGTTGAGGACTTTGATTTTCTTTTCCTTGTCTCCAGTTTAGGAAATGAGAACGGTATGGTGTGCTGGCTCACACACATAGGTTAATGGTCTGACACCAAATACCTGAGAGTATTTTCAGGATGTCAGCTTTGGGAACTGAAAATTGAATAAGCAGCAATAATGAAGTTCCTTTGCACTCTCCTGATATCTCTTCTTGTCATCACGTACGATGACTTTCAAAAGTTAGTAGCTTTCCACTACTTCTGCTCAAAAAATAAAATGAGGCATTTACCCTCTGCCAACAACACTCCAAGGGGTGGGAGTGGACCAAATCCCACAAATAAACTCTCACAGAAAACCAGCATTTTCACTTCATAAAATCCATCTGAAATAAAGCCATAGGATCACTGAATGTCAAAAAGCACATTTTCTCTCATTTTAGCAGCAACATTAAAGGCCTCCCATTAAGGGAAACCTGAGATTCAGAATACACACAACATTTGATAACTTGGTTTTTTATGGACTCCACTATGCACAATATTTTTCATTGCCACATTTGCATTCTTCACATTTATTATTCTCTTTTGTATATCGACTCAAATCCCCTTAATTAACTGGTTTAACCTATGTTCTTTCCCCTGCATCACATTTATTTATTTGTTGTCAATCACAAACAACAGGTTGAAATCCGTGTAGATGGATAAATGAAAATGAGAAAGCTCATTCTAATTTCAGATAAAATAATTAACTCAGAAGGGGAAATAGAAATACTATTTTCATTTTGTGCATATATATTTACAATTTTTTAAAAACAGTATTTAGGGAGTGTGCAGAAAGGTGAAATCTGAAATCTGTTCAGATAGTTACTCAGTAGCACTGGAATCTGCTTTCATGTGACTCTTCAGAGAAAAAAGTAACTAACATTCGGTTCATTTTCTTGCTTTAGAGTTTTCTGGTAAGATGAGACAATACAGCTGCCAACTTGACAGAAGAAAATTAAATCTTTGCAACTCTGAGCAACATCATCTGCAGTAAATTACAGCTTTCTCACAACAACAAGTACATGATATATATTTATTTGGCCGTTAAGGGTAAATTTTTAAAAATCAGGAAAGCGGAGTAAAGAAAGATAACTAAATTCACTGAGACCAGAATGTTAGTTCCAAAGACTACGTAAAGGCAATAGCAGCACTTTCAGGTCTGCCTAAAAACAAATGCTGAGGAAAAGAGTGTTTTTCCCTCCAGCATTATATATGACTTACTATAACAGAACCACAAAAGGACTACAAGCTGCGATGCCTGATAGAATATGTAAGCATTTGTAGAGCAGTCTGGGTAAAAAGCAGCACAGGAAAACGAGTAAAGGATTTTGGTATGAGGGCCAGAAAACATTAAACTCCAACTAGAGCAAGAATGATCATGTCAGCGGTATTCTGGTAGAACTTACTCATGTGTGAATGGTTAGGGACAAAGGAGGAAGGCAGCTAATTCTTCTTTCACTCTCCTAAGACTCAAGAACCCCTAATAATTCATCTGGACTTTCTGATTGTTTGAAATATTTTATAACAAATGCTAACAAAGACAATGCAACCATCTTTTCTGTAATGACTAAACAGCAGTAACCATCAGAGAAGTGGACAGATTTTATCAGGCTGCAGCAATTCTCACTTGTACTCACCAGTCTCAAAGGAAAATCTCACTCTGCAGAAATACCTAACAAATCGCTTGTGGATGCACTGCTACACCACTCTTCTAAAATTCCACCTGTTACTGTAAGCCATAAAGGCACAATTTTGAAGTTTTATCATGTCAGTTTGCACTTTAAAATACAAAGGAAGTTTCACACTGATCTGTAAGTGGACATGATCTCCAGATGTATGAGAAGTGAGAAATGCTGCAGGGAGAAATTCTCCGTACCTATATGCATTTCTCACCAAGGGTAGAGTGCAATAGGTAACAGAAGTATAAAGTTTTCATGATTAGTCCAAAGAACTGAGATGGGAGCAACTGTGTTGCAGTCAGCTCTTCTATACATCTTGCAAACTATCAGCATGAATAATACTTCATTTGATGAGTGAATGTTCTTTCTGTGGGATTCAATAGATTAGATTGTTTTGTAATTCAACGGATTCATTTTAGAACTCTGTACCTCTTTGAACTTAGTGACTAAAGTGGCACTTTGCAAAAAGAAAAAAATGTTGATGATCTGAAGAAAGTGATGAGTTATGCACTAAAAGTGTGTTCTGCCCCATTTTTGGCAAATTTCCTTGGAAATTATCAATGTGATGTGGCAATTAATTTTCATGAGTAGGATCCTTATTCCTTATGATTCCATCTTCCACAGGTCAAATTTGGAAACACTTCCTCCAATGATGCCTTCCTATTTCATGTAATTCATTTCAGCCTTTAGTCCCCAGCATTATTAATCTATTCTTTAATACCTCTCAATCATTTCTCCCTGCTCTGCTTTTACTGCAGCAATTGATGCATTCTTGAGCAATACAGTCTCTCCCATTTTTCCCAATTTGTCTCCCCGTTCATATTTTCATAGTCAGGCATCATCAACATTCTTGTACATTTCATTATAAAACTCTAATCTCTGTAAACTATTGTTCCTCTGATTACTAAACAGAGTTAAAGTTGATTTAGGTTAGCATTTCACCACAAACTCTGCATACATAAATTAACATTTGCTTTCATTCTTCCTATGTCTTGAAAAATAGTCCTAACATGATACCTGTGTTTTACAAGTTGGTTTTTTTTTTTCCATTTCTGTGTTACTGGCAGCATGTGTTACTTCTACTTTCAGAAGACTGAAAATTATAAAATAATTTCTCTCAGTAATACAGAGTATTTTTAAAAATATTTAAAAAAACATATTTTGCTAAATTTGCATGTCACACAGAATATGTGCATGAGTCCTGTGAGCTGCACTGAGTCAAACTGGGCATGTATTTGTACCTCTGTGATGGTAACTGAGGATGAAAATACAATAGGATCCACAAGAGTTCACTGTTCAATAAAATTCAATGACAAGAAACATATGATGAAAAAAGACAGAGATTACTTTATGAATAGAAGTGCTGAAAAAAGAAGGGATAGGAACAGTGGCAACAAGTTGAAAAAGTTCTATCACATCTGCAGAATAAGTTCTACCTTTAAAATAAATTTCAAAACAATTATTTCTTCCCTCTTCCTAACCAAAAATTTAGATTTTGGCAATGGACAGGACACGCAAATAGAACACAAACCACAATATATCTTTAGTATATGTTCAAGATTTTAATCACTTATCCTGTTTTTTTCCAACATGCATGTTTTAAAAGTTATAGATAGATTCATTATTGGACTAGACAGCTTGCATGACAATGAGGTCCATTGGCTTTAAAAGCATAGCTGATGGCGTTCTCTTTTCAGCACCACTTTGTGGGTTTCTTTTATTTTTAATGGACTTTATAAATTAAAAGGGAGATCAATCCTTGTCTTATTATAGGGAAAAGTAGCTTAATTTTAGTTCAATTTCAGGCTCAGCTTATTGCCTGAATTTTCAAAGCCTTTTAGTCACTTTAAAACAGTACCAATGCCCTCAAAAACATTCAGAATCTAAATGTTTTAACATTACTGAGTGCTGAGGTAGCATCCCAAAACTACTATTAATACAGCACCTTTTATGTCTGTTGCTGATCTAGATGAGTAACTCTTCAGCAGTACATCTTAAATTCCTTGCTGTTTTCTCAGCTTTCAGACGTCTGATGTAAGTCAATTATCATTTCAAAAAGGCTGAAGTTAAGCATTTTTTTTTATAGACTAGTTACCATCTGAATACAGTTTGTAAAAACTTATGGCTTTCTACCCAGCTGAGTGAAAGGTTTTCTCCTTTTCCTGCACTGAGTCTACTTACATTATCACACAGGAGGCTCTTATTTTTGGTGCCTGTTGCATTACAGTCGCAGGGTTTGCAAACATCAATGGCTGAAAGATCTGCACCTGCTTGTCTGTAATGGAAATCCTTGCACAGCTCACAGTTCCTTCCTGGATGAAAGAAAGGTTATGCATTATGGCTTCCAATTCATTAAAATTAGCTGTATAATTCAAAATTAAAGACTATTCCTTTGAGAGAATTCTATAATTTTCAGGACGTCCATTTTAATGCACCTTTCATCTCTACCTGCCAATTTAGTGATCCAGAGCATATGAAACAATGAACCTGTTACAAACTATGTTTTACTCCATTAAACTTCCATCTGTTATATAATACCACACTTATATAAAAGCTGTGCCATGCAAATGCCTATACATTTTTTTTGGAAAAATTGAACCTGAAACTTTTCTTTTTTTATCTTTACTAGATAAAGTCAAGAAAACCGAAATAGAAGAGAATTTTTAAAGAAGTATTTAAATTTACTACCTACATTGAAAGAGATTTATTTAGTAAGCAAGAAGCTGGCATTAGAGCAAAATTTGACAACTGTTTCAGGTGTTGCCCATTAAACCGGTCCAATAAGAATATATTTTGGATTTAAATGCTCTAGCACATGTAATGGTCATAGCCTTGAAACCATATCTTTTAATCATTTATTTGAATGTGTTTTGCATGAAAGTTTTTATACAAGATGGGGTTAAATTTTACAGTATTTTCCCATGGCTTAGGAGTTGACACCACTGTTGTTACTGCAATATCCGAATAGTTTAAAAATACATATACATATATAAATTCTCATTGTACTGTCAGCCATTGAGCATTACTAATTTCAGCTGACACAACACTTAGTCAAAAAGGAACTGTAAAACAAACAGTCCATTCTCTTTGACTTACCAGCTGTGTTGTGCTGACAGTTATCACACACTCCGCCACCGCCTCGGTGGTGTTCCTGAGGAAAAGGATCCATTGCTAAGTCATAGTGGCAGCTTTCTGCATGGCCATAACACTGACATGGTTTGCAATCATAGGCATGAACTTGGTCACCTGGACGAAAAGGCTTGTCATTGTACAACGGCAAACAGTGATCGCACTGAAATAAACCAGAAATAAAAGAAAATGCTGCTTCTTAGACATCAATGTTTCTTCACCTCACAAATTTACTATTATAGTCCCTATGTTCATATTTTTTTCTGTGTGTTTTCCCCAATTTAAATGTTAATTAATATTGGGCTTAGACACAAAGTGAGAAAGCACAAAGGAAAATAACAAATCCAACATTTTAATTATTATTTTAACCTTCTAAAGTCACTTTGAAAACGGAGTAAAACCAAGTAAGGTGAGCAGAAGAAAAAAATTTTAAGAATTTAGATACCCAACACAGGCCAATGTCCTGAGATTCCAGTCCACTTAACCTTTAAAGATGAAAGATAGTGCTTGCTATACAGACTATTGCACAGAAGACATTGACCTGGTCCATCCATTTGTATGCACTTTAAACAATGTCTGTTCTTGTAGTTTCTAACACTGTAATAACTGTAGTGTGTGCCACTACCATTTGACCTTGTGAGTGAAACAAAAGAAACAAAATATATTGCAATCATACTTTCTGTCTTTCAGAAGGAATTTAAATGCATCAAAATAAGTTGCTTCTGTTAAGTATCTGGGTAACTATTTTCTTTTTTGGGTAACTCCTTTCTTAATCTTGAGAAGCACACTGATCTTTCTTCATGGTTGTTATTCCAAGCATCATTATAATTATTTGTTATTTTTCAGTATGTCTATTTCACCCATACACTGAAAACTAGGAAACTGTATTGAAATTTCTAAACTGTTTTGCTCACAGCTGGTGCTGGGAAAGCATCAACTGTGTATAAAAAAATCTGAATTAAAAATCATAAGCTTAAGAGTCCAAGAATTGCAGACAAATTATAACAAAAGCCACTTGGGAGAGAAAATTATATCACAAGAAATTATCTACTGAAATTTAATTTTAAGATACTTAATAAAAAGTAAGCAATACGATAGCAATAATAACTGTACCCTTTTCTAATCTGTTAAACCAAAAACATACAATATCACCACAGCGAGAGAAAAAAGGAGTTTCCAGGATGAAAATTAGCAGGATTTCACTTGAGACCTTGAACTCTGGCCTTTATTTATCAGAGCAATCTCTGACTAATTGTGATTATCTCAATTTAAGTGCACTAAGGGCAACACCTTGACCATAACTCCTCAAAAGTTACACAGCTCTAACTTATTCAACTGCCTCATTTACATCCATGTCCCCTCTCTCTCTGCATTGAGAAAAATCAGCATTACAAAACATTACACAGTACCCAACAACATGAGACAAGAGGGTTCATTCAGGCATGGCACAAGCTGGGAAGTACCACAAAGAAACAAGCTAACTGCCAAGCTATCCAGCTCATACTGCTCCCTCCTCCCAGCATGTCTATGGAAATATGTCCTTCTTGAAAGAAAACAGTACAGGAACAGCTACCAACCTGCCAGCCCTGAGTTTCCATTTGTGCATGGCCAGCCACACAGCAGCTGAAAGCATTCATCATCTCATTTCAGATTTAATCTTGGATCGGTTACTTATGCACACCTGTGCTTGCACCTATTGTTAAATGACACACAAGCACGAAGGAGTATAAGAGAAAAAGATGGCATCTGATTACATAGCAAGGAGCCTCTTTGAAACCTATCTTGTTCTGTGACTTTTAAAACTTTGACAAAACTTTTAAGAAGCATAGAATTACTAAGTTTGGAAAAGACCTTTTAGATCATCAGATTCAACTATTAACCCAACACTGCCAGGTTCACCACTAAACCATGTCCCTGAAAGCCACATCTACACACTTTCAAAGATTTTCAGGGACAGTGATGGAATCACTGTCCCTGAATAGCCTATTCCAATCCCTGGCAACCCTTTCACTGAAAAAAAAAAAAAAATCCTAATATCCAATCCAAACCTTCTCTTGCCCAACTTGAGATTATTTCCTCTTGTTCTATCACTTGTTACCTGGGAGAAGATATTGACTCCCCCCATCTACAACCTCCTTGGCAAAAAAGCAGTCATTCAGAAGTTGGCAATGAGCGTGAAACATTTGTTTTTCTTGCAGTTGTCACACCTGCCTGCAATAAAAATGGGCACTGGGTCCCCATGTCCACCTGCTATTTGTCACAGCTTTATTAGGTTAAGAAATGAACTTAACTTCCAGACCTCCAGGGCTGAACTTTCATGTTTGGTAGCACTACAATGTGCATGTTGTCAGCTCTTCATTCTCCAAATCTTGACTCTGCATTTGTCCAAAGCACAGAAGTTGAGAATTGAAAATCAAGAGATTTGGGGCTTGGTTCAAGGTCTAACGGTAGATTTACAAAGGATGTTAATGCTTAACAAAACCAACATTTCTCTCCAAGTGTAACACCAAGAAACATGCAGATGTCCTTATTCTCAGTTACATCTTGGCTTTCCAGTATCTGAAGTTCTCACCATCTGCATATTTCTGCAAGTGAAAATTCTTTGTTATTGAGTAAAATGTAGTTAATATTTACAGTTCCTCATGTAGTATTTATTATTAACTCCAACATCTAACATGATATAGACTGACCTTTAACTGAAGTTTACATAGATTCTTCTGTAACAATATAAAAAGTCTTATTTATTGAATTTTTGATAAATCAGCATATGTCATATCCAGTTTTCAGACCTCCGATATTTAAAACCAATATGGAAAATTCTGAAGACCTGAAGCCTCTACTGCATCCAGTCAGTCTCTCACTTCCATTCATATCTTATCAAGCATTTAGCAGAGTGGCTTTATATATTCAAAATTTTATTCTCTATTATGATTTCTATAATTATTCCTATATATTTTGCCATTACCTTTCTCTATTAAGTTCTATATGATTGATTTAAAAGACGCCCTGAGGCTGCAGTGTGAGGCTAACTTTGTTTGACTGGCTTGTTGTTTCATGGGCTGTTTCCAGCTCATCATGTGACAGCTTGGAAAGCTTTTGAACATACTTTTACCCAAGTCTAAAAATTAATTTTTGCATACAAATGTTACCAAAATCTGGACTCCATTCTCGGTCCCTCAGTTTCCATTTGTAAAAGGCAGAGCTATATGCCCAAAGTTGGACACAAGGCACTTAGAGAACAATCTGTAAATGAAGAAGCTGAACATATTTTCCATAAAATGAGAGACAAGCTTTGTGAGGCTAAATTTCTTCTTTTTTCATAATCTGGCCCCTCAATATCTGCAAATCATTCTTAAGCAACCCCTTCTTCCCATCGTCTCAAATTTCATAGCAATACATTTCATCATCATTCTTCACCAAAATGAAATTCAGGAAAAAACAAATTCCATCTAGTGTGTCAGATTTTGTAACATAGTGATGTAAATACCTAAACTAAGATTTCTATTTGTAATAGTTATGCAGATTTTTCATTTCTGGTATTTCTTTGCCGCACAACAGCTAGCCAGATGTATATGCCAGATAAATTCAAGATAGCAATTTTAGCTGTATTAAGTGTTAATCTGACAAGGACATATTCTGCCACATGTAAAAAGCTTTTCAAGGATCTCTGATTTCTTGTACAAAATATTGAAAAAACCCACCCTAAAGCAAAAAACTCTCTTATAGCCCCTCAGTTGTGGTGACTTACTCACTGCTAGCACAGAACTGAAGTTAAGAAAAGAGTGCAAGCTGATAGTGCTATTTCTTCTCAAAAATATTTTCTTTTTCTCTACCAAAAAAGTTATATTTGGAAACTTGCTTCATCAAATGCTTATTTAAACCAAAAAATATAAATAAATAAATTTATTTTTACAGTTCCTAATTCACTGGGGTGAGAGCCAAAGAAACAAGTATAAATCTATAAGACAGCTTTATCATTGTCAATGACAGTCAAAAATCAGGATGGATTTTGGTTTGCTTTTAAGGGTTAGCCTTACTGAAAAAAATCTTTAAGCAGCTTGGATTCCATGTAAATCTTTGATAAAATTCAAAGTAGTGATATATTTCCAAATACTAATTCTATTTTATTACTACTGATATTTTATTTCATATTTAATAGATACTGACATGGTTATTCAAAATGAGAAAAATAATTTTAAAATACCCTTATTGTACTCAGAATTGATACAATTAATTGAAGCACTTCAATTATATTTACAATGCATATATGCCAAATCAAAGATGTGACACTCAGTGGAGCAACCCATTAACATTGACAGGAAATATCTGATAAGGCAGATACATCATTAAAATGTATTTGGTTTGTTTTCACAAGGTAGCATAAGTCTTGCAAGAGTGCTTGGTGAACTTCCAGATCTTATTAAATATTTATAATTAATCCTTACAAAGTAACATTTCACAATGTGTGTTCTAATTAAAGGGACAGTGTCAGCTTGAATTTTTTATCTAATTTGATCCATCTAAAAACTTGAAATTTCTGTTCAAGTCCCATTTAGACTGTAGATCCTACACTTCTGCTTAAGAAGTGAAAAAACTTAGATCCCCTATGAAATTTTACAAAGATCTTTCACATAATCATGAGCACTGCATCAAATGCTCTGAGGTTACCTCTCTTTGCTCTGTTCCAGCAAGCACAGACTGCTTGGGATTTTGGTTTTTTTTGATGTGTGATTAGTCTCCCCTTTGCTACTGCTGTTGCTATTCCACATAACCTCTTCTTAATTTTTAGAAAGGCTATTTCCAAAAGGCATAAATGTAGCAAGGAATACAACATGTACTCACAATAGAAATCTAATACTCAGTGAGATTGAGGGATTCATTCCTTTGATGTAGCTCATTCTTTCTTAACCTCAACTTCTTTTCCATTTTTTTTTTCTTTTGAGATAAATAATTAATCTAGAGAATCTTTTCTTTGAGCATTTTTTTTTACTCATACATCATGGTTCTGCTTTTGATAAGTTGTATGTGAACAGCTTCCAAGAAATCCAAAGGCTGCGTGAAACAAGTGAAAAGTGGTACTATTTAGCTCTCCTCTACATATTTATCTAGATTTCCATGACTTAATCAGCCCCATCTTGGCTCTTCTACGGCCAAGAATTTTAGAATCACAAATGAAAACTAACTTTTTTCATTCATGGTGCTTTGGATTGCATTATTGCTTACTTGAACTGTTTCCTCTCAAAGTCAACTAAACTGGAAGCTGAACTCCAGGACTTTGCCTACTGCATTCCACCTATTAAATGAGTCTGAGGTCCACAGGTGCAGACTAAAACTACCATGGACTAGTACCTTCACCCTACAGGACTCTTGCTACAGCAGGCAGAAACAATCTTTATTAGATGCTCACACTCTTAATCTCAGGTTTGCATCTAATGTTTGAAAGGATAATCTCTAACAAGAAATCAAATCCTTGAACACAACACCCCTGAGGGGCTGTGGTGAAATGGCTTTTGGTGAGGGTGGTGAGTGGAATGCATCTATTTCCTTAATTGATACAAATCTGCTACAGAAAGTTTCCCTCTGAAAGACAGGCCTGTGCTAACACGCACATACGCACTCTTTCCCAAGACTGAAATCCCAGGGTTGAGGCTGTTCATTGGTGGCAGAGACAGGTGAAGGGGAGACTCACATTGTTTCCTTCTGTATGGCTTTCCTTGACACATAGGCACCTGTATGGTTTCATAGCTGTGTCACAATCATCAGCATGGCCATGGCAACTACACCTGAAAGAAGAATAGGTGGTGTCAAAAGTTAAAACGTGAAAACATCTGTGCAAAAATACATTACACAGTCACAAAGTCAATTTTGTGCATTACATAGTCTGGGTTTTTATTAAGAAGAAATAAATGTCACCAAAGAGAATGTTCTTAGGTGCAGTAAACCACAAAATACTACTTCACTCAATATATTTTTAAGCACCAACAATTATTTTTCAAGAAAATAAAAACCAGCATGTAGTAGAGCTACTCTTGCCTCATATGATACGCAGTGAAAACTGTATTTCAGTATGTAACTTTAACATGTAAAATTTTATTAGATAAATTTCAATTATCAATACTAAAACTTCCAGTGCAGCTCTAGTTCTTCAAGAAATCTTAACCACATTAGGAATAATTTTGAAGTTTAATCCATTTTATCTCCCTTAAAATAAAAAAGATAAAATAAAAATAAAATAAAAGATAAAAAATTAAAATAAAATAAATTAAAAAAATAAGATATAAAATAAAAAATAAATAAATAAGTAAAATTTGTATAGAATCATAATTAATATTCAATAACCATATGACTCTACCTGAAGGGTTGTTCTTCTGAAGACATGGTATAGCTTTGCAAATTACAACTGAAATTATTTTACTGTGACATCATCACCAAGATAAAGCTGCTTTATTGAATGCATTATCATAATACATCTAAATCAATAATCAAAACATACTAATAAGATAGAAAATTTTAAAGTAAACATGACTTCTAACAGGGTGCTTTCTCTCAAAATGAGAGCTACTAAAATAATTTCAGGAATAATAATATTTACAAATCTGCACCATATGCTTCTTAGAAACTATTTTATTGCCAAATTTGCATATTATTTACAGGGCATAATGAGTCCTTTCACAAGACAGCACACTTATAATACACAATAAAGTTGTCAGTCACAGATAATACAAGTTTTACTGACAGCTACCCAATTTTTGAAAGGAAAACTCCAACTAAAACAAAGAATGAGCTCTGCATTAACTGTTAAAATAGACATGTCTGAGAATCTATAGCTTGGAAACATTACTGAAATAAAGCACAAGCCATTGTTTCAGTCATAAGCCCTTCCTTAGAGACATTGGTAATTCCAAGGAAAGGACTGCTTTTGACAGATTTGTGTAATAAGTATAATTAATTGCAAAATAAAATGTGAGCAAACAGTTTTACAAAACAGTACACCAATCATTTCCAACTTGATACACTGCTTCAGACCAAATTCCATTCTCGATCATACACGTAAAAGCAAAACAAGTTATCAAATTTTAGGCAGGTCCTTATATGCTGAATATATGCTTATGTGCAGAGCTGCAACAGTCAGAGACAGTGCTGGATCTGGGAAGAGTCATGTAACACTTACCTTCCACTGACTGTAACTTCATTAATTCCATAGTATCTATGCCTAAAATTTACCCAAGGTTCATTAGTGTGATACTGGCCACGGAGATGAATCCTCACTTGTGTTGCTTTTACAAATTCTTGAAGAGATGGAGTATTATAAAAATCATTGTAACCAGGTCGGTGGTTTGGTTCTGGGGTAAGAATGCTGAAAGTCAGATTACCACGAGAATATGGAGTAAAGCTGTTTAAATAGAGAGGAAAACAAATTAAAATCAAAATATTACATATTTTACAGATTCTAGCCCCTAACATATTGTTTATGAAAGAGGGTCTAAACTGTAAATGGTGGTTTTGTGCTTTCTGGGTAGAAGGTTTTATGTCGGTGGATTCCCAGTCACTAGAATTCAAGAAGGGGAAAAGAAACATCCACTGTGTGTCTGTTTTGCCCTAAACTACCATGCTCTTCTCGATACCCAAAGTTTCCAATTAAAAGTAAAGCCTTTAGCAGGCAACTTCAAAATATGACCAAAGTGTGACTGATACAGTGTCATCTGCACACATTTTCAAAAAGTTGAACAAACTGTCCTTGAGAAACGTGAACTAGGCTTGAGCCACATAAGGAAATCATGCAGATGACTAATACAATAATTAATAGGTTTACATGGTTAGTAATATACCTGCTAAACAAATATAAAAACCATACAGAAAAAACAATTGCTATATTTTGAATTCCAGAGTCACGGGACCATATCATCTGCTCATCTGAGTGAGTAGAGCTAAAAACACATGCCACCTTCCAACAAGTGAAGTGCAAGATAATTCAATGGAAAGCAGTAAGATTGAGAGTCAAACTGCATATTTAAGCCCAGGAAGGAGAAGGACTGTCCTGAGAATTCAAGTAAAACAAGTAGATATAAACTGCACATTTCCACAGCTTGGTATGAATCATGTCACGTTGGTCTATGTACTAGGCAGAGTTTAGCCTCTGGAAGAGAAAAGAACATCTGCTTATTTGCACACCTACATGGGATCATTAAAAATAGGTATGCCACGTTATCACCCAGCACCTGACATGCAACATTCAAAAAATGTCACTTCAAAATATGTCAGTTTTTTAAAGACGAGATTTCTAGTTAGGCTAGGTCTGCTGAGTCAAGCTCTTCTGTCTTCATAAAGGATCTTTGAATTTCCTGTGCTCCTAATCCAGGTCAGTGCTTCCCAAAAATCTCAGTGGAATATATCTGTTTCTCTGAGTGATTATGTCTTCTCTTTTCCTCCAAAGAAAACTAAATAAATATTTCTTCCATGGCATATAGAACTGTAATGGAAATGTTTAGACAGATACAAATGGCAGATAAACAACACCATGTTGGTATGGAAGCATCAGAAGCAACAGCAGAAAGACTGTAAGGCTGATGGCAACTAGATAAGCAGGTTATCAAGATTTTAGGAAAACTATGTGCAGTTTCTCAGGACATCAGGAAAACAAAGGAGATTCTAAAATAAGGGTCAGCCAATATTCAGACTAAGCAAAAATTCAAGGCTCTGATAAGGGGATAAAGGACAGTGAGCAACTCCTAACTTACACAGGTGTTACAGGATGGAGAAACAAAAATCTTAATCACTTTGATTTCCTAAAGGACACAAAAAAGAGTCCATTTAGTACTAGCATGTGATCACCACAACAAAAACCATCAAGTTATGGTAAGGATTTCAAAAACCAAGGTTATTCTCTTCCATGTAAACCCAGGGAGTCCTGGATAGGCCACCAGAACACTGGTGTCTAAATCCTGGAAAAACAATCTGGACATCTCTTGGCAGTTGCAAGTTTGTGGGTATGAGAGAAAGAAACAAGTTTTATTTTACAATAAAATCCACCAGAGAACTCTGTTACACTGCTGACAAAAATTTGGAGCTTTGTTTCAACAAAACAAAGTAACTCTTCTTTGAGCACAAAGAATATTCACCAATGTATGTCTTATCATTTAAAGCTTTCTGTACATCAGCTGTACCCAAAAATTATTCATTCATATCACCTCCAATCACCATTTACCTTTTAATTGAAGGAGAGAAACTGTGCTGCTTAGAAAACATATTTAACTCCTCATTTCTTTTTAAAAGTCATACAAATACATATTTTTGGGCTGAAAGTGGTATTGCACCTCATTTGTGTGATTTATCCAAAAACATTTGTCTTTAAGATATCTACTCTACCCTCTGCTTCAAAGATCAGCAATAAAGCTCAGTTTCCTTTGCTGAAAAGTGGTGTAACTCAAATGACCTTATGCTCCTCTCCTCAGAATTCTGAACTCCTAGAGAACAAAGATGCTGACACTTGAAAAGTCTTACAAAGGTAGCAAAACAGGCAGGAAAAAAAAAAAAAAAAGGTGCAGTGTCTACAGCACCTGGTAATGTGTTTTCTCACTGATTTCCAGCCAAGTACTAAACAAGCCTAATACTGACTGGCATCTGAACTTGGGCAAGAGATAATGCAGTTGAATATATGTAGTTCAACTATATACGTGCATGTACATACACGTGTGTGTGTGCGTGTAATATGGTAACATATTAACTGTTACGTTATACACTATATATATGAAATGCATATTTTATATATTACATAGTTTTAAATTTTCACATGTTAATTGACAGTAAAAGGGCTTGCAACGTATTTCTGAATTGTGATAATCCTTCTTGCCCCTCTTCCAATAGTTTTCCAAGCTTCTTGCTTGGAAAGATGAGAAAGCTTCATGATAGCACCATCAACACATGCTGCACAACACTAGCAGGGTTGAATGACTGGCTTTCGTATGTCAGCCTGGCCTCTTTCCTAAGCTTCAGAAAAAGTTGCCCTCGCAGAGATCAGAAGGTAGACTTTCACATTCACTAGAGTTTACAGCAATGTAATATCAGTACCTTCTTCCACTGATCCTCCCAGTGTTCTGCAATTCTACCGACAATAGCCATCAAAACACTAACACATAACATTTTGAAACTCTACCTCAAAAATGACAGAGGAATCCATTAACTCACACTCATAAATGATTAAATCTGATAAAAATGACAGAAGACTTTGGTAATCTTGAGTTGAAAGGTCACATTTAGGATCTTTTATATATTCAGCAGTCCATAACAAATGAGCATACCAAATTACAAGATTCTATCTCATTGGAACATAGCGATGAATTGTGTCAGGATGGTACCTGGTCAAAACATCTGTATTATGCAGATAATACCCACTCATACCTATGCATCTGGAGACAGTTGACAGAGTCTGGTTTTTCCAGAGATCCATTGTTCTCCATTTCAAAAATACTGCAATTCCTTGCAAAATATTGCCAGTCTTCCCATTCTAGATCATCTCTTTTTCTCCTTTCAATTTTTATTGCTTCAGGGAGTGGGCTAAAAAACTGCAGTATAATATAGAATACCTACAAGAAGATAACAAATTCATGAACTGATATTAATGGCTAAGTTGTAAAACAATGAGAATTTAAACCTTTTTTTTTTTTTATGTAACTATACAGTGTGCTTTACCACTCACTGGCAGGAGCAGCCATATTTCACCTCACATATTCCCAACTAAAGCCAAAGAGAACCTTTTTTCTTGAACAAGCTCTTTGATCTCTCAGATGCTGTCACACAATTACTGAACTATTGCATCAGAGCTTCACTTTTGATTAACTCCCTATTGTGAATGCAGCCCCACTTCTGATATGTCCCTCTTTTCAAGACATCCTGAGATTCTACAACAGAGTGGAGGGTTAGGAGCAATATGGCCTCTTCAATAACTATGCCTGCTATCATTTTTTCCTTTTGTATTCCTTAGGAGGCTAATCTACCTCCAGAACATCTACAAACAGAAACACCCTCTAATATGTCAATGTGCTTTTGATACATTAAATTTCATTTGCCTCCAGTCAGTTTTCTACCAGTAGGTACAAAACAGGCACCTTAAGCCTCAATGTCAACTAAAACTTAAGTTGAAATTTACAAAAGTGGAGCTAAAAGACAACAATCAGTTTCCAAATACTGGTGGCCTTCACACAGGATATCTATTCTTGTATATCTACTCTAGATTACGGCTTGTTAAAACAGGCACATCAAAAGAGAATGCCAAGAACCATAAGGAGGCTTTCTGTTGCCTTTTGCACTGTTATATGCCAATAAATGAAACTGTCTTCCAGGTCCTCTAAGCATTTTAAAGCATAATGTTTGAATATCCCCAAAATTGCAATGCCATATCTACAAAGATCTTTTTTTAGTTTTCTTTTAATAAGTGGCAAATGGTATCTTCCCATTACCTGATACTGTCCATTTTGTAAATCTATTGTGATTGAAACACCACGATCCAGACCTGCAGTATTAGCAAACACAGATGAAATCCAGGTGGTCCCAATGTCATTGTCATTGACGTAGGAGAGAGGATGGCCTTCTGCATCCAGCCTCAGCACCCTGTCATTAGTGGTATCATCTGCACCATTAGGGATGCAGTACCTCTGTATCAAAGGGTGTACTCGGGGATGACTCCCAGGACAGCGGCACTCAGACTGGGTATGAAGATGAGGGAATTTCCCAGAGAATACCTCCAAAATGTCTCTGTCACAGCACAGAGAATAGTAATTACATACACGACAAAAAGAACAAATGTCACTTTGTGCATCTAGGCTCATAGATTAAACAAAATTCAGTTTAGATTACAGTAGAAGCCCTAAACTCCTGATTTAAGCTCATAAAAATGTGGCACTCAGCTAGGAGTGAAGCCTCCCCCCAAGGTCTGTTCATTATCAATGGTAGCAATAGGCATCTTCAGAAAATATCTGTGAAGAAGCACTCTGGAGTTCCTTTCATTGCTTCACATACATGGAGCTCTTCAGACACAGGGCACCAAGGGAAATTAGTTCTTTGGTGGGAGGTCTGAAGCTAGACAGGATGAAACCCACCAGAAAAGGAGAAAAGTATTTTATTGCAGCATTATGTCTGACTCCAACCAGTATTCTGGATCCTGTTCTTAAACAGTGTTAATATACTGCTTGTAACCACAGTAAAGTTCAATGTTTGCACTCAAATCCCCCCAAAAGACCAGCTTGAACAATGTCATAGTGTACCTTAAGAAACCTGGATAGAAATATTTTCACTTTTAACTAATTTTAATAAAAATATCCATTTTTCTAACTGCAATCAACCTAGCCATGTCAAATCATTGAGATACTTAAGTCCCCTCTGACATCAGCAACTGAAATCGATACGAACATAGGTAGGTAAGCAAGCAAGCAGAAATGTGGATGGCATGGACAGTTCTTTACCTGTTCATCACTTGTGTAAAGGAAGAATTTTGTGAGTCTAGAAGAGATTGAATTTTCATATATAAACCTTGTTACTTTTCCCCTTTTCCTGCTTTATCAGTAAGAACATAATTTTGTGTGCCTATTAAGCAAATAAATACTTGCTAGCTGTCACTACAACTTCCACAGAACCCAGTTACAAGACTTTTTACACAGGCATAGCCTCAAAATTAACTGGTATGCAGGCAAGACTTTCCTTCCTAGTTTATCCCTGACAAACATTTTGGACCAAGTTATTTGTGGATATGAAACCAAATCTAGAAAGAAATCAGTAAGTCAAAACAGTCTGTAAAATACCTTAATTTTCAATTGTTAAGCTTTATTCATTTCACTGACCTAAACTGTAGTTCAAAAGATTTGACAAGCATCACTTTGAGAAATACAACCAACACGATTTTCATAAAACTTGGAACTCGGATTCATATTAATACTTCCAATCCACAGGAGCTCAGTTCATCATAATGTCCTGTAGACAGCAGAGCTCCAAGGAAACTGCTCTACATCTTATTGAAAGACTATCATTAAGTAGCCTGAAGGTCTGCAGTCTCGAGTGTCATTGTGTGCAGCCTCCCCAGAAGCACCATGCAGACAAATAGGACGTGACTACTTCTGGCCAGCCTGAAATGACTGGATTAATCCAGCATGAGCTGGATAACAAAGGTAACATCTCTTTGTAATATGTTAGGAAGGGAGGCTGGAAGGCAACAGAAATTGCAGTGGCAACAGTAATTTGGCCTCTGGAACAGAAGTCAAAGCAATTGCCCAGGGCTCTGTGGGCTAAGTCATTGGTGGCTTATGGTGACAATCTCATCTGGAGAGAAAGGGACAATGGCACCTCAGGGCAGGGGTGTGTGCATGGGAGCACCAAGAATACCCGATGTGGATACCACGGGGAAGTGAAACCAGAAGAAAGCAACAGTTAAGCACAGTTATCCCAATCTTCCAGTCACAAAGCCAGTGAGCTAATCACTTGGAATGTCTGTGCTTCTCATCTGCATCGCTGGCACTGGAGTGGTCAAAACTCGAATTGTCCGCTGTGCTCCCTTCCTCGCCCTACAGTTTACACGGAGCTCGGAGGAAGCTTAGCAAGTCTTATCCACCAGGACTGAGCTTATCAGCACACACTATTATGACAGAATTATGATGAGTAGGTAACACCTAGACAGTTTATAAGCATTGAAATCTAGCAACTGGATCTACTCTCTGCAGAATACATACTAAGTCAGGTTGTAGCAAGGACAAGGAGAGCACATATTTATTACAGACTTTTGTTTCACTACATATATGCTGCATAGACCACTACATACACCAAGCCTATTTAAGCAACAGTTCCAAAGTAATACACGTTAAGTTGTTGAATTACTTTTAACTCAAGATTTTTTAGATTAAAGGTAAACTTTGAAATGAGGCTCAGGAAACTACATTGTCATAAGCAATTATCTAAAGGAAGCATCTGAAAAGCACTACACTTTGGGAAATAAGCATATTGTTATCTACACTTCCTTCTTGCCACACTTTTTTGTTACAAAAATACAACTTCTTTACCTGTTTGTAAGTGCCACTGGGTAAAATCGAAAATCTTGCATTCTTCCAACAAATTGCTCTAAACCTAAGGAAATATACCATAAATAATCTATTGAGCAGAAGGCAGCTTTGCACTGCATGACAGCACCTTTAATTCAGCACTCAGAAATCTCTCCTGCACAATTACCCCTTCTGAATGAAACCATCTTGGACCTGGACAAAACTATAGAGGGCAGTGACTTAATTTTTTTGATAAAAAAGAATGATTTATAATAACTTTATAAGAACATTTTGTACCTATCTCTTTTCTGATTAGAGAGGTGGCACAGGGATCGGCTCATTAGACAGAAGTAATGAGCCAGTCCATGTGCCACCTCTAATTAGAGAAGAGATACAGTAGGTACAACTGTACCTATCAATTTATACAATAAAGACAAAAAGCATTTTAAAATATTCCTTTCTTTAACATGATTATTAGCTATCCAGCATTCAGAATCAAAATTGCAACAAAATACATTTCCAAATACAAGCTTTAAGAAATGGGGTACAGAATAGTTTCTTGCCCAAAGCCACAATAAAGCTGTTTATGTGACATATATTTAGAAGTTAACTTCAAATTGTGAATGTTCCTGAAGAGCAATAGTAAGTGTTCTTACACCTGCAAAGCCAAGAATTAGTGAAAAGCAACAAAACATGTCCCCCCTTCCACTGTTCTTCAATGATCATGTCATGATATAGTACATATAAAACTATAGATGCAGATAAAGAATAAAACTCTCAGGCATTACTAGAGGCTGAAAGATTCTCATTCTGCCGTGGTTTACAGGAGTATTGACAGAATAGAAGAACACGGACAGTCAGAAACCTTCAGCTCTGTTCCTGACTGCATAGAGAGGAGTGTAGTCTAGTGGCCATGCACAATTCCATTCTGAAACAGTTCCCTATATTTACTCAGAAAATTATGGGCAGAAGTTAGTGGAATAAGTCACTTTATATACATGTTTCAGAGAATTCAGGAAAACCTACCTATATGCAGGAATACATAGATGTATGGTGGATAGTCATAATTTGTTGTATCTTCCAGCCAATCTTTTGAGAAAGCTAATTGAACAATAGGAATTTTCTGCTGCAGTAAGGTATTATTTCTCAGCAAATAAATAACCTAAAATTACTCACACACTTCTTTTAACCACATCATGAATATTTTATTTTGACTATTCCGGTGCATTCCAATAAAGTACTTCTGGATTTACCTGTGAAACTTTGTCCAATTTGCAGAGTACCATCAGCATCAGTATCTGCAACTGCTCCCATAAGAGTCCTTGAATCAAAAGGTGTGTTATCATCTTCCCAGCCATTTAAGAAGAAACTAATTCGGCTATGATGCACCTATAGAATCAATGTAAATGGGAAAACACATGCTTTTATCATGCAATCACTTTGATTTCTCTACATTTTTTGTCTATCGCTGATTAACTGATAACATTACCTCTGTTTGCTATGTGTCTTTATTTTTGGTGCCTACTGAAAGCAGTTCCCTCTTTTTCATTAACAGATCACCACTCAGATGCAGAGAGTATAAAATTTTCACATGGGTTAAATCAAAGAAGGAACTACAGCCCAGGGATCTGGTGGAGATGGAGGGGAAGAGAGGAAAAGACGGGTGGGTGTGTTTCACGAGGTACAAGGCTGGTTACAGCTCCATCACCACTTGGGGCCATGGGCACATGTTATAGCTGTCACAGCTCTTCTCATACATCACTTCCAACAGGCCTCAAGGGGTTGCACACCATGCTCAGGATAACCAAGCACAGGCCTCTAGTACCCCCCAAAACACCTCCCTAGCCCAAACATGCTCCCTTCTACAAGGGCTGAAGGGAATGGTATAGGAACTGCCTACATCTGCTTTACACCCACTGGGTAATTCCCTTTCATCAAGGGAACCCTTGGCTAGGAATATGCACTCAGCCAGCACCCCAGGGTACTGTTTTCTGCAAGTGCTCCCTTTCCTGCCAATTCATTTTAAATCTGAGCTAACGTTCAGAAAAATACTTTATGGCATTCTCCCAGCTACACAAAGTCACAAGATGTAAGCTCTTAAAAAGTTGAGGAGTTTTTGCATTAGAAATGTTTAGATTTAGGTTACCCAAAATTAGGAAATTTTAATAATATGGGAGTGTCTTTCAGCTTTAGATTATATGAAATTCAATACTCTCATTTAAAAAATTCAGGTCCACACAAAATGAAAACCAGAAGTATCATGGCAACAGTCAGGTTCCCATTAATGAAGTTAATTACAGAAACTAAGTTGGACTTAGCGAAAACTTTTATTTTAGGAAGTTTAGTTGCAAAAAAAATTAAATTACTTGGGTTTTAGCAATGTTTAGCTTACATAAAGGTTTTTTTTCACATTAGAACTTTGTAGCTTTAAAATTTAGGAACACCATTTTGCTGTGGCAAATTTAGAGAGCATTATTTTAATTTTGCAGATATGATGCAAATCATGTCTATCAAGGCAAATAAAACTAGAGCACTTTAGCCCATCTTGACAGTCATGTCAATCAAAAGAAAATAAACCTGGAATTATTACTTCCATAAGAACAATACCTATGTGAGGACATAGAAGGTTTGCAATCCAGAATAATTTATTGCAAAAAAAAGGAAAGACAGAACTTATTTACCAGTTAACAAAATACCAGCTTGAAAACCACAATATAAGCACACACAATACTACTCTGGCAATAAAATCTTTCAAATTTCAGACCAAGATAAATGGACACAATTATCTATAAATCTGAGCTCAGATGATCAGCATCAGTGCCTTGGGCAACATGAGTCTATCAGCATTTTAAGAAAGAAAACATGAAATAAGATGGAGGAGTTAGTTTGGCCCTTTTTTTTTGTTTTGTTTTTAGCTTCACACAAGATTGTACAAATGAATTCCTCCTCCTTAAACTGTACTTCCAAACATAGACATGCATGCTGAGCTTTATTGCCATTTCCAGATTCAGTCAATATTTCCCAAATTTAGACAGGAATATTTATTGCCCTTCCACTGATGGAAATTTGAAGGCTATTATCATAATTACTAAGCCTTGAGATTTGTTCAAAAAGTTATTGCATATGAGTTTCACCGCTCAAAATACATCTCTCCATTTTAAATTATCTTTTGTGTTGACACATCAATGACCTAAATACAACATTTTCTTTATTTAATTTTAATACAAAGCCCTCTAAACATCTGATGCCCTATTTGCAAGAGCCTAAGTATACGTATATATTGTGGTTACATTGCATTTTTTTTCTGCATCACATTTTTTACAGCCTGTTACTGTCATTTGGTGTTTGACTGTTATCATCATAAAAGATACAGGCTTTTCTACTTTGTTATTTGTAGCATTATCTCATGTTTTACAACATCTTTGCACAACATGCCTGCACATGAAATATAACTAGTGAAAAGTTCTCAGTGGTATTAATGCATAAAAAAGAATGTGGTTCCATCTCTACTGTCTTTACCCAGCCAAAAGCTGATGAACAGCCAATTTTCCTTTATCACATTAGCACAGCCATGAGGGAAACACATTTGTTCTAGTCAGCTACACTAAAGATACTATTACCAATCTAACATATACATGTTTTATATCAGCAGTATTCTCAGAGTATGAGGGAGCCAACAATATATTAACACTAGCATGACAGTTTATTTAAGAAAAGAAAATTGTCTCTGTAGAGGGACAGAAGTTAGAAATGTATGGCTAAAGCTCAGTGTCACTGGTCTAATAAAGGTAATAATTCTTAAGCTTTCTTTATAGCAGGTAACACTCCTGTGGCAGCTCTGTCATATCATTCAAATAAAAATGTTGCCTCTTACAAGTTTAAGAGTACCTTTATTTTTAGTCAGATATGAAGCATGTTTCCGCTTTCCTGTTTCCACTGTAAAACATTTGTAAGGGGAATTCAGAAATGGGCACGTTCACCCCCATCAGCCTCTTGAAAACTTACTGTCTTAGGCACAGCTTTATAGGACTCTTCTATAATTCTGCCTCCCCCTGTGGCAAGCAGAGTGCTCACCTCCATGCATCCCATACTAAAATCAGGGGGTCTATTTATGACTTAAGAACAACAGAATCGGGCCCTAAGTAACCAGGTATTTTTACTTGTTGAAAATAGGTGACTAATGACAATTTTAAATCTCCCTCCCCCACCACCAATCTCTTTGTATTAAATAGGATTTAGAATAGTTGGGTTTAATATAGCACATCCCCAAGGTAGCCCTAAGCACTTTACAATGCTGAATTGGATATCAGTAGTGCAGTGACTGTGTAAGGCAAAGGCAGCAGTCATTATGCATTTGGCAGTAGCTCACTGTAATGATCCCCCTGCTGGTTATTAAAGGGGGTATGAATATCTGACATGGGAGGAAAATGTAGGAGGGAAACCATGTGTGGTATAAAAAATCCCAGCGGCTCTCCATTGTGGGAGGAGAGGAGGTCTCAAAGTTTGGTGTCAGTTCAGACTAAGCTAAATAAGGGGAAAGGTTTGCATTGAATGGGCTGTTTCATGTAGTTATTTCAGGTCTCCTGACTGTTAGCATTAAATTCCATACAACAGCACAGAACTAAAAGAACACAGTCCCTTCATGACTAGGACAACAGGATTATTCCCCAGTTGTCCTTTATTAATAATGTGCAATAGAAATTTGTCCCAAGAGAGTAACAGGGGTAGGAAAGGTTGGCTTTGTGGTTGTGCAGAGCACAGAAGCAGAAGCCTGGGACATCAGCACTCTAATCCCAGCTCTGCAGCCACCTCACACTCTTGTGCTTCCCCATCTGTCAGATATAGCAAATCACCTCTCAAGGAACTGGCAAGGATTAGCTACTAAGATCCATTTGCTCTAAAACTACATCAGCACCTGCCAACATAGAACCTAATACCAACTCCAAGCAATGGAAAATCCATTTGATGGTGAATTGAGATGATGAAAGATACCAATACTCTTTCCTTTAATAGCACTCTTGGTATGATCTGGAAGAGTTTCAAAGATGAGAGGTACTGGGCCAAAGAGCTGAGAGGCAAGTTCCTTCAGTGCATCCCAAATTAAGCTTATGGTTCTCCAGCACAAGCAAATCGGGCATCAGAGACAGCAATTCCAAATAAAAGCACTTCTTAGCCATGAAAGCTTCCCTGCCCTGTGGGTCACAGTACTGCAGAATCACAAAATCATAGATTGGGTAAGGTTGGAAGGGACCACAGCGGATCATATAGTCCAACCTCCCTGTTCAAGCAGGGTCATTCCAGAGAACGTGTGGCACAGGATTGTGTTCATGTTATTAAATTGAGAGAGGTACAGGAAATATATTACAACTTTATTTTCTTACCTAAAGATCTGTGATCTTCAGATCCTACCCAAGAAAATATAACAATGAACTTCAACATGAATTTTGCCACTCGGTTTGGATCAGGGAGAACCGTCATGCAAACAAAAGCCACTATTTTCATATATTAAGTGCTAACAAAACTAGCTTTGACTATATTGCAGTAATCTGTGTGGCAAAAAAGAAACACCACAGCCAAATACTCCACTTCAGAGCAGTTGCACTGGCTAAGGAACTATGGCAAAAAGCAGAAGCTCCTTGACTGAAGAATACTGTGGGTTCTTTCTTTCTCTTTTTTTTTTATAAGCCTTGTATTGTACTGATATTTATAGGTATAATGCATATTGGTATACCAATGTATAAATAAAGAAATAGAATAACCATTACAAGTAGAGAGTATAATAGGTACTGTAAAAATATGCAGCACTACAATAAAAATTAACAATATGCTTTTTTCAGGAAACCAAAAAAGTCTAATATTCCTCATTATCAACACAGAGTCATCATAGATTTCGATATCAAGTAAAAGATGCAGTTAAATTGACTCCATTTTTTTGAATTACAAGGACACTTTTGAAGCCGAAGCGAGTTTGGGGGAGTTCTGAGACCACAATCTACAAAGGTTTGGCTGTCACGTAGTAACACTCACATTTATTACCCTGCAATGTACATGTGTAATATCTGGCCCACTTACACAACATATGCTTTTTCTTCACACCCATGAATCATCCTGTCATCAAAATGTCCTCTTACATACATATATAAAGGCAACTGAGACAATTTTAGTCTCTTCTATGTGGAATTGAATTGCACCATTTCAGCCAAAATAAATGAAGTACTGAACCTTTCTTCAGTGATCACTATGATCTTTGTGCATTATTAAGGTTTTTCCACTAGAAGTTGGTCCGAATATTAATACTACCCATACACCTCATGGAAAATGATTTCTAATAAATAAGATAGGAAGGAGAGACATAGAAAAGAATCCCTTATGTTCCATTAAAAAAAATCCCTAAGAATCCTTACATGTATCACAGTAGAGCTAAAGATCACTAACCAGAGGTCAAAACTTCACTGCACTAAATGACACACAACCAGCAGATGCAGTAGTCTCATTCCCAAATATTTTAATTTGTAATTAGCATATGCTTCAAAGACACCTGTTTTTCAGCTAGCACAACTTTCTCATTTACGTTATTTTTCCCATTCTAATATTTATTGGCATGGGAAAGATTTATTAAAATATTATAGATAAATTAAAGGGAGTTATTTCAAGACAACAGTAATCTCTTCCACTGGTTGAATATACATTTTTTCACTCTTATTCATCATAGCTTCTAGTAACCATAAAATACTTAATCTCAACATTTCCTTTCATTGTCTTATGTTCTAATAATTAGATCACAGTGTCTGGTAAAACAGATTAATAAACCAGAAGGATGGCTTCCCAGATGTGCAGGCCATAAATGAGGAGTTCCACAACAGACAGAACTCTGGCACCAAAACTGAAAGGAATTTAAAAAATCTTTCCCAGTCATTTAAGCCAAATGATACCAACCCTGGTCTACTTAGTTTTCCAGCCAATTTAGTGATGGCAAGAACTTCAACTGCAACTTCAGCTCTTGCAGCTATTCAGACCATCACACAAAGTCTCAAATGGCAGGGGCAGAACTGACCAACACAGATAAAACAAGAACAAAAAATGCATCTTCCAATACCAGGAAATTATTACATTCCAGTATATGTAACAGACACCACTGTTTTCAAATAAGATGAAAAAGGAGCAGCTCAGGGATCTATCATATATACCTGACAGTGAACAAGATTATTCCAGAAACCAGATATCTGCATATTAAAATATATTTTAAAAAGATATTTTTTAAGTTAGAGATGTAAATTAAGCTAATTTGCAAATGAAAGGTTTTTTACATTTAAAACTTAATACAAACACAATGTCTGTTTCTCAAACACACACAAAAAAAAATCCTCCCCCAAATAGCAGAACAAAAAACAAACTGTAAGAAAACTAAAATAAGTCTGTTTTCATTTTCCTTAAAATAGGCCCTATTTGCACAGCAGGTGTTTACTCGGAATTAGAAATAATTATTATAAAGAAGATGATACACAATATGAAGAATTTTAAAATGTTTTATGCTTCCCATAAATTTATCTGTAAGGCATAAAAAAATGGGAGGGGAAAAAGTTCAATTTATTTTCCAAATCAGCAAGCTAGCAGGAACAACCCCTTCCTTTACCTTTCTTAAAAAGTAAAGCAACTCCAGAATCAAAGTTACACAGGCTTTACAGAGATGTAAATGAAAGTGAAAGTTAGTATAAATGATCTGCCTAATCATTCAGAAATAACAAGGAATCAGAGATTACAAGAAATCAGGAGGAGCTGCAACTCACCCAGCTCAGAAATTACTACACATCCTACCATTACAATTGCTTACTGTTACTTAATTTGCTGTGATTCTTATAAAAATTTCTAGCTAAACACACCTTTCTACCTGTTAAAATAATCAAGACTCAGAAAACCTTCTTTTCCTTCTAAATATATTGCAGATTTGCATCAGGAACTTTCTCAATGAGTCCATTCTATAGAAACAGACAGTCTATTAACACATTTTCTCCCAAGGTGAGAAAACAGATTAAGGTTATGACCAAAATGACAGGTCTGTGGCTTCCTTGAATACTTTAATAGAGTCAACAAATCAACAGTGGTCACTGATGACAACAGAGGAAAGAAGACAGTAGATGGAAGGAGGGAATTAGTGATGCCGCTATAATGGTCTAATCAGAAACTTGAGCATAAAAATCTTGTTCACCTTCAACCTGTCTAAATAGGCTCTTTTTGCCTGCTCATATAAAGATATACAGCATATTCTACCACTGGGGGACATGTGGGTCCATGTATCTCCTCTGCAAATGCAGGTGAGAAACAGAAGCATAACAGTTAATAAAAGCCAGAGTAAAAAAAGGCTTTTGCATATCAAACAGATGAGATGCACCCAGGTATGTATTTCAGTATTTTCTTGCATAATTGCAAATCTTGCTGAAGCTGCAATTACAAAGGCTTCCACACAGCTTTAATATTTCATTAAATGATTTTCTGTAAAGAGGAAAGGTCAGTGATACAGACTTAAGCAAAAGAACTTTGGGGAAAAAAACAGTGAAACCACTACCATGAATCCAAGCTTACTTTCAGATGTCATTTCAGCAGAGCTAGTGACCAAAGACCACAATGCAGCAGCTTTTTTTTTTTTTTTGAGCATTTATGTGTCCCTAAATTGATGAATCAGAAATGGCAGACAACTTTGCCACAATTCAACACCTTTCCTTACTGAATATATTGCAGAATTTACATAACTTGAGCACTCATTTTAAAGGCTCCTTCCCTAGACCCCTTTTTGCCTTATTCTCATTTTGCACTATTCTACTAATTTTTACTTCCTCTTTTTTGTCTACTATATTTACATTTAGCTTTATAAAAAACAACCAAGCAAAAAAAAAAAAAAAAAAAAAAAAAAAAAAAAAAAAAAAAAAAAAACCAGCAACAAAAAACCCAAACAATGTGATAAATGCAGTGAATACAGGTGGGAGCAGATTTTGGCCCTCAAGTATTATTTTTTCTCAAACATTATCACCAACAGGGAACAAAACAGGTTAGGCTGGGAAGGAGAGGGGCAGGCACTGATCTCTTCTCTCTGGTGATCAGTGATAACTCACGAGGGTGAATGACGTGAATCTGTGTAGGGGAGATGTAGGCCAGACACTGGGACAAGATTCATAATCCAGAGGGTGGTTGGGCTCTGGAACAGGATGCCCTGGAAAGTGGTCACAGCCCAAGGCTGACAGAGTTCAAAAAGTGTTTGGACAATGCTCTCAGGCATTCTTGGGGCTGGTGCTGTGCAGGGCCAGGAGTTGGACTTCTATGATCTGTGCAGGTCTCTTCCAACTCAGGATATTCTATGATTCCATGACCCCAAGACTCCTCTATTCCTCCCAACCCTTCAGTAATCTATCAGCCACCTTATAACTGCTTTAGAAAATAAAGAGGTTCCCACAGTTTAACCTCTGCAGATGAGCCAGGATTCCACACCACTCTCAACCATCTTCTACTCCACACATTACTCACCAGCAGTAGGACAGAGCCTGCTCCTACAGTCCCATATGGCTTAACTGTCCTCACAAAGTACAAAATGCAGCCTAACCCAAATTTAAAACCTTAGCTGAATGGATAATTCAAGAATAAGAACTATCACTGTGATAACATTATTGCATATGTTCGGGCAAATGTTTTACATACAGTCTCCTGTGGTCTTTTTTTTTTTTATTTTTCCCTCTCTCAGAGACAACGTTTACAACCTTTAAAACAAAAAGAGTTCATTTTTAGTGTTTTGCACTTCGCATTTAATTTTTTTTCAACCTGGGATAAAAATTGAGACAACAGAAGGAACTTGGCAGGCCTAAAGCTTGGCAAGAGATAATGAATTTATGTAGCAAACACATGAGAACAAGGATATGTCAGGAGGAATTTGTCTATGAACTTGTTCTCAAACAGACCAAAAAGACACTAATAACCATGTTAATAGGGACAGGGGGTTTGTGGGAGGGAGGGCTATGGAAACTAAAGAACAATATCCAAGAGGAGAGGACAAGCCAGCTCAGACAATTTATCAGCATACCACTTGACAGACAAATGGCACATTCTGTACCAACAAAAGAACTGCCTGACGAGTCTGCCAGTGAGGTTAGTGCTGCTCCAGCTACACTGTGTCACAATTTCAAATCTTCAGTCTGTTTTCAGTTTGCTTGCCCAATAGCAAATGCACACACAATAAAATCCATTTTATCTGCTCTTTTTAAATGATTGGTTCACATTTCTAAATTCCTCCCTTTCCATATTCAAATACCATGCTACCTTCACGTGACAAAAAATGTAGTTTTTAAGCTGTAAGAACTCCATGTCCCCAAGCCAACCCAAATTCACCCCTCTGTATTTTAAGCCTCTAAAGCAATTTAGCTGCAAGCCTGAGGGAAAAGAACAGAAGATGATACAGGCAAGGTGCAACCCTGGCTGCTATGGAGGTTTCAATGTGATGCTTTTCACACATCTTTGGTTCTCAGAACAAGCAGCATTTTACAGGAAGGAAGCAAAGAGGGCTCAAGACTTTTCACTGTCACCACTAACACAAGTAACATCATGGCCAGGGACTTTATTATGATGATTTTCAAAAAGAAGGTGCTTAAGTTACCATCCATGTTTAGGGGCAATTCCTTTACTTTCAACCACTCCATCATTTTTACAAGGAAGACCTGCCAACATAGCTCTAGGCCAAGATTCATTATGCAACTCTTGCCAAAACTACAGTCAACTCTGTTGTCTCACCAGGACACATCAGTCTACCTGAAATATGCAACTAGAAACAATTTTATTTTTGATTCTTTCATATCAAAATTCAAGGATGTTGCAATCCTATTCATCACTGAGAGACAGAATTTTAAAAATTTCCCTTGCAGAACCTCCTTAAGCTCGATAGGAAATTCACCTTTTCCTTTAAGAACAGAAACTGTACTTTTGAGTGGAAACAGTATATGTACAAAGTATTTGGTGTTAAATCACTGATTTTTTCATCAAAATCAGGATGTTGCTTTAAGCTGACTAGGAACTCACAGAGGGAAATGGTTTGAAATAATTCAAAAGTTTGATTCTTCAGTATGTCCCAAATGAAATTTCAATGTATATAAGTTCAGCATAAACAGGATCAACTAACTGAATCAAGGATTGAAACTCTTTTAACCCAGGCTATTTTAGAACTCTTATGAGAAATTGCAAGGAAAAACACCTTTCTTTGCAAAATTTATAGAGGATGCTAACACGCATCAGTATTTGATGACACTGTGCACAATCTTGTTGCAGAATCCAGAGGATTTTAACTTTCACTAACATAATAGGGCAAGAACACCTATGCTTATTGTATTTCCCTTCAGGCCAGAAAACTGATAGAACACCAGAAAAACATTCCAAAGAGAATAATACTTTTTCATCTTAGCTTACATCCTCTACCTCTTTTTTTTTCTTATCCTCTTCTTGTTAGACTTTGACAGACACTTTTCCAGAAGTTCCTAATAAAAAAAAAATCCTTCATTAGATAGCTTTTGAAATTAAAACTGCCTAAATGGGAAAAAACTAGCATTTTTTAAATACTGAAATTGACTCATCACAACATTCTGTCCAGAGATAACAAGTGGAGTGACTAGTACTTCAGCTGTGTATTTATTTAAATGTAGACATACACATGCAGTATTAGGAAGGCAAAAACATGATATGAAATAAACATAAGGCATCAGCTCTAAGCTCACTGTCAAGAATATACCAAGGCTTCTAACCACAGAGTTCAGCTGAAGGTAACTATCTGTCAAATGTAATCTGTGCAAGTGAATATGCTTAAGCTGGTGCTATGAATCAACCAAAATTGCTTTGGTCTTATTGACATTCAATTGCAAGAAGTTGCAGCTCATCCAGTCCAATAGACATCTGACAACACCAAGAGTGCTTCAGTGACAGAAAGCTTTAAATATAGATGCAACTATTATCACAATACATATGGAACTAAACTTTATGATCCCTCACACCATCTTCAGAAACAGGGCATCAGCTGAATGCCATAAGACCACATGGTCATCCTCTCTGCCTGTTGCCAATTCCTGCAGTTAACAAATCACTATGATTTAAAAAAAGAAAAAGAGAAAATACAGATTGACAGAAAAAGATCATTCAATCTTCCACCAGTGTCCCAATAAATGTCTCTCCAAACTCCACTTCTGCCATCATTAACTTTGTTCACCTTTTAAAAATAAAATGCCAGATCAAAATTTCTTCAAACTATTTGCCTTAGTTAAGGGCCAAAGCTCCAGCTACTATAAACTGCCTTCAGCTTCAGCAATGTCATTTTACACCTGCCCAGATTCAGACATCGAATATGTTAAATTTACTTTCTTCCTCATGTCTGTTCTTTACACCTTGAAACAAGATGTCTGATAACACATATATGTGGGAGGTTGAACAATAAAGCAACTTGCATAGAGGGTCCCAAAAGAAGACACAATTTGTGTCCTAAATTTGCATTAAAAAAATGAATACCACCTGCAACCATGTATGTGCTTGTTTCACTCTTGCATCTCAGAGAAATCCTGCCATTTCAGCAGATGTTCCAGCACAGTACAGTGTCTTTTTTCATATATCCACACCATCTACATGAGTTGTTACATATCCCCATGTTTGCCTTTCCCAGCTCCAGCTTCCCTTGCCACATAGTGAACTGAAATCTTCCAGATTCGCAAACAGATAAAAGAAGTTGGGAAAGAAAAAATATGTCTAGTATATACAGCTTGCAACTATGTTTTAGGGGATGCACAGTGTGGTTTTGGGGAAAAGAGGGGAGAAAGATTCATGTTATGAGCACACTAAATGCCCACACTGAGAAATACAGAGTGAAAAAAAAACAAGAGACTTGAGGAAGAAACCTCATCAGGGGACCACAGTGACAGAACTATCTTAAAACAGAAGGGCTGGAGAGGATAAAGGGACAGTAGAAGAAATGGTAAAGAACTGCAAAAGGGAAGGAAAAAGCATAAGGTCGGGAGGGGCAAGTTGTCTCTTTGCCTTTCCTTCTTTTGCCTCAGGCCCATATCGGCCTTTTCTTTTCTTGACTTAACTGGGATGAATTTTAATTGCAGCTTCTCTACGTGTTTAATACACTATGTACTCTCTACTTGTGTGGAGTGGATTTCCCATTCATCACAGGATTGCAGGCAAAAACCCCAGGAGCATTTTGCTTTCCTTCAAAGTTAGCTTTGCTAAAATCAATAACTTTAGGGCAGCTTCTCCATCCAAACCCCCACCCCACAACCATTTCAAATTACATGATTTTTGATAATTTGATTTTGCTTCTTGTCTTCATATACAGATTTATATTTACAGCTTTTCCATAACTGTGACAATATTCTCCACTGCTTCATTAAGAGTATAAAGTCAGCAACCTTACAGCAACATCAGAAACATGCTTTCATTTGTAGTTTGAACATAGTTCATATCATAACTGATCTCTGACAATCTCTCTCCCTACTGTCTCCTCTTCAATACACCAGCACTCTTAAAATCAAAGTTCTGGTTTTCTTAGGGACCATTATATGTCTTAAATACTTTTATGGCTGGGGCATTTTTCTGACCAACAGCAAGTCTGGTACAACAGCCAAGAATCACAACTACATTAACCTGTCTTTAGCTTGCATGTAAACCACTAAACTTAGTTTTTTAAAAAAGTAGTTTAAAAAAAATTAAATGGAGGTGATGAGAGCAGGAGTGATTCCTACTGCAGATGGAGTATCATCCCTCAGCAATATTGTTACATCTCTTTCAGCTTAATATTAGCTCTCCCTTCACTGAAACTGTGTATCTTGGCATTTTAAATCCCCCTTCATTTTCCTGGTTGTCTCTCTTATTCCAGTAATATCTTTCTTATCCTTGAAAACATGTCACTCCCATTCAGCAGTCTTATTACATATGCTCCTAGCATTTGTATAAAAGATATTTAGCTTTTCTCTTTGCCCTCCTTTTCTTTTTCACTATCTCCTACAATGTTAATCCCTTCTCAGTGGGAAATGGTTTTCCTTCAATCCAAGTCTTTCTTTTTTGTGCATAGATCCACTAGTTCAGCTTGAATTCCCCAAAGAACATAAATTTAAAAAAAAAAAAAAAAGGGGGGGGGGGGGGGGGGCAAAGGGATGTAAGGGGAAAGGAACTCTGGAATCCTCCTGAAATATTTAACTCTGTTCAAGAATAAACGATTTATTAATATACATTTGCCCCTAAACAGCAAAATCAAAAAGCAACTGGAATGCAGACTGATCCATAAGGCAGTTTACAAGCTTAAGAAAAACTAATAGAGCTATTTCATGAACAAAGCCTCTGAGATGCAGAAATGCAAGTGACAGCAAGCAGAAGGATCCAAAATAAGAAACATTCAAGTTGTTCATTTTTTATATGGGGTAATTTTAGTACTGTATTAAAAACTGAGTGATGAAACCTATACTCAATTATCTGATAAACCAGGCTGGAGACAAAGAAAGATCAATGTGAAAAGAGACAGCTTTTGAAGTAATCTGTATTTTTAAGAATCAGTATTTTAAAACACTGCTTTAGAATCAACACTGGATCAGAGATTAGTGATCCTTTTGCACAGAGTAATCATTCCAATTTTAGATTTGCAATTTTCACTTAATCTTTTGTTGACCAGTACTTTGAAAGTATTTCAGTAGTATGAAGTAGTATTAAAATGGTTAGTTACAGCTATGCCACTTTCTACCCCAGCCAGCACTGCACCCATATCCTTTATTGCCAGTGTCAGTAGAGCTGTATGAATCTGTTACTGATGCCTCAGGACAGAACAAACACATCGGGGCAGAGGAGTGGCAGAAAGAAGCCAAGAGTGCAATACTGCAAATATAGATTCTGTTAGAAAGTAAATTACCAAATAAGCTTGGCTACAACTACTATTTTAACCATTGATCAAACTCTATTCTTTTTACACTGAAAGCTTTAACAAGTGACACCTGTGCTGTCAATGAGATCCAAACAAAAATACCAGAGGATCCTAGTCACCAGATCTGAAAATGCATGAAGAACAATTGCTTTCTTGCTGCATAATTACTCTATTTTCCCCCAATCACAGAAGAAATCAGATCCAATATTCGATGATCACTACAGTAACATGAAAGAAGACAAGTATTAAGGATTCAACGAGCTTCTTTTTAGTAGCTAGAACAGTTACACAGACTTGCCACAATTAATTGAAGCAAAAGGTCAGAAAGCACATTTTAGATAATCTCATAACAATGTATATTTTCTCTCTGTCCCCTCCATTTAAAATACAGCAAAACCACTGATTCAGAATTTTCACTAACTACTTGTAATCATGTAAATTAGGGATGAGATGTGGATGTCAAATGAAATGTCCCTTCTGAATAAAGTCTTCTGCTTCACTAGTCAAAGAATAAGCAGATACCTGCACAAATGAGAGGAGCTGTTACTAATATACAATTATTAACCGTTAATGACATTATCAGCTGCATAATACATTTTAGTCTTTTAAACTGATTATATCTGAAGATTTTGCACCATTTTACACTACTCAGTACTATGACTCCTAAGTCCTTCCCAAATTTAATGCAAGAATACACTGGTTCTACAAAACAGAGCTGAACAGCTCTGCTGGGACTGAAAAGTTGAAAATCCATTCCTCTGTCTGTTTTGGGGGATGATTTACATAAGAAGAAAGCAATTATTCTTGCCCTCTGAATGCCTTGCCACAAAAAGTTCCATGTATCCAGTTAAGGGATTTTTGCAAATAAAGTCTCATCTCTTCTTTCAGGGCTTAGTTTCTTTTCATGGTCAAGGAGCCACAAAAGTCTGTCTTTGATTCTTTTCATATTCCTCCCCACAACCTTACTTCAGGCCTTTCCCTCCTCCTCTGTGCCCTGCTTTTTTCCATCCATCACAAAGTCCTTTAGAAATGGTCATTCAACTACTCCTTTGTACTTTAACTCTCCAACACTCTTTTTGATGGCAATTCACTGTAAGCTTCAATTTTCATTTTGTATAATAACTGCTTTTTTTCCAGAGTTACTAAGCATCTTAACAGCCAAGCTTTGCCACAGATCTAAACTGTGCCATTAATTGCACACAGACCAAAACGGACTTTGGAGGACAGTGTTTTGGTAGCTTACTGTCAGTAGTTTACTTTTGGAAGAAGTTAAAAGAAATAGTTTATGCAGCAGCTCCTTCAACTACATTTTGCTAGAGATGGGGCAGGAGATGACATGGGGAGGCTGCTTATAAAGTTCATAGTGATATCCTGAGCACTTCAGAGTACAGGCCTCATGTTAAGGCACAGAAAAGCCAGGAAGATAACTGAACAGCACAGATGAGGATACCAATAAATACAATTTAAGGAAAAGGATAAAGGCCTTTCAAACATAATGAAATGCACTCAGAAGTCCAGCAGAACAGTGGCAATGCAACCTGTTGCGTGCATAATTCCAACTTACAGACAAGAGGTACATACATAAGGCACAAGTAAAGTAGTAACTAGAGAAGCTCAGAAAGACAACAGACTTACTTTTGACCAGTCCTGATTCCAAGAACCACACAGATCCCATGGGACATGGTCATCAAGCCGGAAAGAGAAAGGGACATAGCTCTCAGTACCGAGGATAAATCTTCAAGGGTTAAGAATTTCAGTGTAAAGAGACTGAAGTCTGAAGTTCTGAAATGTCAGAGTAGGAGCAATGTTGATGGTTTATTCCACGCTGCCACTGAATATCATATAATGATATGCTTAAAGGTGCCACGAGAATGAACCTCTCAAGAGAGACAGGGCATCTACAATCAGTCAATACCAAGGATACACCTAAACACCCCCAGAAAGGAGAGAAGAGGGGTTTGAAAGGAAAATATTTTGGCTTTTATTCAGGAGGCAGAAGATAAAAAGCCAGTGCCATTCTTTGAAATGCTGCCAGCATCACAAAGGGTCAGACAAGCAAGGCTGCATGACTCTGCACACAAAAAGTTCTTGGAAGAAGGGATTTAGGTCAATTCCAAATTGAAACCCTTTTCTAGAACAGATAGAATTAAAGGGTCAGTTGCTCCTATACCAAAATAAAGGCAGTTTATTTGTGTATCAAGATGGGAAAGAAACAAATGTTTGGGAGAGAAAAATCAGGTATCTAAACCAGAAATGTCCTAACTAAGCACTGCACATAGACTGTAAATGATGACAAAATGTATCAGTCTTTGAAATCTAAAGCCCAAGATGTTTGAACCCGAATGTCAGGAATTACAAAGATCATACCACCGAAAGGTGTTATTATGCCTTATGCCCTAAAGAAAGCTCAAATTTGGATACAGTGAGCTAATTGTATTAAAACATATTACAGAGCTGGTATTTCAGCCCTTTTTATTTAAAAAAAAAAAAAAAAAAAACCTTCAGATTGAATGGAAGATCAGAAAAGAAGCAGAAACAAAAAAACACCCTCTGACCTTATTTCAATTAACCCTGCACAGAGCAAAGAAAAACGTGGAAATTAAAGTTATAGACATGATGCATGAAGAGATCTTGGACCATTTCTTCTGAGAATCCATCAAATCAAGTCTGTGCTGGATGAATCGGTTGGAAAAGCACATGGATTAATATACTGTACACTAGAAAAGGCAACATGACTTTTGTGGAAGGAAATCAAGATCCAGTTTGAATTCTTTGAAGTAAAGATGCATCTGGATAAGATGATCTGCCCAATATAATATACTAGCTTTCTAGAAAGATTTCAAACTTGGGAGAGATTAAATGGCCACATTTCACACAGAAAGGCTTGAAAAGTGAGGTGAATAAAAAGATGGAGTGAATACACACAGACAATAAAAGCCAAAGCTTACTTCAAAGGTACAGATGATCTTAAAATTGTTAAGGAACAGGCACTAAAGCAGCAGACTAAAGGTCTTGTTAACCACGAGGCAGCAGACAAGAAAAATATTCTTCACTAAATTCTGAATAGTCGCTGCTCCAAATGGTCTTCGAGTTACTATATAGTCCCTCACTAATGAGCAAAAAGGAAATGCTCCTTATTAGAAAAGAAATTAAAAATAATCCCACAAAACTTTATTGTTTAGAAATTTACAATGCAAAGTGTCTGAAATAACAAGTGGAGTTCTGTCCCTTGCATCCTCAAATAACCCTAGAAGTTTTTGAACAGATTGATGACGATGAACAAAATGCAGAATGGTTTCAATATAAGGGGAAATCTCATTTATAAATTATTTTGACATTTGATAAAGTTCTATAATGAAAATATCAAAAAGCATGAGAATGATAAAGAAATAGGCAAAAAGAAGTTGACAGACAGCAGATACAAAATAAAGAACAATTTCATGCAGCCATAATTCCATATGAGGAACTCACTGCCACAAGAGCCCAATGCTAATATAATGTATATTTTATATATAATTTATATATTATTATATATTTATAATTATCTACAGTTAGATATGCCAATTTATAAGAATAATAATTAGACTATTAAACTAAAAACAGTCACTCAGTTAGTGACTCCTCAAGACAGTCTAGCTTAAGAAGCTTCAAAACCCACTGATTGTCAGAAAAGTCAGTGATACATCTAAAAGGAAGTTGTTCCTATTAATGTACTCTCCTTTCACACTCCAACACAGGCTATCTAGACAGCTATCAAACAGACAGAGGAGTCCTTAAATTATGCAAAAATTACAGCATTATTGAGCCAAGGCACTGGAATGAGATACATGGGCAAGAGGAGTTCCTCCCCCTCTTCCATCCCAGAACTTTCTACTTTCCACACAAGCTGACAAGTTGCTCAGAACCAAGAAATAATCTTTGCTTCCATGAGAAAATGATACATGCAAAGTCTTACAAGATTCCCCCTCTGGACTACCACCAGACTGCATATTCTATTCCCACCATACCAGCACACACGGATTTTGTGTGGTACAAGATCTACACATGTAATTTATGTCACCTTCCATTTGTTGCCCACACAGATGTTAACACAAGATGCAAGACAGAGTTCACACATAAATAATGGAGGCAGCACAAAGGGCAACCTGAAAGTTTCACCTTCCATTTCTTGATCAGACTTCTGATTTAGGTCTGTCTTTAAACAAGAAAAACCTGAACCAAATGTAGAAATTACTTTTAAAAAATAAACAACCCCCCCAAACAAACAACCCCCAAAACAATCAATCAAACAAACAAAAAAGGAAAACAAAAGCTCTTCTATTAGGCTGTATTCATGAAGTTTTTAGACTCATCAAAAAAATTTCTAAGTATCTTGTGAAAATATTTACTTAAAAACTTGCACAGCATAAAGAGGAAATCGTTCAGTATTTGTGATCCATCTTTACCAGCAAAGATGGAATCAGTTGTCTGCTTTCTTATCACACACTGTGCATGCCAAGAACTACCGGCTGGAGGACCTTCTGCCCACATTGCAGAAGGTGTGCTCTAAATGGTGATGCTCCACTGTACAACTTCAAGCTTGGTCTCTCTAAAAAGGAATCGAATTGAAGCATATCAATAGGACTCTTCAGTAAAACAAGAATCAAAACAGACAGAAGGCAAACCCATATCAATGAGCACTTTTCCTGTACACAAAAGTGACAGTGTAGATGTACCCAGCAGGACTCCTCTTAGTGCAGTATATCAACAGCTATAACAAGTACAAGGGACACTTCCAAAATCTCATAGTTTCTCCCCACACAACTCAAGGGCACACAGAAGTACCTGAGACCTGCAGGACAGTAAAAGTTTTGAGACTGGGGGAACATCAAGAAGACAAATCATTCTTCATGGAACGTTTTCATTATTAAAAATTGGCAGGAACTTATTTTTGTATAAGGAAAGAAACTGCTTGCAAAGCAAATTGGAGATTAATGGTTTTCAAATCTTGAAAATCTCCAGACAAACAAGGCATAGCTTCTGCAAAACATTCAATGTTACTTCCTCTCAGCACTGGCCATACAAAGGCTTAATTCTAGTCCCACCATATATAAAAAAGTCTAGGCAGATTTCAGTGGTATTTACAACTGCAATTACAAAAAAAATTTGCAATTTCCAGAAGCGAAACACGGCATTGACAAAACCTGCATTTTAGAAATCCTCTGAAATTAAAATCTTAGCCCAGGTGAATTTCCCTGCCTTGTGTTCCAAGGCAGCTGGTAGACTGCAAATTTAAATCTATAAATATATTCAAACTCATATTCAGGCAAGACAAGTAGTCGTTTAAGAGACAGTGTGAGTAGAATCAGTCATCTGGGAAATACCCTGTTTTCTCAAGAAGCAGAAGTTACAACAGAGCTTTCAAATTTACATAATCAACATCCTAATACCCACAGAACAGGATGAGAAGAGGCAGGAACCATAGTAGGACCTCTGGATGCAGCAAAAAAGTAAGTTTTACTGATATCAAAGAACACAGAGGCTGCATGTCCAGCAGCAGTACCTGAATGACCTGCAATAGCAGCAGAATAGATGCTGAAGCAGCTGCATGCTCATTGTGTCTGTGAACAGTTCTTTAAACATACACTCAAATACATGACAAACTGTAACTTGTGTTTTATTTCTGCTGTCTGGGAGCAGAGCACCAGCCATATGCACAGACTGTATCCTCACAAATATTTTCAACACTCAATTGCAATTAATAGACAAGAAGCTCCGAAATGCAGAATTAATGCAAACTCTCCACTCCCTTCTTGGACCTGACAAACTACTCTTAACAGCTAGTAAGCGATGACTTCAAAGAGGAGATCAAAGTGGCTTGTTAAGTCAAAATGCTTTCTCATGTCCTTATTAAACTTAGGGACTATACAGTTTAGAACACCCTGTTTTTTGTAAGACATATACAGGGAGTGTATAGAATAAATGTTTGCCTCCCTGCTTTTAAGTCTCAGTTTCTTTGCTTATAAAATAAACTGTAAAGTATTCAAAAACTAGTGCAGAAAATAAAAGGATTTCACAAATTGGAAAGGACAAGTTTTCTCTTGATAGTCAAACAGTTATGATGTAAAGCGGTCTCATTAAATCATAAGTACTTTAACCTTTTCTTGAAAGAACTGGAAGATTTAAAGATTTATAAAGAAATTTTGCCTAAACTAGGAAATGACTCATATTTGACATGTATTGAAATGATAATGCTGATTTCAATAGGCACTCTAAGAGCATTTTCCTCCCAGGAGAGTAATTCAGTCACGGTTACCTCTCTGCATTTAGATTTTAAACTTACTTTCCAAAGCTTTTAATGTGCTATAGTCTGCCAAAACATGGCAGAGTTACATAGATATGATCAGGCAAAATAAAGGTTAGCAAAAGGACTATTTTTATAATTGCAGACACTAAATATGAAACAAAAACATCAATCTGACATGTTCTCAAAGAATCTCTTGTTTCAGCAGCCTCATCTGCATCTGCAAATTCATGTTTGAACTCCACTCTTCTTAATTGGTTAAATAAATTCTGAAGTATGAAAAGGAAAGTGAAAGTCTCTTAACACTGAACCTGAAAAAGAAAATACACAATGGTGCTGCTGTTAATAAGTGGAATAAATCTGATATTGGTTTCACTTTGCAGAGATAATAATGTACACTATTGGCCTTAATTACGCTCAACTTTTTATTTTTTAGAAATTAAGATTTTAAGATGCCAATTTTTCTGAGCTTTTACTTCATTGCATATTAGATTCTTCTGAGTTAAGGCTATATATCTTTTGTTCCAGAGCGTACCTTCAGAATTTTTGCTAATACGTACCTAAAAACATACAGTGAAAAATATCATTAAATCAAGATCAAACACACAGAAGGACCCTAAAACTTTCAGAAGACTGAAAGACTTGATTCTCACCTACTGAAAACAACTAGAACAGTAGAAAATTTTGTAGACGGATTTCAAGTTCACTATGCATTTTGAAATAGAAATTTTATTTCATGCCAGTTCCCCTGGTGTTTTATGTCATGCCATTCTTCCTGTATGACATCTGACTGTTCCCCTTTCTGATTGTCTGTTACCAGCTGCTATGATAGGTACACTCTTAATATTTCAGTCAAGATCATCAACAAAAATAAAACACAAGGCTGGTCCAAAGACTAATTTTCAAATAATTCAATTGGTTTTGTGCCTGCCTCTTCCCCAGGATTATAAGCAAGTTCCTTTGAGCAGTATCTATTGCAATCTTTCCCATGAGCATTCCCTTTGACCCTACAAATTCTCATAGGCTGTCATGTCAACCTGATAGAGGAAATCTGACACATTTACTTTGCCTGAAAATCAGCTTTCTCATCAGAAAAAAAAACAGCTGAGAGGTTAGACAGTGATGAGCTATCTATAGGAAATCCACGGTGCATTTTATCCTCTTTTTCATTTAGCTCCACATCTTTATCTATTTCTTCCAAGATCTTTTCTAAATCCTCATATGCCACTGTGCCAAGGCATGGGTCTGCATTGCCAAGATCCTTTTTCCTTCCTCTTGGTACATGCTTTGGCTGGGGTGGAGGTAAATGTTTTCACAAGACCCAGTAGGGTGCCATGTTTCAAATTTGGGGCTAAAACAGCATTGATAACACATTAGTATTTTATTTATTGCTGAAGAGAGCTTGCCCATTGTCAAGCCCGTCTCTTTTCCTAGTTGAACTCCTCATCCCACCTCAGCAGTAAGCCAGGGTTCTACCAAGAAACTGGGAATGGAGACAGCTGGGACAAAAAGATATTCCTTACTCTATAGCTTCATGCTCAGCAATAAAAACTAGGGTAGAAGAAGAGATGTGAGGAGACAGGAGTTTTACTTCCAAGGTAGTCTGCTGCTCAGAAATTGGAAGGGCAGTGGTCTGCTTGTGGCAGGTGGTAAGTGATTGCTTTTACATCATTTACTCTGCTCCCAATCCCTTTCTTTCATGAGTTTTTCCCACTTTTGCTCGTTCTGTTATCTCCCTTGTTCCACTGGCAGGGAGAGGAGGGCCCAGGTGCTCGGCTGCTGGCTGCCATCAACATGACACCTTTCCTAAATAGAAGCATTATAACTCTATCTCTGACTGGTAGCTTTGTCAAAGGATTTTATGTGCCAGTTCCTCCAGAATTTTTGGACAAAGATCGTCTGTTTGCAGCAGCATGTACACTTGCAAATTCGTGTTTCTACTCTTTATGATCTTTGGAAATGGATCTATGGAAACTTTTGTTTCCATACATTAATTTCTGTTACCCTGATTAGTTTTGCTCTCACTCTGTGACTGCTGAAAACAGGAGGGGTTTTATTTACTTATTTATTTATTCTGGTGATCTTACTCAGATCATACCTTATCTCATGCACACTTTCACTGTACTCAGGTCTTGCCTTCTTACACAAAAAAAAAAAAAAAAATTGTAAGAATTTTTTACTATTTGACAGTCTAATTAATATCAACCACTTCATAGTTTTATTTCTATGCTACAGAGCATTCTCTGTGAATCTGCTTTCCCATTCCCTAGTGCTCACACACTTCGCCCTCTCCAGCTTCAGGGGTACTTATTCACACAGATAAGCCTGGGCAGTACATATATTTTTTTTTTTTTTTTTTTTTTTTTCTTTAAGGGCAGAACTTTCTCTTAATTCTATTATACTAATTTTTAAAAACCTCCAGGCTTTTTCCCATTCAATCTCCAGACTCCAAAGTTTACTGTGCTTCATTAAAATAGTTGCATGTGTTTGTTCTCTTTGAAACACAAAAGTGTACTTAGAGAGCCAAAGAACTGCTTACTCTTCTTTTTCATCTGACTCTAGTTATGAATGCTCAACATTATTCTTGAGACCTACACCTCTGATAACGCCCTCATCACTTAACAAAGCTGGTATACCCAGACTTTCTGCTTCAGCAAGTATTCGATGAAGAAACCCTTCATGCAGAACACACAGGAATGTTTGGGCCCTGCTCTTGTTAGTAGAACTTAAATTTCCCAGCTATAAACTAGAAAATAAGTCTTTGCAATGACACAGTTCTTAGTAGTAGTTTCCTCTAACAAATTATACATCTAAATACAAACCCAAGGATTTAAATCCCTAGATTACCGCAGTAGAATTAATTTACTATCCTTCTCTTCCCCTAGAATTATTTTATTCCAAAGGAATTATTTTCAGTTGGTGCTATCCTTTCTTCTCTCCTTCCCTCTTATCATTTAATTACTATTTGGTGCTATTCCACCATTTAGCTTTCATTTTTATCATTCCTGAATAGGCATATGCTCTTACACCTGAATTCCAAACATATCTGCCATTCCACCATTTTTTTTTCTCTCTCTAAATTCAGTTTCACATGTGTAACCAATACTTCACACTCCTCTGTCTTCGTGTCTGTTGCCTAGCATCTGGGTGTATGAGACACAGACACTTCCAGTTGGAAGTTACTTTTGCATATTTTTGTATGGTCTTGCTCATGTTATCATTGTCCATTTATGGAAAAAATGGTTTTGGCCCCCTGCTAAAAATAAACAAACGTTTGCCAAAAGTTTGATAGCCAGGCCAAGGGCTAAATGGATCAGGCTGCGGCCACTATCCTCTCTAATGGCAAGTTGCATCCTACAATAGCACCAAGCACAGGAAGATTCTACCCTGAGCTCAGAAACCTCAAAAAGGCATTAAGCCTGCTGTTTCTTTAAGGGTCTAGAAGCTATATTTCTTTACTCCTGCTATGAATTGAACAACTTTCTACAGAGAAACAAAGGACCAAATTCCACAGGGTGGTTCACGTTCCTTTGTAATGCAGTTCAAGATCTGTGTGTGCATTTAACCAGTCCTTTCACTTTCACTTGGCTCTGCCAGGCTTTAGCAGTTTCTGAGGTACAAAATGCAACTGACAGGAACAGCAGTAATATAGCACCCTTGGAGTGCTTGAAGTGTAAAGTTCATTAGTTCTACCTTAAGGTCACTCTTTTAATCCAACAGCCAAAATCTTATTCACACTACCATGCTGTTATCCTGGAAAAAAGAAAACTGCAAAAAAATCAAGACGTCGGCTTAGATACTTCTTATAAGTGACAAGATCAGCACTAAAAATCCAAATCACAGTCAATACCTTTTAGCAAGTTTCAAGAAAGCAGCAAAACTATTCTTGATTGTGCTGTAGACCAAATGAAATTTAATAGAACGGATAGAGGAAATGAAGGAAGGAAAAGATAAACATTTCAAAACCTGATAATTGTGTTTTATAATTATTAGTTGAACTTGGCTCACAAACAGAATTTACTAGGGTGTCTGTCGGGAATTACAATACATGCAAATAACTGAATTTTAATTTCTTCTGTATTTGTTTACTGATTTTCATACATACAGTTTAAATTTTAACAAACTCAATTTTGCTTTATCCTCAGTGGATATTTGTACACTTATTAAAAAGTTATGTCAACAGAATACTTTTAGAACACAGGGATTGTGCTCTAACAATTCTGAATCATATACTTAAAATAAGAGGTAATAGCTCTGTAACTTACTAGTTTGACTGATCCTGCACAAACTCACACATTTACTTAGGTGCACTGTGAGAAGTTTTTTTAATTAAATGGAACACAACTCCACGAGGTAAGTACATTAGCATGTACAGATGAAAATGGCATTCCTTTCCTTCTAAAGGAAATAGTCTGAGACCCAAGACTAATTGGTAATGTTAGATATAAGAATCTTAGGTATTAGTGTATGCTTTACTTCACCTCACATCCTCATGTCCTTAAAGGCGAGAATTTTCAGTTTTGTAGTCTGCTTACTCAGAAGAATGGGCACAGCATTTCTTTCCAGTGCAAAATTAGCAATTGCCTCAAAATGAGCTCCCAAATTAAGATCCTTACCTACGAGACTCAAGAGCTGTCATTTACATCCCCCAATTTATTCTTTTATATTTATACAGTTATACCACTCTCACACAAAAGTTGTATTTCAACAAATATTAAATGGTTTTTATTTTACTCACCTGCACACTAAGATGAATCCATTTCTTCACAAGAATTCTCCCCAGTGTCATTACTTTTATTGGTGGCTGCAAACCATTTACTGTGCGATAATAAAACATGGTCTCTTTCTCAGAGATTGTGAGTTTGAACACAGTCTGCCCATCAATAGCCTTTTCTATCACACACCTTTGGAAATAACCAAGAAAAACAACATAAGGTCAGAGGCACACACATATACACATTCTTGCCAAGGTGCTATCCTGTAAAGTGATACTAACCAAAATGCATTAAAATAAACATTAAAAATACAGCTCTTGAGAAGATGCTCAGTGACAGCGAAAGTCACAGGATGTACTAAGTGTAAAAGAACTTGAGTAAAGATATTTTCTGTTTTGATCTGTGATGTTTTGGGGTTGTTTGGGGGTTTTGGTTGGTTGTTTTTTGTGTTTTGCTTTGTTTATTGAGTGCTTGCAACTCCAGCTCATTTTGGGGGTGGAAGAGAGGTCCAAGTTTGCCTCCTCTCTTGAAGGTGGCATGACAGAAACCACATTGACTGTGCAGGTCTCTGCCACACTTTTCATACGAAGCTGTGCAACTTAGTACATCCCATGGAGGCACTTTAACTTTCCTTAGTCTAACAAGGCAAATGCAACATAACCACTAAAAGCAGTACAAATGACGTGCTTTGGCAATAAGTCTTCTCTCTTCCCACCCAACCTGTGCAGCCCAACACCAGCTTACCCTACACTTTCCCCTTCACAGTGTCTTTCTTTAACCTAAGAAACTAGAGCAAGGCAAGAAGGATATCCAGACACTTATTAGGATTTCCTTCCCTACAAAGAAGTCACATCGATAGCAAATGCAACAATGTCACATAAGGTACAGAGAGTACAACCCACAGCAACGTATTTTGCATTTCAAGCTGCTGAAATGTTTTTGCCAATCCAATGACCATGATATCAAGAGTCCTGAGAAAGCACAGGCTCCATATGCCTATGTAACAACTATGTATTTTATTAAAGCAATCATAAATACAAGAGAAAATCATAAAGTTCTACCCTTCCCATTTGAGCTGCTTGAGAAATACAGTTCTCAATGTATTGACCAATGAAAAGTCAAATATTTTAACAGTTACACTAGACTAAATTAGTGCGCTAAGTCACAAGAGGGAAGCATAAAAAATTTGTATGAGATTATTTACTTACACATTTCAGACAAGAAAAAAAATAAAACCAGAAACTCCGTATCTACTAATAAGTATCTTCATCTACTCTGCATTTATAAAAGAAAAACTGTCAAAAAGGCTGTTCTTTGATATTGCCATTATTCACTAACTCACCTTTAAATCCAAGAGAAAAATTATTTCATACTGTTACTGTTCTAGCCTGCTGGAATGTTGACAATGGAACACCTAGCAAAATGAAGACTTCTGTTTTCCCAACCTTACTAAAACCACATTTCTTAATAAATTGTCCACTGGTCTTTCCCATATTTTGTTTGCTTGTAAACATGCTAGTTTTGTTAGATAATAAATGTGGAGGAAGGCTCAGCTAAGTAGCAAAATATTTAGGAACTGGATTTACCCAGTTCCTGGATAAACAATAATTGGATAATCCGGGGTTTTGTTTATTTTACTTATCTAAAACAAACATCCCCACATTGTTTTTATCCCCAAAGGTGTCATGACTTTAAGAAGGGAAGTGACCTTGATGTACATCACTTTGAAAACTGGAAAGAACAAATGTGAATTGTGACTTACTACTAAAAGAGGAAAACCAAGAGGGAAAAAAGAAGAGAAGGAAGGAAGAAGAAAAAAAATCCAAACTAGTTCTAACATAGGTGAAATAGGAGGAGGCATTACTTCTGACTCTGAGCTTGATTTTCCATTCCAGCCATGATTACAGAGAGAAGCCACTATTCTTTGTGAAGTCTTCAACTTCTGGTAACCTGCAGTCCCACAGAGCCAATACCTGACTACATATATCTCAGTGGTGAGGTTGGAGGGAAAAAAAGCCACTAACACAAATCCACTCGGTCAACTTTCAAAGAGAAAAAGAGACCTGGAGCAAATGGGAACGTCTGCACTGGTTCAAAATCAGATGATGGTTTCTTAAGGCAAATACCCCTTTCAGTCTAATTCCTAATGTAAAACATCTGAGTAAGTATAAAACAGATAATACCACCATATTATTTTAGTCACTTAGATAAATTAAGTTTAAAAACATCTGTGTGACACCCACTTCACACTGAGGCCATTCCTGCTGATGGTTTTACTTGTGAAAAGTCTCAGGTCACTTCTTGCCATCACCAATATCCTCTGAGCATCTGAACTTGCTCCAGTTCACACTACATTGATATAACCTGCCCGTAATTGTTACTCACATATGGAAAGCCTGTACCCATATTCTTAACCCATTCCACTGTGAAGAGCTATCATCATATACAGTTTCTTATATCCTGCTAATGCTTACATACACACAGGCTTACTGAAAGGCAATTATATTAACTGCTGAGCACATGCAGCAAGAGAGGAAGCATGAGGAAAGAATGAAACTCAGGGGCAAGAACTCTGCTCATTTACTGCCTAAAGGGAAAGAAAATTTAAAGACTGGAGTACAAATGTCAATGCTTTCTCACTCTTGCTTTTCTTCAACATTTCCAATATGCAGTGACTTAAAAGCATGCCTACAAATATCTCTACTAAACATCTTAGAAGAACATCGGGGCTTCAAATAAATCGGATTCTCTTTGTGTCAGGGTATTGTCTCCCAGATCCACATAAGAAAACTTGGTATATGAACCTGATGAAGAAAATTCTTGGGGTCTCTGCTCATGTGCAATCTTTAAATGACCTTCAGACTTGGATCCCCACACCACTCTCTCATTTTAGCCAGCACAGTAACTTCTAACAAAAATCCTGCTATTCTGTTACACGGGTACATGCCTATCAGAATGTCACAGGATGTAATGGGATACTGTGCAGCAACACTCCTAGCTTCTTTTCTAAGCACATACCATCACAGGCAGACCATATAAAATTCAGCACAAAAACACATTAGTATGGTATGTCTAAAACACAGGGGTCTGCTGTACTTGATGTACTTTTTTTTTACTTTGCAAGTTAAAAAAAAAAAACAACCCACCCTGTTAAACTTTCAATCATTCTATTGGCAAAATGAGCAGCTTTAGTGGGAACACAAATATTTTGTTAGAACGCATCCCAGTTCTGTGAGGTTGCTCTGCTGTGATAATGGGGTTTAAAAGGTCTCACAAATGACATGTAACAGGGACAATTACAGTCCCCCCATAAGGGACTGTAAAATGTAGGACATGCAGTAAGTCAAACTTCATCTGCCAACCTGACGGACTCACTAAACCAGTATAATAAAAGGGAAAGCATCTTAGTCTGCTGATAAATTATTTCCCTTTTGTAAGATGCCTTCTGAGTCAAGCTTCAATGACTATGCATGTGCAACAACTGTTCCACCAGAACTGGAGCTCAGTATTCCCTTTACAAGGAAAGGAAAATGAACACAATTCTTTCTATGCCAATTGAAACAAAAGCACCTGGACACTGGCATGTAATCCTGACAACTGGAATATCTGCTGTCCATCTTCAGTTTTCAGGACTGGGCCTTACCATTGTCTTTCCTACATGTTCAATAGCAGCAAATCTCACAAGGCATAAGCATGAAGTGATCTATTACAAAAATTGAATAAAAACATTTAAATTTTAAAGTGATCCATAAAACCCGCTGAAGAGGAATATGTACACTGTGTAGTTATTAACACAGCAGCAATTGGAAGCTAATCTTTTACACTAGTCCATGGCTTATCAGTCATCAGCAGAGTCTGGTTTCTTCACAGCACTTAATCATTTGAAACTAAGGACATAACATTTCATTGTTTTAGGTTCCATGCATCAAAGCCTATCCCATTGACAAAAGACTTTCACAGATCTCGCTCAACACATCGCCGCAACAGCTTGCTTGGAAATTAGCAGGATGTTTCTGCTTCAAGTTAGGCACGTGCTCTGCTGAAGGAGACTCTGATGTGCCCACGTGTGTGTGGACAAGAATTCATGGCATGGGAACACACCAGAAATGGACTCTCTGATGTTCAAGATTCAACCATTATATAGAAAACCATTGGCCAAAGTTCCAAGTTTACACATAAAGCCAGCTAAAATGATTTAACTTCAACTCAAAAGTCCCTTTTGCTCTGCAGATATCATTTATTTCCACTCCATAACCACAAATTCTACAGTTAGGTCAAATTTTTTAAGGTAATTATCATTGCATAAAACATACTATATAATTTTACATTATGATTTTAGATATTTCTATTTTTTCCGATGATTTTGCTACACTTCAACAAGTGACTATTTCACATCAGCATGCAAAATACATATCAAGAATGCCTCAACAAAGCTATATTCTAAGAATAAATTATGAACACAAGAATAAAATCATTTGTGGCATGTAGTCTGAAAGAACAAACTACACTCTTTGTGTGCTTCATTTTAAAGAGATCTGCACGATGAAGGTAAGAAGGAGTAGGAGGCTCTGCATTTTGTGATAGATGACAGAACTTTTTTGCAGGATCTGGGATGCATTTTTCAAAAAGCAGGTTTTTCATTATAGTAAGGCCCAGTCAAGCTGAAAGGTCACTTCTAATAGCAGTATTTCCTGAAAGTACAACATGTAGGCAAATAGGAGAGGGAGCATGCTTAGCCACCTCTATTTTGTGAGCATCTAGTAAAATTTCACTAGCAGTTTAAATGGTGGAATTGTTTGTTAAAGTGGCAACACAAGCTGCCAGTCATGAAACAGTCCCCGATCTTCCAGGAACACTATGACCTCTCTTCTATATGTCCAAAATATACATTTTGGTGGCTTCATTGTTTGTTTTTAGACAAACTTGTCTTGGAGAAGCCCTAACATCTTAGACAATTCATTTTCCATCATGAAAGCAGCAACAGCACAAACCTGTGACAATGCAATTTTTTTAGCAGCGTTCAGAAGGAATGTGAAACACAAATTTCTCTTTTTGAGAAAAGACATGCACATTATGTATTGAATAGTTCCAAACACTGAAAGCCTTTGGACTATCATGTGAGTCAATGCCACTGAAACTGAAGCCACTTGTCTTGACACCTGGGAAGACCCCAACCTAAAAAGGGCTCTATAAACGTCACAATTTCCCACCACACCTTTTAAAAGTTTAAAGAGCTTGCTAATAATGACCGTGACTACAACGATCAATTTTTTTAAGAGCATCAGGAAAGTAAACACCTTCAATACTACTTACATTACACCTTCTTGCTCAGGTTTCAACCATACAGTTAACGTAAATGAAGCTCCAAGCCTTGGAGGACGGGGAGTAGAGAAGCAATCCTTGTGATTATGAAAAATAAAACTGGAAGCATTGCTGGAAGACCCTGGATGCAAGTCCCTCTTGTCCTCTGTAATACAGATACCAAGGCCTTCTGAAAGAAGCTGTTTGTAGGACGAAGGTGACGACCTATATGGACATTCCTGAACACAAAACCTCTGCATGCAGGATATAATACTTTGGACATCTACTGAGCTATGACAAAAAGTACTTCGGTCTGGCAGCCCACAAGTGGCTTGAGTTGGCACGATTGACACATTCTTGAAAGCTCCCACATTTTCAAGCCTAGGGAAATGTCCCTGAGAGCTGACCAACAAAAAGCAATCATAATAAGTTAAGAATAATGTTTCAATAGCGTGAAACAAGAAACGACATCTCAAGGAAAGAGCCCAGCAATTCATGTTTACAAAAAAGCTCCTCCTGATTAAAGCAAACATAAATAAATAATGATGTCCATGTCGGTAGCAATGTCCTCAGGTGCTGTGCTTTAAGAGTTTATGTAGCGTTTCATCCTCAAAAGCCCCATGCAAGGACTCAGTCGCAAGGGACATCTACATCTTCTGGCCAGGGAAATGCACGTGGGTGACAGCCGGGAATCTGCAAACCACAGAAAACAGACACAGTCTGTAGGAAGAACCTGCTCTTTTGCACCAAGAGAGATGATGCCCGCCTAGGGATCTCAAGCGTTTGAATCCTTCGTCCAGATTCCAGCCAGCAGGCCCACCTGCACACCTGTGCCGGCTAGGGCAGAGACATTTCTCCGAGCCAAGGCCACGGGATTAGGGCGGCTCAAGGGCACGCAGGCTCATGGCCGAGCGGAGTTTATCCCGGATCTGTCGCGTCACCTGGCTTTGCGTGTCACAGTAAGGAATTCGGGACACGGCAGCAAACCGGGGCATGCAGCCTGGGCCTCTGAAAGTCTCTGCTGAGGGTTTCGGGCGGGTTGGTTGGACCTCACGCCCGCAGCCCCCCGGCGCTTACCTCAGCCTCGCACCGCTCCCTGCCAGCTGCCGTCCCCACCGCGCTATTCCCGAGGGACACCCGCGCTCCCCGGGGAGCCAGGAGCGGTGTTCCTACCGTCCCCTCGCGCCTTACCCCGCCGCCCACCTCACGCCGGCTGCTCCTCTCAGCGCTCGGCAAAGCTGATTAAAACCACGTTTCCCATCTGTCCCGTGCGCAGCTTTTTCTAACAGCGGGCGCCGGCGCCGGGGCGCAGGGGCCGGGGCAGCGGTGCGAGGGGCCGCTCCAGCGCAGCCCGGCGCTCCCCGCGGCGACGCCGCCGTCGCCCGGCAACGCCGCGGCCTCCCCGCCCCCGGGAGGCGCCGCCAGCGCCGCGCCCGGCGGGAGGCGGCCAGCGGGGCGCTGGGACGGACACCGGGGACACGCGGGACACCCGGGACACCGCGGGACACCCGGGACGGGCTGCGCCCTGCACGGAACCAGCGCGCCGGGCCCGCGCCCCGCGGCAAAGCTGTGCGGCCCAGGGACGGCCTCAGGCGCCTCCATCCCGCTCCTCCCTCGGGGAGCGCTCCGCGCAGCGGGCGCAAACTAGCTGCAAAGGTGTCGTCGGTGAGCTGAGCATGAGCTACAGCGGGGTTGTTTACGTGTGGTTCTGGACAGAGAAGCACCAATTAATGCGTCCCCTGAGGATATAGGACGCATCTATAAGTTTTATCTTTATTATGGAAGTTGCATGAGCTGCAAGCTGGCTGGGATCTTTCCCTACGATTTTGTTGCCGTTGCCTCCAGTAACTTGTCACCTTAGCAGATTTTGGGCTTTGACTGGATACACAGCGACAAAACTCTTTGGCAACATTCATATACAACTGCTAAGAAATCATCCTCTGTCATAACCCCTAATGCATTTTAACAAGGCCTTCATCCCATATCAAGCAAGCTCCTTGACCATTCCTGGAACATCTCTGCTTTAATACAGATCTTTTTCCTGAGGTCCTAAAGGATAAATAGTAATTCCTGCTGAAGTGTTATCAGTCATTTTGCAATGTTTTCATGCTCAGCATCATAGCTGTGTTGTCAGAATTGCATGCCCTAAAGTATTCAAATGTAAAGAACTTTGTTTACCACAGAAGGCTGTGGGGAAAACATTTGTCTGAGGCACAGTGCAAGAACTCGGCCCATAAAGCATTCCTAGATAAATACACTCAGACCACGTGCTACCACAGTACTGTTGACAGTGTGACGCCCAGAGCTCCTGCAAATCGAGAACAAACCAAGTCTTATGGAACACTCAGGAGAGAGGACAGAAAATATAGTAAAAAAATCCTAGATATTAGCCACCATCTCAGGACATCAGAGAATGGGAACACCTATGAGCATGGAACATGCACCTGACAAAGGTAGGAGCTTACCTACCAGGTGGTCAAAGACACCAGACCAGCTTGTGCGTATTTCTTGGCATTTGTGAAATATTAATAAAGAAATAAATAAGTAAAAACAAGTTTTGCTAGCTCCCATCCCTTTCAAGCAGCCAGCAGGCTTACTTGAAGAATCCTCGCAGGTCTTACAGATGTCTGAAAGGAAAGTCAGGATATGTTCACCACAAAAGGCATTTTCTGTTATATTCTGCAGATACTTGACAGTCTCACCACCTCCCAGACAGACAATAGCATCTTTCAATAGTTTGGGAAAGTTTGGGGAATAGCTCAGTTTGGGAAAGTGGCCATGATTCATATCATACCCTCTAGTCCCCAAAATAACAAGCAGAAATGACAAATTTTCCCTTTGCATATTCCATCCAAATACACAAGACAGCAGTACAAACCTTGCAAAACCACATTGCAGGCCAACAATTACCCAGGTCAAGGAACACTACATTGTTGTTCATCAGGAGTATAATCAATAAACTACCTGCAGGAGGTTAAATAATGAGAAAGCATCCAAGCCTTTGCAACCACGAACTGGTATGCAATGTAAAATGTACCACAAACAAAAAAACCCAAAACCCTGAGAATGATTTTGAAGGAAAGACCCTATTCACAGAAGCGTTTTGAAGGCTGTTTAGCATACGTTTATTAAAACAGGGAATCCTACCAGACAAAAAAAAAAGTATGCTATTATTATGCAATGAATTCTCATGAAAAATACATTATGTCTATTTAATAGAATTAGAATTGTGGAACAAGAAAAGTGATATAAATTGAGTGCTTCAAGCTTTTAGTTACAACTAAAGTTACAACTAGTTCGTTTACTAGTTACAACTAGTTAATTTCATCAGGAAAGAAAGCCTTCAGTAGCCCCTGGGGTGCCTTAAGCAACTCCAATGTCTTTGAGAACCTGATTTGCACCAGAAAGTTGTGGCATAACTTGCCACCTGATCCTAATGATTCAACACCCTATCCATAGCACATAGCATTATCCAAAAAAAACCCTTTCCACAGCAGTTGTTTTCTTAACCCACAGAAAGCAGAGAGTCTAATGACAGAAGCTCTTGGTGGTCAGGGCAGGTTGCTGAGGAAAAGAAATCATAAAGCTTGGTTTGTTACACAGCAGCCTGTGCCTTGACTAGAAAATTTGAAGACCACATGTCTAAATTTTGAATGCTCTGAAGTAAACCTTTACATGAGAAGTCATCTTCCTAAAATCAAATATAAGCCCTCAAACCTATCTATTTGCACATGCTCAGTGGAACATCATATTAAATATGGTAGAATCACAGGGGCTCATTAAGTTTGCATAAAAGGCAAGCTTAACCTAACCATTGCCAAATTTCAGTTGGCAAATTTCATTGTTCAACTTTGTAACAATAATCCTCTGGCAGGATGAAAAAGTAAGAGAATGAAGGGAATGCAGCAATACACTTACTCAAAACTGCAGTTGTATGAAGCTAGTGTGCACAAACAGTGCAAAATTGCATGTGTGTTTTATACATCCACAATGCAATGACAATTTAAAATAATTTCCTTGAATCATAATTCTTGGGATGACTGAGGTAGAACTTCAGCTAATCCATTTCTTTCGTAAAATACCATAGGTGTTCTGCACCTTCACAATTGCTTTTAAATATTTTCATTAGTGGTGGGAAAAGACACCTAATTTGTTCATCGATTTTGCCTTGTCATCTATTAATAAAGAGTTCTGAAAGCAATGCAGAATTTTTCAGTGTATTGTAAGCTTGCTTTTGTATCATGTTCTGCAAACCCCTTAAAACCAATATTAGCTCCAATTTGTGCAGTGCTGACTAGCTGAATGCTGCAATTTTTCCTATAGTCTGAAGTGACCTATGTAAACTACCCCACACAGCATGACTTTCAAAGATTAGGCTCAAGTGTACCATTGAAGATTCACTTCCAGTGAATATTCATAGACTTGCTTTTATGAGTGCTTTTTCCCGTAAAACTCCACCATTTGAATATTTGCAGGAAATTAACATAAAAGATCCATTTGCATTGCCGAGTCAATATGTATATTTCAAATTCAACTGTCTAGCAAAATTATTTTTTTCCAATGTTATGCCAGCAATAATAAAACTACTATGCAAGTAGTAGTTTAATAGCTGGAGGGGAGTTGATCATGACAACCCAGAAATAATTAACAACTTACGTTTTAAAGGGGAGGAAATTCCGTATAAGCCAGTGAAATAAATATTGGAGTAAAATTTTCTGAAAGCACAGGAGGAGGCGGCAAGTATTTTATAGAGCTGTTAAGAGCCTTTTAACAGCTTTAGAAGTACAGTACATCACACCACTTATTTTAGCACCAAAAACTTTCTTTGTTATTAGAAAGGCAGAAACAAAAGACTCTTTTAGGAAACAAGCTTTACAGGCTTCCTTCACGTGAAACTACAGCCCCACAGTGTAGATCTCCACATGGTAAATCCAGAGAAAGGAAATCTCTGCAAGGACTTCTTTAGACAGAGTTTCTTTTCAGTGACCATGATCAGCTGTAATAATCACATGTCCAAGCAGGAAAGGCCATCCTATACAGCTGGAGCACTTGGGCTCTGATAATTGACATTTTCTCTCCTCACAGCGTCTGTTATTTCCTCCACACCTCCTCAACACCCCAAGCCACCATATGCTTTCCTGGCAGTTACCAAAATAGGACATGTCCAAGAAACAATTTCTTTTTTGTTAGCCCATTCTTAAAACAAACAAACAAACCAACCAAATTCCTCATTCTATCTTCTGGCCTTCAACCCTTTTTGATATGTTATCTGTACTTAATTAACCAGTTCTCTGTTTTCATCATCAACACCTTCTCCACAGTCTCTATCAAATCCCTGCCTCTACTCTTCATTTTCCTTTAGACCTTCTGCTATACTCCCCTATTTCATGGGTGCTAGGAGGATCAGTCAGCAACCAAAACTTCTGTGAAGAGACTTACACCTGAGACATTGCAGACAGATTCAGCAAAGGTAACATTTCTTCTAAAGATCCTTCCCTTATTTTCAAAGATGTTCTGTGCTTTGTAAAAAAAAACCTGGAGAACAAACAAAACAAAAAATAAACAAAAATGAACAAAAAACTCCAAAACAAACAAACAAAAAGACCCCAAACATTCTCCACATGTTAGGAAGTTAAATTAGTATTTGTCCAAAGATCAAAAAATGAGGCAATTTTCTGAAAACAGATGAGTCTGGCTTTTAATTGAAGACTGTATCATACTACATGAGCATAATGATTTCCTCCTATAAATGTTCAACTGCTGGGTTTTTTTCTTGAAAATTATATCACAATTCTCAAAATACCTACCTTTATTATATCTTTTTTGTCAAAACTCCTGCAATTCTGTCCTTCTCCTCCAGCATCTAAATTCACATCTATTTCAGAGGCCCCCCTTTGCTTCTTGAAAATTACTACAGTAAATTAAGTCATATTTATCATTCCCAAGGACATGCTCCTTTCCCAAACATCTCCTATTTGCTGCTGGATCTGCAAGAATCTGATCACTTTCTGTTCATACCAACTCTTCAACAAGCATCAGGTCCCACAAACTTTTATCATCCTCTGTCCTCAGAATACTTATTTTCCACCCATTTCTTCTGCTATTCAATGTCTCCCTCTCCTTCACAGCACTGACATCTCATAAATACTCTGACCTTCAATTTTCCCTTTCCTCTGAAAGCTTCCACCTGAACTTACCTCAGTCCAAATTCCTCCAAAGTTTGTGGTAAATCGTTTTGCTTCTCATGGGCTCTCTTCTATATGCCATGAGGGAGACACCTGGAGGAAGCACTCCAGAGACATAAACTGATTATTGCTGTGCTTCGCTTAGCTGCTGGGTTAGCAAACCCAGGAATGATGAACCAAGAGCTTCATCATCTGCAGAGCAGAATCAAAGTCCCCTCCTTTCCTCTCTAGGAATGACACATTGACGTTCTCCCCATGCCAGCAGGAGCAATTAAACCTTTCCTGCTGCACCAATGAGATGAGCAGCAAGACAGGGAAGGAGCTGCTGATGTCTGCCCATCTGCTTCCCCCTCCAAACTAAGAAGAAAGCAAGTTTGGGGATAAGCCTGTTCTCTTCCTCCCATCCCTTTACAGCTCCTCCATGTAATCACAGTGCAGACTGCCTTCTCAAGGAACAGCTCTTCAAATCATTTCCAGCCACCAGGACCCATTTACTCCCTCATCTCTGGAAGGAAATGGCTGCCTTGGGGAACTTCATGCAGCTGAATTCAGGTCCTCTCTCTACTTCAGACTGATACAGAGCAAGAACTGCACCATCCCTATAAATTTTCCCTCCAAACTTATCCCTGTTGTATTATGTCATCTTTCAAGGGTGTGCAGTGCCTGTAGAGGCTTCATTCTTTTCTTTAAACTAGTGATTCCTCTGCTCCTGTCCCCTTCCTCTTTCAAGAATAATTTAAAAACTGTGCTGCATTCAAGGAGACAGAGGTCTCCCCAGAACCAACGAGTTGAGGTTGTTAAACTTCCACCTGTGAAACACATTAACGTTATTCACCAGCCTAACTTTGAGGTGTTCATTATTCCCAGTTATCTTTAACAAGTCCATCTCCTGTAACTGCATGCACATTTTTGCATTAAGATATTTTGTGCACCTTAAAACCTATACCATAAATTCTGAGGAGCACTGGAATGCACAGTTGTGGGATTTCATACTTTTCTAGAGTTGTAGGGCAAGTATAGGCTAGTTAAAAAAAAAAATTCATGCTAGGTGATGGGATGCTAGGTGGAGGGAAGTTATTCAAAGAAGAAACAAAGCAGTGAGAAATCCAAGTTCTAAGCAGAGCTAAGAAATGAGTAACTGTATGTCTGTATCTTTGGTTCCTTATCTACACATTGAGAAGGTTGATGCTGAATTTAGTGAAGCCCATGACATGTGCAAAAAGGAACAAATTACCAAAGAATTATCAAGTGCAGTAAAATTTCTGAGTTTAACTATCAAATGTCAAAGCCAGCCCTTTCTTCTGAAGTTCAAGAAACAGCTTAACTTAGCAGCAAATCTAGTTTCAGCTATGAAGAAAAAGGTTTACTACTAAAAGCTGAAAATTGGAAGTATTATATGGTGGCCAAATGCTCCAGTGGACCAGCCCTGTGAAATGTTAGAGTGGTCAGTAATTCATATCCTATGGCAAAAGAAAATTGATAGTAGGACCCTGCACTTTATAAGTCTTCTATATGATCAGCTAAAAGAGAAATTGGATTAACAGTATGAAAATACACAGTAATAGTTGCAGGAAGGAATTATGGGTTTACATCTTTGCTGGTGAAGATGCTCTAAAGGGTAAGACTAGAAATTCCTTCCAAGTGCTGGGTGACAGCACAGGGAAGCAGAGAAGTCTCCCACAGTAAGAGAAGTGACTGCAGATGAAACAGACTTTTTGTTTTTGTCCACAAAAGCCCCAGTGGAGCAGCTCTGTGAGGAAAGGTTGATTTAACTGCATTCTAGTTGAATAAATGTAGATCTAGAAAGTTTGATACGCAACGCCTTTGGGAGACAAGGACACAGCATAGGAAGCATGTCAGGATAATCAGAGGGAAAGGGTGCTGGTAGAGGATGCAGCAGAATGAATCTAAGAGCTCACTGCTGCCCAAATGGGCAGTCCCACTCCGCCCAGAGGATTTAGCAGATTGAATCCACTCACCAAGGAGTCAAGTGAGTGCCAAAATTGGATACAAGGATATTGGCCAGAACAGGATCGTCCATTCTACGTGTTACAGGCTTTTAGATAGTCTCAGTTTGCTTTGAGGAAACATATCCCAAGCTGAGTATTTATCTGATCTTTAAAGTCTCCTTTTGAGGCTAGGGCTCATGGCAGTTTTTGAACCACTCATGTAGAGTGAGGTATGACTTTATAGGATATCATGCTTCCTTATGTCTTTCACCTTCCCAGAAACTTTAGAAGGGAAGAGGCCCAGAGAATTCAAAAACTACTAGAAAAGACAAAGGAGGATATCTAAGTTAGTTATACTGTTGATGGAAAAGAAGGCAGAACTCGGCCATCATCCATTCTCCTTGACTGTACTCAGCCCACCTGTAATTACACGTATTTTCTTGGTAAGGCACAGCCCATGATGACCAGGATCTTAACAGCTACATCAGGAAACAGAGGAAAAGGGACAGAATATGTGTCTAAGATAAATAGGATATCATTAAATAGACAAAACCATAGGCAAATATGTTCCATTTGTTTTGTGAGAGGCAGAACTACTTTGCACCATTACCATTGCATTTTCATGACCATCCTAATGAATATACTCAAATGTCAGGGCAATTTTCATCAGGAGTATGCAAAAAATGCAAGCAATTTGGTACAGCCATAGTCCAATTGCAAAATCTCCGAGGAAACATAAATCCTAATATCCCAGTTCTCCTAAGGGAGGGGAAACACACTGTATGTGCACCAATATGCTTCTACTGATATAGCTGAAGACTAGAAAATGTAGCTTTATCAATATTGCCACAACAATGAAGCCTGTGCTTATAGAGAAGGTCCAAATGTAGCAGGCAATGATCCCCTTGCACATCATTTAAGTAAGACACATGTATATATTTTTAATCAAGGTGATTTGCTTTATATATAACTTTATAAATCTGATAATTAAGATGGTTGGGGGTTTTTTTGGGTTTTTTGTTTGTTTGTTTGTTAGTTTTTCATTGCTCCAAGACCAACTCTGCAAAAAACAATCAGGCTTAAGTGAGGGGTGTTAAATAGCTGGGGGTTCCTATAGCCTCAGCCATACATCCATAGGCTTAGACAGGGACTGGACAGAGAAGTCTCATTCCATTAGGATACTCTGCAGAGGAGAGTGACAGCTGCATTCACAGGAAAAGCCTCAAGACCAATGAGGACACATGACTTGGCTTGGGCCCAAGCAACACTGTTGAGTTTTAAATCCTCTCATTCAAGGACACCTTGACAAAAATCACGCAAACATCTATATTTATGCCTTCCAAGCATTTGGATGTTTGGGATAGAGAAAAGTAATTACTGTCATCATCCACGCACTTGATGTTAATTTTTAATACAATTTTTACCAGGTAACACTAAAGATACCAGCATATCAGCATAACATGAGGATAACAGTGTAAATGAGAAAGTGGGTTCATATTACAGTCCAGTTTTGAGGGCCAAGATGACTATTAATGAAACACCTTATTTGCATATTTTAAGGGTGCAATTTACTTCCCAGTCTTAAAAATAGATTCCAGAAGTCCTTTGAATACACACTGCTTTTTTTGAAATTGATTTCCAAAAGAACGCAATTTTTTTCCCATTGATGTCTACTAATTATTCAAGAAGTAGTCGTTTACAAAAAAACCCCAAACATCCCTGAAACATTTTCTTTAAGCTTTTTTGAAACTCACTTAAAATTAACTCAGTTATATAAATCACTGATATGCACTTCATGGTTTTTTTTATAAGCATTTCACCGTATATCCAGCCTTTTGACACTTGTTATCTGCTTTATGATCTTTCAGCAGTTGAAATTATTTTCAGTTTTAGAATTATTTAATTTTTAACTTATTTATCCAGTTATCTCAATAGCAATCTAATGCTCACCATCAAAATCCGTTGCCAGTATTAATTCTTTTGTACCACTTGGGGTCTATGCACAATTTCTCAATTTGAATTTACCTAAAATCAGGCTGTATATAAACTGAAGTTTTGTGGGGCGTTGTTTGTTTGTTTGGAGGCTTTTTGTTTGTTTGGTTGGTTTGGGTTTTTTTGCAAAGGACAAACATTTTGGAAGGACAAAAATATCAATATTTAGTCTTTTTTTTTTCCTCTCCACAATTCAACATTACAGAATTATCTCCCATCTTTCAGCCTCGTTTGAATAGCCTGACCAAAATCTGCAAGAAAATTTTATCTCCCTTAGAAGGGCTGGGGAGCATAAATTTGTGTAAGTATCTGTAGGGGAAGAGCTCTGAAGAAATTTTCATTAGGAAGTCACGACACAGGAAGATTGGTTAAACTCTGAGCAGTCTTAAAACAGAAGTGGAGTCTAGAAGTGGAGTCTGGAAATCCCTGAAGCCAATTCAGGCCTTTGAGGTGTTGAGAGGTATTGACTCAGGACCTCCACCATGGCTCAAAACAAGACAGCTCGGGTTACTCAGCTTAAGATTTGTTTCTCTGTATTGTTCTACCATTTCAGCTGTTGAACTGAAATGTTCCGTGTCCAAGTAAAATCATGTGTCTAACTGAGAGATGAGTTGTTTCTCTTTTGACAGTTTCTCAAATTAGTGTGACTCAGCTCCTGGTCAAATGACAGATGACAAAAACCAGAGTCAAGATGGAGAATTCTTTCCACCTACAGTGTGCTGTCTTATAGGAGACAGCACTCTTAGGATATTTTAGAAGATTGTTCTCTTCCTTGCTTCTAAGTTGATTTTGTGATGCTTTGCCTATGCAAGGGTCATACTCAACTCATGGAACAATGAAAACCATCCAAGGATTTACTTCCAGGAAAAATATTAACCACAAATAAGTCCAGAAATTAACAAGAGGAAGAAAATAGACATCTGCAATTTGAAACTTATTCCTGGTCTGTAATGTGAAAATGGAGCTTGCTTCCATAAAGCTGATTCATACTCTTTCCTGAGCATCTGTTTAAAGAAAGGATAACTACAACTGAACTGGGATGAAATGCCTGCTCCACATAACCCATGCATTTTCACACATATCTTCTTCCAGTAGCAGACTGTCTCCTCCACTTGCCAGTGCTCTTTCCTATTCAAATGAGATGAAAACTGCTAGTAGGCAAATAGAATAGAAAAGGAGCTGACAAGATACAGTGCCTTGCTTTCCCCCTGCTCCATACCCCAACTCCAAGTCTTTTTATTTTGAGCATTTTCTCTAAAGCCTGAGTGTAGAAAGTGCCTGCTAGTCTTCAGCATTCGTGACCAATCTGTCAGTCTCTTATAATCAAGAGCTGGGATACTTCTCCCTGCCACATAAAGCTCCTGAGGGTGGATCCACTGATACATCAGGGAAGCCTGAACTAAAGCACCAATAACAGCACAGAAGAAGAGAGCTGAAATAGCACAAGGAGCAGGGACTCGAGGGTGTTTGTTTCACGTGATGCCATGAACCCAAATCCTCCTGGCTATAAAAAAGCATATGTGAAAGACTCCTGGTCTGATAAATAGGACACATTTTTACAAATGTAAATGAAACACTGAACATCACTGAAACCATCTGAAACCTGTTTGATATGTTAGTCCACAGTAGCAGTTGGATGGTAAGTGACAGGGAGCTTGAAAGATGCTGAAAGCCTTCCTTTTGAAGCTGTCAGACTTAACACCAGCTTTTTATTATAAAAACTCCCCCCCACCCCACAGAAATACTGAGTGCTTATTTGACTGTACTGCAGATGAAAATAGAAACAAAATATCCATGGACAAGTTGCCAACATACTTTAGCCTGGATGTGCAGTACTGATCTCTATAAAAGTAACTCAGTCCATGTTTTCTCAGCGTTTCACTTCTCTCTAAAAAGCCAAGAAGGGGATCAAGTTCTGTGACGAAGACATCTGTTCAGTGGAACTGTTTTATTTGGACACTTGCACTGACATATCCAGAGTCAATTTTATTTTCATGGAAGCACCACACAATGATAACTTCCTCATCACCAAATCAAACTGGATCAAGTTGACAAGGAATTAAATATTTCCGTCAGTTAATACTACATTCCCAAAATATACACATAAGACTGAAGAAATACTTCATACATTAGTTTTCCATTTTACTTCAAAGATTAAGCAAAAGATTGACAGTATTTACCAGTACCCTAATTGTTCAGGGGAGAATGTTAAGAACTGTGAAATAAGCCTCGACTAAGCGATTGCAGGTAAAATAAGGTTTAAGTTTTAAATACATGATGAATAGGTTCTTATGTCTTTTGTACTAAGTGAAGATAGTGAGGCTTTTCTGAGGAATAATTTGGTCTGCCTAAATTAAGTTCCTTTGGAGAACAGTTCAGAGAAGGAGCCAAGACACCACTTCAGGTGCTGACTGACTTCCTAGGAGTCATATAAGAGTCATATTTGGACTTCCTTAGGTGAAGAGTCATACATCAGAGATACATCTTACTTCTATTTCAGAAGTATTCTCAAACTTTATGGATGCATGAGATTCCTGGGTTCTCCAAATCAACTACAAAATTTGCCAGTGCATCTCACATTTAAATGTTTACTGCTGAAATGGTTATTAAATAATTTTTAAACAACTATCCCAGAACAAAACAGCAAACAGCTCATTTATGCCAACCTCAGGCTACACTGAAGTGATACTTGGCTATATTTAACTTTCTTGGTTCCATAGCTGAGTAATTTAAGTAATTTATTTAAGCAAGTTGTTAATATTAATAATTTAAAGCAACTTTTTTTGGCAAGTCACAGGTCAAGTCTTCAACTGGCAAAAGGACACAATGCTACTACTGTTGTCATAACATCATATAAAACCTAGCACTTGGCTTTGAAGACTCCTAGTGACTCAGATCACAGCTGAAGATGTAGCCCACAATTTAAAATTGGCTGAAAAACATTTAAGCTCTTAAACTTAATATTTGCTTGTGTTCATGCCATAAAGCTCAATGACTGTAATAGTCATGGAAAATTGACACTGAAGGGGCAGAGACCAATTTAGAATGAATTTGTTTTAAACATGGATGAAGACAATTCATTTGCCTGATTGCCTAGAGAAATGAAGTTTTGGATGATGAAATTGAGACCAGCTGTTGAGAGAACAGGAAACTCAAAAACCTGGAGAATGAAGGAGAAGGCAGAAGTCAGCACTGAGGAGAAAACTGTCCAATTTCTTTAGGAAGAGAGTCAAGACAGCAGACAATCTGGAGGTGAAGTAAGACAGTAATTCTTACAAAGAATTGCAAGTTTAGTTACAAGAAAATTTCAGGATAAAAAGGGTGAATAAATTATTTTTTTAAAATCTAGGTTGTGCTTCTGCTTTGTGGCTAGTTGGGAACCTTTCAAATGGACTACTACAAAATATTTTATGGGTGAAATTTACCTTTTTCTGCCACATTTTTAAATTTCATGCTGCCATGTGGTCTCTAGTCTGTCATAATGAGGCTCAGCCTCAGCATCCAGCCTAGGAGAGGGTCATTTGCATTAGGTTGGTCACATCATTTCATTTCTAGGACTCTACCACACATGCATGGGTTCAGATCTCTGTCAGGCACCTTAGAAACTGGAGTTAGCTGCCCAGCTACCTGTGGCAATAGGGCCTGGCTGAGGAATACATCTTTCCTTTTGCAGTTTGCACTTACACAAACCCCATCAAATTAGCTGTGGCCGTTACAAGCTTCTAATTAGGCCTCTCTCAAGACAAGGTCATAGACAATTGAAGGGAGAAAAAAGGCTGGCAAAAAAAAAATTAACAGCCTGAACTACAGGAGCTTTGCTCTCAAAGCCACTCAAATACCACAGAGCTCTTACACGGGGAGGAGATGCGAGGTGCACTCTGCCTTAGGGTGGTCTTACGGTCTGATTTTCCTAAACCAGGAAGCCTGCAAGGATCCATAGTTTTCAGATAAGTGCTGAAGTCAATTCCATTTTAGCGAACAGAGTTTTGAAAGAAAGCTGTTCCCTTAATGTATTCCAGAATCATGAAGCAATTGCTTTACACTGTGACAGTCTCACATCACAAACAATTTGGCTGCAATTAAAAGAGAAAACACTTGATACTTTGTTTTGCAAGCGAACATGAAAAAGCCTGACAAACAGTCCCTTAAATCCTCAACAATGACTTAAGGAATAAAATAACAAAATGAAACTATGTGGAGGTTAATGCAGATACCAGATGGGAGACTTAGAGGAATGTCTGCAGTTAGCAGCACGAGGAAATCTGAAGGCCAATATGTGCAGACATTATGGCAGATAAGGTAGTGGAAAGTAATCCTCACAATGAGATAATATAGCTTTTTCATATAATTATGATATTTGAAAAATGTAGTAACTTCATTTGAAATATCGACATCTAGTCAGCATAAGCTATAATATTAATAGGCTGAGTAAAGAGAATAAATAGTTTTATCCTATTTAATCATAAATTTGGCTTAATGACCTTTATCTGATTATATGAGCAGCCCAAGCAACAATATTAAATAAATAAATAGAATATTAAAAGATTGTTAGCAGATAAGCTGCTTGGAAATTTCCAGATTAAATGTATTTGGGGGAGGGAGCTCTGTCATTTACCAGTATATACATTTTCAAAATTAAGATGACTGCACAGGTGCTCCAGCTGAGCCTCAAGTCTGTTGCTGTCCCTGCCCATTGCTGTGAAAAACCTCTCCTTGGCACCCTAGTGGGAACCAAACGATTTTTCAGGAGAGATGTTGGTTTGGCCAAAAGGAAAAAAAACCAACCAAACAAAAAAAAACCCACAAGAAAGAAAAGACAGCCTTACAACCAAAAAGCATTCTCTCTCTTTCACTGCACACAAATAATAATTATTGTAGTTTTCTAATATGATTGACCTAAAGAATTAATAAAAGTGCAAAATCGAGGTTGAGCTCTTAATTTTGTATTAAGCACAGAAAATAAACTTCTCTTCCCAGGTGGGCACTTCACTGCTTCACACAATTTGTTCCACCTTGCCTGAACAGACCCATATACATTTTCTCAGCACCAGTAGCAGCATGAAATAATAATAAAAACAACTAATAAAATCACAGTTCCTCCCTTCCACCACAATTTTCTCCCCTCTTTAATTTTCCTCCCAAGCCTTGTTTTCGTATTTTTTTTGTGCTGCCAGACCTTCAATTTAATTGGACAACTGATACACTTAGAACAAAATTATTTTGGTACGTTTGGTGTTTATATGTTTCGGGGATTCTTGTTGTTGTTGTTGTGTGTTTCACTTGTTTTGTTGTTTTGATTTGGTTTGGTTTTTTTTGAAACAAGGTCTGATTTCCAGCATCACAGAAAGCTCTGCTGATAGACTGTAGCAGGCAAAAGATGTAAATCAGTACTTCTGCCAAAGTCAGACCTTCACCATAAGTCAAGGTGCCTGATAACTTTCTAAACAAGCTTGATTAGTAAAGCAAAAAAAAATATTTTATAAAGAAATTCTCAAATGCAGGTGTTATCACAGAATGACACTGGCTGTGTGATCGGGACAGATAATGTTTTATCCTGGCTTATGGATATATTTGCATCTAGAGATCAAAATGAGAATTTTATCCCATTGGCAAGTATAGAATCCATTATTTAATGGGAAAAGAAGGCTACAACACAGGATCTATCTTTGTAAAAGACTTATATACATATATATCTCAGGTACAGCAGAAAAATAAAATATTGTAGGCAAATAAACGAGCCTTAATATGGGTTAAAGCAATACTTCTGTGACTGACATTTTATCCTTGCAAGTTTCTGAAGTCTGAAATACTCTACTGGTGATTTCTCTATCCTGAGATTTCCTCCGGTCCCATGAACTTAAGTTTCTGCTCTGGCAAAGTGCCAACAGGAAAAGCAACTGCTTTCCTCATGGGCTGACAATTCTGTAGATGAACCCCACTGTTCAGGGGTATCTGAGGCAGGGATGGATGTTACCATTTATAACTACTCTGTTATAAATGACCACACCTCTACACCACCAGCCCCAGAGCAATGCTCATCCTACCCTGCACCCTAAAAGGAGCTCAGATGAGGGGTCATAATTTTCTAGACACATTTGCTTTTGGTCTAAAATTACATATTTAATTTTTTAGAAGAGAGAAAATGACAGATGTGTATGTTTTGGTAAAGAAAGCTTGTTTTAATTGTAGCAAGAGGTTTCTGGTAGTGAAGCAAGATCCATATTGAAGGTTTGGTGTGTATATATGTCTCTTGAAACAAATTGCATATGCATTAAGAACCAGAAAACATTATGTATTTCATTGTACATTTAACCTTGAAATATAACATATTGAAACTTTTATGTATTTATGTTTGCCCACAGTAATGAAAAAATTGAATTTGATATTCACAGACCAATGGAATTCAGATTCCTATAGCATTGTATTCCTGTATCCTCCCATATCATCAATGTCTCTGATTCCCCTTCCTTAGCTGTTAACACACCCTGACTGGTCCCTCAGCCTCCTTTCTTGACTTCCATAGCACCACAGAATATCCTGAATTGCAAGAGACCCACAAAGACCATTGAGTCCAACCCCTGGCCCTGCACAGGATATCCTCAGGAGTCACACCCTGTGCCTGGGAGCACTGACCAAATGCTTGTTGAGCTCTGTCAGGCGCCTGGTGCTGTGACCGCTGCCCTGGGGAGCTTGTTCCAGTGCCCAGCCACTCTCTGGGTAAAGAACATTTTCCTAATATCCACCCCAAACCTCCTGACACGGTTTCGTGCCATTCCCTCATGTTCTGTCACTGGTCACCACAGAGAAGAGATCAGTGCCTGCCCCTTCTTTTATGAGAAGCTTTTCTGAAACTTCTCCTGTGTCAATTACCAGTCAAAAAGACAAAGAGCTTCAGGGGTTCTGTCAGAGAAGATTTTGAGCTTTTCCACCTTGCTTACTTTTGGTCAAACTGGCCAGAACTGAATATTCCCAAGTTTTTTAGCCTCTCCTCTCCCTGCAAATTCAGGGTGGAACAAGACAGTGAAATATAGATGAGATTAGGCAGAAATTGCTGCAGCCTAAGCCTAAGAGTTTAATAAAGCAGAGTTTTTTCCTTACATAAACTGCAAGAACAGATGCTGAGCACTTTCTAGCCACCTTCAAAACCAGCTGAATATATTTGTTTGGGAAAATATAAATGACAAATTGACTTTTAGATTAATGACTACCATCTTGGTAATGTACAAATCACTTTTAACAGCCACTATTAACTTGGTAAAGAGAAGGTTGCTAACTGCTCTTTAATTAAGTACACTTAATGACCTTAAGGGGATTAGTAGTCTTGTCTGATAATCAATAAGCATGGCAAGATTGCCAACCCACAGAAATGGGCTGGAGAACAAAATTAATCTGTGCAGATTAGTTGTACCTGGTTTGGTTTGTTTCCCAAGACTGTTGCAAAATTACTTCAGTGTAAAATACTTATAAAAACGTATTAAATGTGCACTAAGTAGAACATGTTTTACACAAGTTTTCTCCTTATTAATCCAGTGGAAAATGGCATGTGCTTTTAAAGAAAATCCTGTATTCTGGCCAAGAGCTACTGCAAATCAGTTTGGAAGAAATAAAAAAAAAAAAAAAAAGCAAATGCTCATGCTGCAATCTCCAGAGAAAGCTGGAGGCTGAAAGAAAGGAGAGTGAACGTGGTTCTTAGAAGATCTAGCGTGAAACACTGTCCCCACAAATCAATCCCTAACAGTGGCAGAATTCCTGCCAGCTGCTGCCAAAGCCACCCTGCCCGCACCTGGGTTTCTCTTCCTCCTCTCTCTTGGGCTGCAGCCATAATAAAATCCAAGACACATTGTGGGCTACTGGATAAAGTATAGCAGTTTCATTCTTCCCATATGTTTGGCAAAGAGGAGGAAGCTTTATGTAAAAGGCAGATATAGAAATATTTTACTGTCCCTGCGAAATGTCAGTCTCTCAGCAACAAATATGTACTTACAATCTGATAATAACTAGTAAAGTAAGAGAAATAATGATTAGGAATTTCTGAACACTATTGTCGGTTCCCCCTTTTCCTTGAGAATAAAACCCCTCCCCAGCTCTTTCAGTCTGAGTGCCATGTCTGCAGTAAATCAGAGGGATTTAATTGCAAAAGAGAAGCCTCTGTAAGACATGTATATGGTATATTGACACACTACCAGAGCCATAGGGATATTAAAATTGATTTCCAGCAAACTGAGGCCTTCTGCTTTCTAATCCTGTGTCCCACAAATATACATTAACTCCACTCCTAAACAGGGCTAATTAGCTTCCAAAAATAGCTGGCTATATGGAAGGTGGAACATGGACACACACATCTTCCCTTCACACAGTTCAAGAGCAGCTGCCAAAGTGCACAGAACACTTTGCACACTGACCACAATGGGCTTTACTGTCTTGGCTTTATGAAACAGCTGATGAATTTAATTAAGCACTTGGTACCTTGTCACTTGGTGGCTGTTGTTTGTGCCCACCCACCATTTTTTTGGTAGATTTTCAATCCTTCTTCTAAGCCCTTCAGTTCAGAAGTATCTCCACTGAACATGCTGATGAAGTGCTCCATCACCCACTCAGACCAAACAGTGGTAATGTGCCTGGGCTTATAACTGTAGTTAAAAAAAACACCAACCTGCTGGATTTCAAGCAGCTCCTGAACAGCATCAGCATTCACCTCTGAGAGTTCCTGGCAGGTCAGAGAAAACATTGCTTCACCCCACATCTTCGACCTAAGGGCTAAACTACACCTGACTCAACCTAGCGGAAAAAACCCCCTCATTTCTCTTTCTGCCTTAAATTCAGAGGGATTGGAACCTCCTGTTCCTCAGACTTCATTGCTCTAGGGCATCACTGAAACTGCTGCCAGCTGAGGGCAAATTAGGCTAAAGCACCTGGAAGCTTCCTGCTATCACAGATGTGGCAAAGATCCTGACAGCCCCATCGGCTCCAGAGGGCAGCCCAGCTCAGGCCACCCTTTGTTCTGTATCACAAAATCAAAGAGCAATGTTCTGATTTTTTGTTAAGATGCCTCTTTATCCCAGTGTCTGCCTCCTACCTGCTTAGCCTTGTTGCTCCAATTAATATTCTGCGCTGACTTAATACCACTAATATAATAACTAATAATAATAACTAATGATAATAACACTGGGATACAACTGCATTGACTCCAATTCCCTCCAAGAGTGGTAGGCTGTTAGGAACATAACAAAAAAGCACACTGGAGCATTTATTCCCTCATACATACTCCATTCCTACATATATTCTTTCTCTCTTCTGTCAATATTTCTCTCTCTCCCCCCTATCACAGCTGTATTTTCTTTTGTGTATAGGTCTCTTTTCCTTTCTGCAGATTTTACCTCCCTCTTCTAACATGGACATGACCTTCTCTTCTTCAGATTCTTCCAAATCCATGGGCATGCTTGATGACTGCTGTATGCTACCCCTTCTGGCCACCATTAGTTTATCTATATTAACCAAACTCTGCTCCAGATCCCCATTGCTGTTGGCATGGCCTATAAATTTAAATAGATTTTTTAATGCATTAGGTAAGTCCTTTCTGATACTCGTTGCTTTGCCAAAATGAAGTCTACTGAAAGAAGTGCAATTTGGCTGGGCCACGGTGCCAAATAAAATTAATTTATCTTTAAGCTGAAACATCTGTTAAGAGCATTTGACTTCATGAATGGCATTTCCAAACTGCAGCAGTCCAAGGAGCATGTTGTGCTGCACAGGTATTGAGCCACATAGCTTCTGTTGTCTGCTTTTAGACACTGATTGCAGGAAACAAAGAAACATAAAGGCTCAGAGCCACCCATTGTGGGGATTTTGATCCCAAGTAGCACTGCATTTGCTGCAGAGTGATCCAATGGGATCCAAAATGTGGTACATTTTCTGTGCATCTCTCACACTGAACAAGGTTCTGTGTGTTCTCCCCATTAAAAAAATTCCTGAAAGTTCATAGAAGTAGGCAGACAAGTCAGCTTTGCTTCCTATTTCATACCACCTTCCTCTGTTTCTTTTCCTCTGCCCGGCTGTTTCTGTTGTGAGTCTATAAAGAAGTGGCACATTCCTGAAAGGATGTCCTAGACTCTCTTGTTTTTCTTGGAGCTATAAACCATGTTGTGGATAGGCTCGTGGATCCTTTTGTTATGCTGCTCTGGTGAAAGGGTTTTGTAGTGTAAAGGGACTGACCTTAATCTTTTCACATTGGGAGCTGAAATTTTTCCCCCCTGAATCTTCTGGTTGTAAGACAGAGTCCATTTATATGTAAGATATAAGAAAAGCCTGGCTCAGCAAGTCATTTAGAAAGACATTTGGTCAATGTAAAGGAGTAAGGGGAAGGAGGGGGAAGGGATCCCCCTCTCCATTGTTGACTTTTGTCATGGTCACCTTGTGTGAGTGGGTCTCTGTCGAGGTGACAAAGGAGCAAGGGAATCAATGTCGGAACTATGTAAAACCTCATATATTGCAAGTGTAGGCACGTTTACATCTTACAGCATTATCAAGGCCCATCTTAACAATTTGCCCGAAATCCATCAACGTAGCACAATCTCAAATATATCAAAGACATTTTTTTTGTTGTTGCTGTAGTCAGAGGATAAGATATAATAATGGGAGAGGACAAAGTGTCGTAGAAAGAAATGGAAGAACTTGTTAATTTCAGTCTAATCTGAGATGCAAAGCCAAACCAGGGCATCCCCGTAGTTGTCTGCGTCGCTCATTGCTGCCTCACAACATCTGGAACTGGGCTCAAGGAATGACTTATTCCCTCCCATCACAGTTTGTATCCATCTGTAAGGTGCAGAATACACAGACAGTATCAGTCTTTGCTTATATACATGGACTGAATCATATTTCCTGCAGTCTTAGCAGGACATGGGATCATATCTCCACCCTACAGACAGAAAAGAGCCAGTAAATGGGTGTCCAAATTCACACAAACCAGAGCAAGAGAGAAACTTCCTAACACATATTTGCATTCCTTCTCCCCATTTCTGCACCTTGGAAAACACAGGTGACCCGGGCACAGGCACTGCTGTAAGCTCTGTGTGTTGCACTCAGCACATCTAAACTCTGCAGAAGCAGTCCCACTTGCACGAGGATCGGGCCGTGGCTTTTAGGGTACTATGAGCAGAGAAATGTTATCAACCCTGGATGTTCCAGAATATGGCTGGTCTCAATCTCATCTGGAGCAATCTATCACTGCTGGGGTAGGCTGACCCTGAGCCAGTCACCCTGGAATGGGGGAGAACCAAAAGTGTCTTTAAACCACAACAGTGTGGGGAGATGGAAGAGTGTCACTTGTTTTGGGAAAGAGCCCTTTCAGAGAAAGCTGACTACAAGGAAGCCTCATGGGGGCTGCATGGACAACCAGATAGGAAGGATAAAAAACTAAAAACATATGTCTACTGAGACTAAGCTACAATATTCTTCGTAAGGCCTGGGCTCAAGCCTGAACTTGAACATCTGCAGTGTCCACTAAGGACCACTCAGATGGATCTTGGGGACATGAGTAACCTGTACTCCATGGCATCCCCAGGGCCAGCCCAAATGAACTTTATGCTGCTAGTTCTTCCTGACAGAAATAATAGTGTGGGCTGGAGCCCAGAGCCTAGAGCTGGGAGCCACAGGATGGGGAAAGCACCCTTTCTGGAAAGAGAATATTCCCTGCCTCCACTCCACATTCAATCTTTTGGGCCAGCATTGATAACACAGAGGTGGTCCTGCAGAGAGGAGGAGAACAAGGAGCCTGAGGGGAAGAAGGAGTGAAAAGGCTGGGCTGGGGGAGGATGTCCTTACTTATCACTTCTTTTGTGATCACGGAAAGTGGCTGTGTGATTATGCTGAGGTTTCATCACAGCAGAGTGGGAACAACCTGCCGGGAGTTAAGTGAGGTGGAAACCACGGGCATGACCTGGGATTCGGCCCCTGCTAGAGGAGGTTATTCCATGTCTGTGACTAATCTGTACAGCTCAGCCTCGATGGGCAATAGACACCTCATCCTTTAAGGTGTTTCTGTTGCACAGCAAAGGACAGAATATTCAGTGAAGGGTCTGTTGTGGTTAAAGAGAGAGACCTGTGCACTTGGAGAGGGTGAGGGGTGGGAGGCTTGCAGACCCCAGGGAAGACTGAAACACTTCTGTGTCAGAATATAGAGATGCTCCTCGGGATTCAGACCCAGGTATTCCTTTTTTTCATTTAAATCAGGGTTGCAGTGAAGGAAACAACCGAGGATGATATGGAGGTTTTCCATTCAGTACTACCCAAGAGCCCTGTAGACCCCTAGTTAACCTCTGGCAAGTAACACTGGCACTTCTGTGACTCCTTCGCAGCCTGGTATGAGAATTCTGCCCTTATTGACTTCCTCATACTGCCAGTCCCTCACCTTGTGGCCATTCCCAATGAAGCTGTGAAATTAGATAGAGCATGGTAGATTGAACTGGAGAGTGTTAGGAGTGCTATTCATAAGCCACTTGTGATTTAAAAATATTTTTTCTTTTAACCCCTTTCACTTGCCATTTACCCTCTAACTCTGTCTGTAAAAAGCCTTTTAAGGGGCTGCTACAGCAGGTTCCCCACACTTCCAGCTGGGCAAACTTTGCAAAAGACATGTACCCTCAGCCACACCAGCTCGTGGGTCTGGCTCCACAGCCTCTGCTGGGTGCCAGTCAGCCCACGGCTGGCGTGGGGGGCTGGCGGCTTGTCAAGGAGCTGGGAAGGGCAGGTGATGGGGGCACTGCTGCAGGGGAAGTGTACCCTGCACCTTCCCTTCCCCTGCAAGTGTTCCTCCCTCTGCAGGTGTGTGGCAGCTCCTCTAATCGATGTCCTGGCGTGGGGCACATAGCCTGCCATCCCACCAGTCCCTGTCTCACAGCTGTCACCCTGCCTTCGCTCGGATGCCTGCGCTGCAGTGCTCGAGTGCCTCTCCGGGAAACGCTTCTGTCAGCGAAGCAGGGCTGAAATCGCCCAGCCTTTAGATGGAGCCGCTTTTCGCCAGCACGAGCACTTGGGAGACAGGGAAAAGGCAAACAACAAGCACACAGGCGGGCCCCAGGAATGCCGAAGGCAGGGTTAGAGCCTGTTTGCAAGCGGGCAGGGATACAAACCCGGCAGGTCTCGGGGTGCAGGAGTGGACGAGGCGGGGATGGCAGTCCCCGGGATCAGCTGCTGGCAGTGGGCAGCCACGGTGGCAGGGGCTGGAGAGGGAGGGCAGGCCACAGAAGTGGGGGATTTGTGCTAAGGCTCCAGGACTGTCTTAAATCTCCAACATCTGCCAATTTAAGTACAGCTGAATTGCCGGATAATTCTGCTGGTGGCGCTCCTGGGAACACCCAGCCCGAGCAGAACAATTTTGAAGGAAATAACATGAGCTGGGATTTAGTGTTGTCTCTTTAGCTTGTGGAAGAGATAATCTGGCCCATTTAATGTGGAACAAAATTTGCTCTGTTTCACAGGCGTAAGGAGATAGTTTTGCCTTGAGAAAGCTGAAGTAAATGACTCTGAAGTCCTGCTGTCACTTGTTCACCGAGCTGCCGTAATATGGAGTGGCAAGGGCTGTTTTCCTGGGCCACTTTCTACATATAAGTAACGCTCTTCATAAAGAACACCACTTAGTCTTATGACAAAATTCCTCTAGTGTGACACAGAAGAGCACTGACATCATTCTTGAAGGCTGCAGAATTTATGGCACAGTTAATTATTAATTTGGCTGGAATTTGTAAAGTAGAAGGGAGTTTTTGTGCTTTTAGGCCGTGCTCTCAGTGTGTAAATCTCTCATATGGCTGCCATAATAATATTCCTGCAGCTCTGTTGTCACCTATTGTAATTTTTCTGCTAATAAGAAAATTTAAACTAACCAGGAATCCTAAATTTGGAGACTACTTGTTTATTTCAAATATACTCTAGAGAAATAATAATGCAGTTCTGCTCTGAATTTAATTTAAACAGGAACAGGCAAAACAAATCTCTGCGGAGGGCATTTGACAATAATAAAATATTTCTCCCAGCGGGTGAGCTGGTAGCAATTGTATTGTTGCCATCAAAGCTCACGTTTCAGCAGGTCATTACCATCATAACAAGCCCTTGGACCAACTGGCATGGACATGCAACATTGAGCTCCTGATGGGCACATTATTTCAGACCTTTAACTTCATGGAGAACAAGACAAATACTCCTGGGAGCGGAGGATTATATTTTGAAATTCCTTTCTTTTCTGTTCTGCTTAATAATAAGAGCCTGCATGTAATCAATCTACCGCCACTTGCTCCTTTATATTAAGGGAGATCGTAAGGAGCCAGCTTGGGAATGTGAACACCAGGAGTCACCGACCCTTAATCTTAACGAAACACTGACGATTAGCACGGCCGGGATGTGGCAGCACAAACACTTTGGGATAAAAATGGCAAAAGCAAATAAATGCATCCGTATTTTATGTTTCCCACAGCTATTTTGGGTTTTTTTTTTTTCCCCCTTCTCTAAGGGGAACCAACCACAAGGAGGAAGTTTGTGATCTGTATGTTACAGGCAACCTATGGACACAAGGAACCAGCTTTTCATTGCAAGAGGAAACACGCCTTGTGAGGCAGCTACGGCAGGCAGGCTGGATAACAAAGGATAGAGTAATTAGCAAAGTGCCATGTGAAATCAGAGACCTACATTACACAGGAGAGATGAAATGCAAAGGAAAGGAAAGGTGTGAGTGAAGAAAGCTGTTAAGGAAAAACTAACAAAGGCTATAGAAGAAAATGTAGAAAACAGATGGAAGCTGTCCCGTTCTTGAGTTTGGTGCAAGATCCAGGACAGGAAATGTTAAAAATTTTAAAAGAGGCATTTTCTCCTGCAGAAGCCTGTACCCAAAAAAAAAAAAAAAAAAAGTTTCCCAAAAACCAAACAAAAAAACCCAAACCCAAACCAAACAAACAAACAAAAATCTCAGATGTTCTTGTGCTTAGGACAGGGTTTTTTCCCACTAGGGTATGACTGGGCAATCCTGCAGGAGGTCACTTAAAAATGCACAACGTGAGGGCTTGTCTAAGGACCGTATTTCCATTTCTGCTCTCTTTCGTAATCTTCCTTTTGGTTTTGGTGATTTTTTATCCACATTTAGTCTTTCAGCACTGGCACTGTCAAGAAACATACATAACTGCACATGCAGTAGCACTGACTGGCACATGATTTTCCTGCCGTTTCTTTCACTGAGAAAGGATCAGCTGCAGGGACCACAACGAGGACACTTTTAGTTGGTGTTTGCCAGACCTTCTCACACTGCGAACTCACAAGGTCAAAAAATCCCCGCCAACTAAACAAAGAGCCCAAATGACATCAAGTTAGGCCCTTACTTGACTGGAAAGCTCCAGAGATAATTCACAGCCCCTCACAAATCCCATACCACATAGAAGGCCAGCTCAGGGAGTGGTATTTTCCTTTCAGATCAATGGCTCTGGCTGAGGGCATGAGTGCCAGTGAGGCAGTGAGGGGCAGTGGAGATGTCAAACAAACACCTCCAGAGGCCTCCAGTCCACTCTTGGACTGGGATGACTTCTTTTATCTCGTGGGCAGGTGGAGTAGGGGAGGGCAAGGGGAATGTAAAGTACATCAGTGAAAACCTGATTTTACTGAGCCATACCCCCAGTGTGAACTCTTTGCACTGTATTTTAGCCAAGTCCTGCTGTGGTAGCCACAGGTTGGGGCTGCAGCAGTGGAGGGCTACAGCAGGGTGTGTTGTCTGAGCTACAAATGCCGGTAGCCCAAGCCCCTTTATTTTATTTTCTTAAAAGACTAAGTAGCTATTTCCGCAGTTTAGAAAGGCTTGTGCTCCTAGCCAAATTCCCCACAGATTCCTACTGAAACATTTCCAAGGGATTTCTGTGCCCATCCTGGCTTTACTGCCAGAGACAGCATAGAAAAATAAACCCCTCAAAACCCCAGAAAAACTCTACAGAGACAGAGCCCTAGAAAAGGCTTCATCTGAGAGCTGTATTTTTTCTTCTGTGATGCTCAATGATCCTCTCATAAAAAATAGTTCAGGAAGCATGATATTTTTAACTGCATGTGAAAAATTTAGTCAATGATTAGGTTTAAACACATGTTGAGGAAGTCTAGGAGTGCCACTTTTTACAGATTATTTTCCTTTTGCATGTGAAAATTTGTTACAGTGCCTTTTTCACTTTTAAGGTGCAGTATTGAGTTTTCTTTTGAAGAGGTACTTTGCAATAATTAAAAATCAGGAAAGTAATAAAAAAGTACTAAAGTAATAAAAAGTACTAAAGTAATAAAAAAGTACTAAAAATTTCACCGTGTCCATATGGACGGATGTATGCCTGTGTGCACCGCAGTGTCAACACTGAACCCCAATTCTGATCATCTTTGCAGAGACCCTGCACGATTCATCTTCCTACTGCCCTGGCGCTCCTTCTACTGAGAAAAAGTCCCCGTTTCCCAAGACAGCTAAAACACAGACAGCACTGGTGGCAGGGCAGGGGTGCCTGTGTTGGCACTTGCAGGCTGCGAAGCACAAAGAGCCCTCGGTGCTGACACAGCTCCGGTCCCCGAGCAGCCCCTGTGCCATCAGGCAGAGCCTCCAGAGGACGGCCAGGAGCCAAGGTGAGAAACACGTTGGTGAACACAACCACAAAACGCTATCAAGACAGGCTAAAAAGCAAGAAAAGCACACATTAGCACCTCTGTGATGGCTCCAGAAGGGTCCACAGGACAGAGGGGCTGAGCCTGAGCGAGGGGGGCTGCAGCCCCTCGGAGGGATGGAGCCCGGAGCCCATTTATGGCCACTTTGCTCCTGCGCTGTTTAACCCGCCTGGATCCTGACAGCTTTCGGGGATCTGCCTCAACACCCGTCTCTATCACTGCTCTGGGGGCTGTTTACTTCCATTCAGCAACACGGGATCAAATAATACAGGGTTTTCGTAATTTATTTTTTATTTTTACTCAGAACACATTATAGGAGTCTCCTGCAGTAGGAAACGAATGATAGACTCGGTTGTTGATGGAGAAAGCAAAAAAACTACTTCTATATGATATTAATGTGATCTTAAAATAGTGGGAAAGTTTCCTTTTATGACATTGACAGAGAGGCAATGATTTTGAGTAATGCAGGTTGATGTGAAGATGCTTTAAGATTACGTAAGTGCTATATAAAGGCCTGCCAGCCTGAATTCTAATGTGCTATGAGACATTTTGCATATTTAAGAGTATGCAAAATGTCTTGTACCACACTAGAATTCATTCTGACAAGGCTTTATATAGCATTTATTTACACTCATATCGTACTTTAAGGGAGAAGTGCAAACGCTGGCTCCTTTTTGCACGGAAGTAACAAAAGGCAACTCTAATTGCTCTGTTTCCTCCTCCAAAAAAGAAAACAAAACCAAAAAACCCCACAACACAAAAAATAAAATAAAAGCAATCAAAAGTGGAAGCTTGTTTAATATTGCTCTACCATCATCCTGAAAGGCATAATAATTTGAGTTACACATCTGAACTGATTGGAGTTACAGAATCATATCTCCTTTTTGCATTTAACAATATATACAATATAAAATAAATACATTTACACAAATGGACATTGGTTGGAGCACACGGTATGATACACATCACAAAAATATACAGTTGATTGCTATACAGATGTGAAGCCCATCTACAGCTATAGACATGTTTGTTTTCATTTGTTGTTTTGTTTCGGTTTTTAACTACTGGCTATTATGCAACTCCTGGATTATTATAAGCAGTTTAATTTTTTTTGTCCTTTTGCGATCTTTGCACGATAAGACTGCCTTAAAATGTTTTCCTAGGCAGGTAAACAGAGACGCTTAAATAATTAAAATACAATCACCAACACCCATTTTCTCTTCTATAAGAAAAATAGCAGTTTTAATTTTTTATATCTTTTTATGTTATCATTTAAATGCAAAATAGTGGAATAAATACAACAATCTGATCTGATTGAAACAAATGTGTAACTTCTGGGAGTTACACAATCATATTGCTTTAAATAAGAAAAAATTAAAAAATGAAGCAAAAATAGAAATTAAATTGTTATGGCTAAAACATACACCCTTTGAAATTTTCCCAACACTTCACATTAAGTAAGTGGTCTTGAAAGAACTCTTCTCCAGCAAGGTTTAAGATGAACAACATTATAAAGCCCGTGCAGTTTTTTTTAGCTAAGTTTCAGGTAATGGTTTTACAGTCTTGAGATACTTGTTCTTTTGCAGCTCCAAAAAATTACGGAAAATGAAAACTAAAGTTTGCACCGTGTGCCTTTAACACATCTCCATTTTTAGTGTGTTTTTTGTATACTTCTAGTTGATTGGCTTTTGACCCTGAAGCCCAAGTTCTTTAATGTGATACAGCAAAAACAATATTTATATTATATATTTATATATATATAGTGTACTTGAACAGTAGCAACTTAAACCCTGCACAAACTTTCTGGAAAATAAACTTTTTTTTTTGCACTCTTACATATATAAATAATCTTATAGAATCAGCACCTTTTTCCCAGGAGTTGTATCTTTTTTTGACATTTTTCAAAAGGGATGTGCCAATTTCTGAACTCCTATCACAGCTATAAATTTCAAGTTATTGACCATCTGAATGAATTGCTAATGATGATTTACCTAGAATCACACTACAGTCACTTCTCTACTGAGAAAACACAATCTACAATATAGTCCCATATAGCTAATGATAGATACACAGGTTTTTTTTGTTTTTTTTTTTTGTTTTTTTTCCTAGCATGAGGCCGAAAGAGCATCGGCCCACTGTTATTTTGTTTAAAGCACACAACGTAGCAATAGTTTTGGGAACTTGTCCGCACCAAAAAAGTTTTGCAACAACACAGAGCGAGTTAATAACAACATCTGAGAGATGATTGAATAAAAGCTATATTTACAGCATTTAAAAATTAGACTTATCTATAATCTTGAAATAGTCAAAGTTTTATTTCTAAGCTATACATTGGTATTCTATAATAAACTGTTACAGAAATTATCCCTTGTTTTGAAAATATTATGATTTCAGTGTGTATCTGTTCATAACGAGTATTTGTTTGGAGTTTCGATCTCTTAATTATTACTAGGAAGAACTTTATTACCGGTAAGGAATAGAATATACTACTGTAATCTCCTGAGGAATTGTACATCCAATATTGTCTCTAATTCTACCCTGTGTCTATAAGCACACACCACAAGAATCCAAACACCACAAGAAGAACAAGACAACAGTCTTTGAATGCAACATAAAAATTCAGAAAAGCACAGCAAACATGAAACATTGAAAAGCTGAACTACATTTCTTTTGTTTGTTAGGATTACAATTTTAATTACATCTGTGTACATAGAATAAGGATGTTCACATAGTACAGGGAGCAGCTACTAACACTGGTACATTGGTATAGCATTTGATGGAGGTTATTGTTTATTGGTTATTTAGCGACTGTAGTTTTCTGGGGGCATCTAATCGGTTTATACATTAGATTACACCTCGTAACAGTCTTGAAACTGACTGACTTTCATGCTGTGACAATACTGGTTGAAAAGCACATATACTGGTTTAGCTACTTGTTAAGGATCGCCATTTACAAACGAAAATCTAAATCAATAAATAAGGTATAGAAGTGTTAAATTCTTCAATTTGGTCAGAAGTCTACTACTCTGATTTCTTAATTTTGCAAACGGCGGCATTTGCCTCATTGCCTCTAAGCTACTATTGGTTCATAGGGTTTTTTCTGCGTGTGAGGTTACAATTTTGCAAACAGGCAGTAGTATCTCGTTCATTTGCAACTGAAGCAGTTAGAAATCACTCGGGGACCGCGCCCCTGCACAGCCGCTGTCTCCTAACACCGTTACGGATTGGTATTTGACATGGAGCATTTATATGGTAGACTACTCGGATATACTGCAGGTGTAATCTAATCCTTTGAGTCAGTGAACATTTAGTTATAAACTGGAGCTCATGTTAAGAAACTGGATGTTTCGGACCAGACTGGCACACAACATAAATTGCATCCGTGATAATATGCACCTTCCCTTCGACTATTGCTTTAGTAAGATAAATTCCCACATTAATAAATGGCTGAAAACTGGTAAAGCTAGTACAAAAAAATCTCCATTAGTAAGAAGAAACAAAACATTTAAAAAAATCTTCCTTCAGGATTCATTTGTCCTTCATTATTGTTCATCATTGTTCAAGCCAGCACAAAAATGCAGTATTTCTTTCTCTTTAGTATTGCATGAATGAATAAAGCTTAAACTATTCCCTGAAAAAGTTACATCGTAGCTAACCTAAGAAATATCTGGAAGACTTGAAAAAACAATTAAGGAATCAAATGGCTGTAACTGATCTAGATGGAAAATGCAATGGTAAGAAGCAGCCGATGCATCGTCGCTTTAGTCGTCTAATTAGAGACTGCTCCTATGAAATCTAATACTGCATTCAGTCAGTTCATCGTGTTGTACTGTACTGCTAGGTACGGTGCTTCTCTCTTTGATTCCTTTGTCATTGGGGACATTATGGTTCATAACAAGTTCACTGGCATCCATATTATGGATTTCCATCCTTTGGCAGGCCTGGCTTCCATCTCTCTTCAATTAGAGACCTCTTTTAAAAAGTTCAGCAGCAAAGTAAAAAAAAAAAAAGAGAAAAAGGAAAAAAGGAAAGGAAAGAACAGAAAGGAAAAGGGAGAAAAGGAAAGGAAAAGAAAAAAACTGCATCAGAAAGACACAGAAGAAAAAGTTGAAAGCTGCTTCACAGTCTTGCTGCTAAATATCAGTGCAGTCATTTAGTCATTTTTTCCTTAATTAAACACTAAGTTTCTTTGCCATTATTATCCTGTTTATTTTCCCTTTTTTTTTCTTTTTTTAATTTTTTTTTTAAAACGTGCATGATGGGGAAGCCCATGATGCTTTAGTCAGACCTTGGCCTCCAGCATTTCCAAAAAAAGTTTGTGCATGGGGACTTTGCCTTCCAGTTTGATGTTGTAGAAATGCTGCACAGCCTTGGTGGAGGTTTGCCTCAGAAGTGGGAGGGTCATCAACATCTTGCCTGCACGACGAGGATCTTCCATATGCTGCCCGGCCTCATAATCCTGCAGAGCCTCATGTAAGACGTCCTGAAGTTTCTGCACTGCCTCAACATCCTCTATGTGCATTGAGTCTGCAAAACAAAGGAGCAACAGGAGGTTTCAGTCTGGTGTGCCAGCAGTTTGATAACGCTTAGGCTCCACTTTCACTGGTTCTGCCCATCCTCTTTCACAAAGAGGGAAGATAATTACCCATTAATTTCTGTATTGACCTTTAGGAAAGTGTATTGAAATGCTGAGGAACTACAAACGTACAATTAACTCATGGGTAAGTAGTTCTTCTCCTCATCCTCCTCCAACAAGTAAAACAGTCACCCTCAGTGCTCCCCAAACCATCTGTATGGTTACTGCTTTGAAGAAGTGACAGTGCCAAGGGGCTGAAGGAATGGAGGGCTGCATTCTATCAAGGAAGCAAGGATAAAACAAGGATGCCCTACTGTGGAAAAGCTCTGCAAAAATTCTGTGTCAGGTTCCAAGGCTGCTGAGTTGGAAGCTCAGAAACACTGACTGTGGGATTACGACCACTGCACCAACACAAGGGAAAAGCTGCTACGAAGGATTTCCTGAGAGGTTCAGAAAATTTTTTTCTCCCTCAGACATATTCAGACAGACAGGTAACACTTAGCACGTTCCTGAACAGCCTTTGTTCGGTGAAGCTAACATCTCCTACAAGGTGTAATCCTTCTCTTCCACCCCCACAGACAGTGGTTTATCTTGTTAGTGTTGGGGTTTTGCATTTTTTATAAAAGACTCAAAGCAAACACCTTGCCCTGCACCTTTGCAGGTGAGATGCCTTGGTGGTGTAAGTATTGAGTGACAGGCCCAGATGCAACACACACCAGGAACTAAACTAAACTGCTACATGACCCGAAAAGATTAAAGCAATGGAAGTGTGAAATAAAGAGAAAATATCTAACTGAAATAACTGTAAACCCCTCAACTGGATAGATACAGACAGTGAAGAAGTCCCTGAGAACACGCAGTTACTGGACCATGCTGAGATTACTTTGGATGAGCAGCCCTAATTCTCTGACTTTTATGTAGTCATAAATGCCAAAGAAACCCTGATGTGGTCCAAAGTGAGGTGAATGCAAGTAAGGAAAAACAGTCATAGATGAAAGAGGCCACCAAACAGTCCCTATCAGCCACCAAATTCGGGATGGACAACAGACTTACAGAGTCAATAAAACACCACATGAAAATAGAACTGCTGTGAGGGGATACAAGGCCCAGGGACAGACCACACCCTGCCAGCTTTTCTCAGGGTGAAACTGGGACATGGAACAATTAAGGTTCATCTTTGCAAACCTGATTTAATATAACACTGCTTTGCATCCTAATTTTTGGGTTTGTAATAAATCTCCTGTTCCCAGACAGAATAACAACTGAGGAGCTGGATGGTGAAGAACCCACTTCCATCCTTACTAAGCCCTGTAACCAGCAGTCTGATGCTCTGGATCAGTATTTGACAGACTCATGTTTTACCCTGTTGACAATTAAACGTCAAATTTTGCACGTGCTTCAAATATCTGAATTACATCAGAGAATTAAGATGCATTTAAGATTCATTTCCTAAAAGCTGACATGCAACTGTTCTCTCAAATAATTAGGACAGATAGTAAATACCCGACTCCTTTCAATTACAAATATGTAAACTGAAACACAAACCAGTAAGGAACAGGTTAACAAAAATGTTCCAGCTCTTATTGTCACAACAAATGTGCAAATTGAAAAGAAAAAAAAATAAAAGTTACAGCTCCCACTCTAAAACAGACACTTAATTATATACAAGTTTGGATCATTTAGCACGTTTTATTGATTCTGATGACAGTTTATCTGTTAATTACACATAATGGAGTCCTATGGGAATTTTACATGTTTAATAATTCTGAGTCTTAGTGAATACATGCTCTAAGAAGCATGCAGCTAAGACATACACTGCTGGGATGTGATACTGCACATCAAGGTGCACTGTGCTGAAAGCACAGACACAGAAATCTCTCTCTTAGGGATAAAGAAGGCTACAACATTTTGAAAAAGATGACAGGCAAATATTACTTCTAGCAAAATTTAGTTCTAATTAATGTGAGACCATTCCCCAAATCCATACATTTTTGATAGTTTTCTAATATGGCAATTCTATTCAGTAATTCTGTGTCAATAAGAGAAAAGCCCTGAATTCTGTGTCCTACAAACAGATATAATCGATACAGACATGCCAACACACACATACAGACGTGACTGATGTCTTAAGCACAGAGTCCAGCCACCAGGCTTAATTTGGAATGCAATCTCTAAAAACGTTGTCTTTACTCCCTAACTCTTCACCAAGTCCTTCGATATTCACTGCTGTGCAACAGAACACATGATCTGCTACCCCAAGTAATTTTTCCATAAACCATGTGTTGTTTGTGCAGGAAATACACACCTTTTCCTCCTCTCCCCAGATCCACAATGCCAAGGCCAGATTTGCTGGGGAACCAAATAAGAGCATTTTATCTGCAGCAAATCATTGATGAGTCAAAGACTGACTGTTCTCATTACCTTATTTCCTTTTTTTTTTTTTTCCTTTTTTTCCCCCACCATACTGGATAAAAAGACAGGTCTTTCTGGAGAATATGACTAAAAAGGTTGAGTTTTTTAACCCCTTGCAAAACCGGTCTGTTTTTTCCCAGAATCAGTATTTGTAACAGTGACCACAGGTTTGCAAATAGTTGGATAGAGTCCAGACTAAATGTATTTTCCACACAGAGGTGATACTTGCCTAAGATGTTTAACTGCAGTTTGGAGAGAATTTGGCCTGCCAAATTTGTACAGTTTGGAAAATCTACACTCTAAATATTACTTACAATGAAAGTGAGAAAGGAGGAAAAAGAACACCCCCCAGAAAGGGATCAAAACCTGCCCTCTAATGCAGCCATTATATTTAATGCTTTAAAACTCTTCCACTGTGTGGAAAACATCCAAACATAAGGGCTGTTACCCTCCCCTTGAAAAGGTGATTGTGTACTATCCCTCTGGTAAACAGGGCAATTACTTACACGGAGAAGTAATAGTACTAATGCATTTAATGTATTTGTTGCTGTCTTTGAAATTAATTTAGGCGCTGGGAAGAACGTGCCCAGCCAGCTCTCCACCCCCAAATGGTGGTTCATGGAGCAGTTCAGGAAGCTGTGCCTTGGGGAACAGATTTGGTCACAAGGAATGGGGTAAGAAAAAACAGCAGGGAGAGGGGCACTTCCAGTGGTGATTAAGACTTCAAACTGTTCTTTTAAAATGGTGATTTAGCTTGAAAGATTTAAAAATTATGTAATCAAATTACTATGATAATTTAACTCCCCATTTACAGAAAAGATTCAAACTCATTTCAGCTGTACTCATTCTAGGGTCTGCCAATGTTTAAATGCAAACTCAATAAATCTGTGCTATTTAATTAGACCATGATTCAGCTTGCAGATTGCTCAGGAAAATATTAATCTCTACAAAAATCCTTCTTCAAGTTTTAGCCTTGCAGTCTGGAACTTCCACTTTATCTGTGATATTAAACGAATGTAGATCTTAATCCCCCAGGTGTAAGCCTTTGAAAATAAGGAAAATGGTTGAAAATGCTGAACTAGCCAAGGGGAAAAGAGGAGGAAAAATAAAAGAGAGAAATCTTTTCAGTAACTACAGACTGGCAGATGTAGAAGTGAATTCAGAGCAGGCTAACTCATTGCTAAATATTGCAGATGTACTGGATAAACCAAATCCTCAGCAAAGTCATCAAGAACCACTATAATTTAAAGAAATACAGACAATTTGTGTGACAATCTAGAAATAAAGGAAGAATTCTACAGAAAATATGAAATTGAATTAAAAGTGAGTTTGAATACTCTTCCTATACCACGAAAAATCTTTTTGTTTATGAGTAGGTTTGGGTTTGGTTTTTTTTAAGTGGGTTTGCAGGCAGTCTGAATGATTTACAATTACATCCCACACAGGTAATATCCAGAGGAAACCTAGAGCCAGATGTAACACACTTAAAAACCAGTGCCTATACAAATAATGAAATTAAACAGGGTAATTTCAAAGTATTATTTGAGAGACAGCAGAATTTTAAGGTAATTGTCCTGCAAAAACATGATCCCAAGCTGGTGAAACTGAATACAAACACAAGACTTGTTGATACAAACTGCTGAGAACGTGGGATTTCCCTGGCAGGGAAGAAGTTGTTCCTGATCAAAGCTGCCGTGGGAGAGAGTGAGACCAACAAATGAGGACATGGACTCATTGAACTCTGCTTGGAGAATCTCATTCTATCCTTGCAAATGTTTTCTTTCACCATCACAGGATGGGAAAATAGAATTGTACCTCTTCTGATCAGTTGATTGATCAGATCATTGCACAGAAATAGGAGGAAACTGGAGTTCTCATTCAAGAAAAACACCACAAGGTCCAGACAGAAACTCAGATTACAATCTACCTCATTTAAAATTCAAGCTTCATTTCAAATGCAGCCAACAAACATCCAGCCACCCAGGAATCATTTAGAACACATGACAAAGGGCGACAACTAGCTTAAAATTGGAAAGCACCTGAACTAAGGGCAAGGAAACCTCTCAAAACTCCTCTATGAGGAAAGTTAAAGGCTGGTATCTATTTTGTATAGAACATTGCTCAGAAGTGGAAGAATACCAGAGGTCTTAAGTGAAGTGTTTCTTCATGTCAGAAAACTCAGAGAGCAAGAAAAAATAGGACAGTGAATCAAGCAGCAGGGAGCACGCAGCAGTGAATACACACATTAAGATACTGGTAAACCACACTGGAGAGGTAGATACCATTAAGTACTTGAAATACAGCAACTGCTGCGATGTTTCTGATTCCATGCAGCTGAGCAGTTCACAAACTCAGTCTGGAGAAATCCCTTTAGGAAGCTGTAGGATTTTGAAAGAACTGGATGGGATCAAGATTAAGAATAAAAAAAGGAAAATGGTTTTTGCTTTATGTGAGGATGAAAAAAAATCCTAATCTGGGTTAGGTCTCAGATAAAAGAGATTTTTTTTATCTAGATTGTACCACCAATCCAAAAACCCCACAAAACCCACTGCAGTGTTTATTAGTGGGTGAACTGTTCTCAGAACTACAGAATCCCTTTCTCTCCCCCTGAAACGTGTGCCAGATTTGCACAAGGACACAAAGAGCTTGCCCACATTGTGTTTCCGTATATTTTTATGAGAAACACAACACAGTGACCTTTTGAAAAGCATACTGCTTAAGATAGAAGCAACCCATGGAAATTGCCAATTGCAAATCAAACCAGGTTCTTGCTTCCCTCATCCAGCAAGAATTCCTGTCCTTTTTCCATTCAGGGCTGAAATTACCCCAGACACTTTACTCTGGTCTTCCCTATGTTAGGTAAACAAATACACTTCATTCTGACCTGCCTGTTTTTCTTAAAGCAGAACTCTTTGCTGGGATCTGCATGGTTAGGCTAAGAGACAAGCACAGAGGCCAACAGAATATTTTCCCTTGCAAAAGAATATGGCAAAAATGGTCTGACATATGGGGTATTCTATTGGAAACAGACACTTCAGTTGGAATAGATGCTGAAAATGAAAGAGGAATAATTGAAGAATTCCTTGTCCATAGGAATTATAGGCAGTGAAAGCCAAAAACAAAGGCTTGTGTGATTTAGCGAACGAGGCCTTAGTCTGGATTGCCCTGGTTTGGCCTACTTTTCAGAAAAGATAAAAACTGGAGCCTCAAAACAGTTTTTAAAACACAGTAGGAAATGAAGGCGTATAAGGAAAGAAATTACTTTGCAGAATGGGGACTTTATTTCAGGACTAACTGGATTAGCAGTGAACTAAAACAACTGGTACAAGGAAGTTAAAACATAGTAAACCAACATTTTCTTTTTGGTTCCTGAAATGGCTTACTTTCCACTAGGAGAGGCAGTGAGGGCAATAAATACAGGAATATTTGCCACAGGGCAGAACAAACAGCACACTATGAACTGGTTCAGGACACCATAAGGCTAATAAAAGCCTGGAAAAGGGAACCTGAATGATAGAGCAGGGGGATGAGACATCAACTAACAGAAAATGTTGAATAAAGACTTCAAAATGCTTTTAATTCACTCTAAGAAGTTACCACAATTACCACTGAGGGCAACTAAGTTTGGCCTGGCTTCTTGCCCTTCGTGACTGCTACTAACACGTTAATACTATCTGCTTATTCCCTAACTGAGGAATAGGTCGAAGCTACTAGAGTAGCTTCCAGAATAAAAGAAAAAACTATGATTAACCACTGATTAACCATTAATTAACCACTGATTAACTCAGCTGCCATTTCCTAATGCCAACATTAAGCAACTGGTAACAGAGTTATTTATTTTCTCTAAGAATTGTGGGTGTCATCTATTTGATTACATGAAAATGGAATATGATGAATCAACCGTTTTCAAGCAACATGAAAACTTGGACTACAGTGGTGACTTCTAAAAATTTGTTTCTATGCTGTACTATTCTCTATACAAAAAAATACATAAAAGAGTAAGGACCTTGCTATTTTTATTTATCAAAATAAAGACTGGTAACACACCCTTAACACACAGCTATATGTGTGTGTGTGTATAGTGTGTATATATCTATATCTAGGCCCAGTCAACACAGATGTGTCTTAATCATGAATTCGAACACTAACAAGATGACTGTACAAAACAAAATGAAAAAAAATGGACATTATTAGAAATGAAATACAGCATGTTGTGACATGCACTGAGAATAAAGATGATGTCCTGTGGAGTAAGTGATTTACTGGGCTCTACCAATTAATTTCTATTATGATAATATCATATAATGGTGATAGCCTAGTGCTCTAAGTACACTGTGTATAAAAAACTTGTAAGAACTTACTAATTTTTTAACAGGATGAGATGATAGTATAACTGGCACCAGTATTGATCTCCACTTCATTATGCTAAAATGCACAAGATACTTTTTGGTTCACACTCCTTCTGTACTAAAAGGGTGACTTTTTTTTTTTTGTTGTTAGGAGAGTTAATATCAAGTATCAGAAATGTGAGAGTGAGCAGAAGTCCTTTTCTCCTTCTTGTGGCATAGGCTACACAGCCAGTATTAGCATTTAAGATCAAATTTTCAACAGTGCATAAGGCTGCACTTTTAAGTGTCTAGCGTCCACATTTGGGTCAGGTTTTCCAAGATGCCAGTAGCCCATTAAGCAGACGCACAGAGATCAGATTTGCAAATGTGCTAATATATTTGGACATCCCAGTTCCTTACGTTAGGTCTTAGATGGGAAGTGAGATTCTCTTAGAACTCTGGTCTCAGTTGTGACTCCTAAGCCCTTCTGCAACATTTGGCCTGGAGGCCCAAATTAGTCCTTACTGATCAGGTAATTTCAAAAAACTGCTCAGCTGCAACTCCCTGTTGAGTATTACCCTAATCAATACCTGGGAACACATCCTAGCATGGAGGAGATGAGGAGCTCACTTTTTCCGTGCCGGAGCGTTCCCGTGCACGTGCCCTCACTTGCGTACACTTCAAGCATATTTTGTAAATATTTCACCTTCCCTTACACACGAGGAAGTAATTGGTACATGCATGTTTTGGAAACCATTCAAAGTTGATTTTCTGCGTGGGTAAACAAAGTGCTCATTGGTGCCAGCTTGCCTCATTTGGGCGGTGTGAGGCGGAACGCGGGGCAGCCGCGTCCCGCAGCTTCCAGGTACCTCCTGGATTTTGTGTACAGAAGGGAGCAACTCGTGACACCGGCAGGACAAGGACAATGCCAAGGAAAGAGTGACTTCTCTGAAGTATAAAGGCTGTGTTAATTACTATCAAATCAATGCAGATGCTTAAATCCAACCTGATAAATTCCGTACTTACATATTAAATGTAACTGTTGAAATCATGCCTGTACAGATTTAAAGTACGCATGACTGAGATGTCTATACATTTCAGTACTGTGCTCTTCCACGTGTATTTAAACTTCCGAGTCTACATGCAATCAGTTTGAAATCAGTGACAATCTACCATGTAGCCACATCTTGCGTTTCTGGAAATTTATGGAAGTTGGTGTGGCACTGCCAGCCCTGCACAGGGAACATTTGATAGTGGCTGTCAGAGAACCTCCCTGAAAAACTGCTACTCCTCCCCACCTTTTAGGGACCAAATGGCAGGATTATCTCAGATCCAGCACTGCATAAATGGGCTCTGTAGACCTAAAGGAAAGCGTGTGTTTTAATGCTCACGCTACTGAGATTTGTTGGCCAAAACAAAGCTTGTGGTATTTATTCAAACAAAATACAATCGATATGAAGACAATCTACAATTTCTTTTTCCTGCCTCCAAACACCAGCAGGGAAAGTACTCTGACAGTGTATCATAAATCACTAACATAGATATGGAGCTATAAAACCATCTTTGTCTACTGTTTACAGTAGAGTCAACCTGGGAATCTTTCTAGATAGTGTGGATATGGCAAAAATGTCTGAAACACCCAAGATTTCTTATTATACTCTCCACAGCTGTAAAAAGGCTAATATATTTTAAACTGGAAAAATAAACAGTAGAAGAAAGCAGAAGTAGCAATAAAAACATTAAAATGTGAATTGCTACTAGTTGATTTTCTAGTGGCATTTTTGGTTTTTTATATAGCTACATTTTCACTAACCAAGTTCATAGTTATATGAAAATAACCTATGCTGCTTTTGTCTATTTAAAAAAAGACAAAAAGATTTAATACAATTTAAATCTTATTTTAATTTTAGCAGCATTTGTAAACTGAAACACTAAGGGCCTGATATCTACTGATGGGCTGTAATTCTGCAGGTGCTATTTTACATCTACAGGTTAGTGTAGCTACAGCTGGTAGAAGTTTGGTATCTTATGCATGCACAACCTGAAGCTGAAATGCTGAATGTCAGCATCTGAAACACAGCTGAAAGGGAAGTGGAATGGCTGGGCAACTTTTTAACTCCTCCTTGCAACAGTTTTGTTTTAAGACAGCAATTTTATTTCTTTTGAGATTAGGGCAGGAAATGTTTTCACTTCAATGTGCCCTGAATTTTAGTATGCTGAACTGTATTTATCTCTGACATTATCCTGGTTGTAATTCCCAGTGAAGGTAATGAAGCTACAGATGATTTTGATACACTCTATGCACAGTGTATGAGTAAACTTTTTTTTGGACAGCTGTTAATTTTTATTATTACTTACACACAGCGTTGGTTTTTTTGTTTTTTGGTTTTTTTTTTGTTTTTTTTTTTTTTGTGAGGGGGTGAAGGTGGGAGTGGCATTTAACATAATTTAACATCTCCTTCTATCCTAGCCCTCATCCTTATTGCCAAGTAAACTGTAGAACTATTTCTAATTCAGTCTTTGAATCACAGAATTTAAATAAGTACAAAAGCCCTTCTCCATTTAGACTCCTAATTGCAGATAACTTTCTTGCTCTGATCATTAAGCATGACCAATTTCGAGAAATAACCTTCCTGGAGCTGCAAAGCATCCTCAAGCGTCTATTTACAATGGTCAAAAATTATAAATAAATCTTCAATTAAGAATAATTTTGATCTTTGAGAGGCATTTCAGCATTTTGTTTAATCTGAAATAAGATAATATTCTAAAATTAAGGGCAGAGTTAGTGGGGTGGAGAATATTTTACAAAGAAACTAATAAGCATTTTGGCTTTGCATGTTTTTGAATTATATTTCCAATTAAAAATGCAGAGTGCTAAATCACATTACAAAGATAAATAGGAAAGTACAACTTCATTGTTGAAAACAATTTCCCTCCTATCAATCTGAGGATTCACGCATCAATATTGTAGATGAACTGTTAATTACAAAATCAATTAAAAAATTATTTCTAAAAACAGTCACGCGTCCTGGCTCTCAGGGGGGCAATTTGGGCAGAAGGTCTCATCTCACTAGGACCGCGCCAAATCACAAGTCGTCATCCACAAGTAAGCAAAAGCAATCTGGTTTTTCATTTTTCAGCGCGGCTGAGCCCAGCCTGAGATTGATCGTCACATATGGCCCCAGAAAACAAACTGTCAATACCTTGAATGCTGCAGAATTTGAACAAATAGCCGTCCGCCCATTCAAGCCACTCATTGCATCCCATTTAACAGATTTTATTGACAGTTTCCTTCTTGTAATTAAAGGGAAAACTACTGGCCAGCAACCAAGATAAAGTTCAAAGATAGGGTCAAAACAAAAGCAGATGGAGGGGCACGGTGTGACTGTCAATGGAACATAGCATCAGAGCATGTTATTGACACACAGGTATCTAATGATCGGCACGTCATTAAAGAGGGATCTATCGTGAACTTTATGCAAATGCTAAAAGGGACTTAAGACCACAATAAAGCATTAAGGAGACACAAAAAGAAAAACAACAAAGCGCAAACGATTTTTACTTATCTGACAGTATTCACTGGTTCAGCACTTTTAAATTCAAATGCAGAAAAAAAAATCTTTCTGAGATTTTTTTAACTCCTGCTGCACAGGTAATAATTTTTTGCATAAGCACTTTCATAAATGCAAAGGATCCATAATGTAAGATGTGGTCCTTGTGAGATTCCATATGGATTTCCTCCCTCCTCCCACATCCCGAATTCAGTCTATCAAATTAACCAGTAATTCCCTTTAAAGAGAAAATATATAGCATATTCTCCAGATCCCTTCTTCTGCTTTAATTGCAATGATTAGACTTGCCTGGATTATGCAACGGATTTAGGAGAGCAACATCTATATTCATTTGAAGAGATTTCTGTTTGTAAAACAGTTACCAAATAATACAGTGGCATATTCTCCACTCCCTTTCCACAATCACTTTGAAACAGAAAGTTGTTTTTAGTTTGAACTGCTTTGTTTGTTGCCTTAAAGTCTGATTAGCAATTTCTTATTCTAAAATCCTGTTTTAAACCAGCCCACAGAAAATATTAAGAAAGAAAGAAAGAAAGAAAGAAAGAAAGAAAGAAACAAAGAAAGAAAGAAACAAAGAAAGACAGACAGACATTAAAAATGTAGCAACCATCATGCCACTCTGCCAACCTGAATTAGCAAGTGCTATAGCTTTGAGGGTGACAAATTCTTCTTTCTCCAGCTTCATGCTCTTGTATTTCTTTACCAGCTGCAGTATGGCATTGTTAAGGTCAAGAAGGCCTGCCAGTTTGGATTGGTCTTCATCCATAATATAATCTTCAGCATATACAAGCTCATCCTCAAAAGAAAGTGACCGGTATACAACACCGAGAATCAAGATCTCCATCCAAGCACTCTGCAGAAGGCTCATCTGGTCAGCTAGAGACAAAGTGGAGAATCCTGAATAGGAAGAAAAAAAAAAAAAAAGAAAAAAAGAAAAACATTAAGCACATTTAGAAATTTGGTCCTCTGTTTGATTTGTTTTTGTATACATTGTGGTAAAACATGCAAGCATTCTATTATTCTCCCTTCTGCTTTTCTGTGTCTCCTTCCCATCCTACAACAGCAAAGTAAATCAATATAAAATCAAATATTTTCTGATCAAAACCAAAGTTTTAAACAAGCAGGAATTTGCAAGCTGTTCCTGTAAAAATCATATTACTTTGTGGGGTACCGCAGTGGCAATCTGTGATCTGTATGATACCTTCTTTGTTATGAAATACTTGTACTTAGTTGTAAAACCCTAATGCTGTGAAACAGGAGTCTGCTGACTCTATCCATCCCTACCATAATCCAAGAAGGATGATATAGGAGAAAAAAAAAATAGAAAATTTTATTTAAAGGGAAGATTGGATGTTTTAATAGAATTAAGGTAAGGATGAAAAGGAGAAAAATTCTTTTTGAACTTTAACTTCAGGGAAAAGAGAAGTAACAGCCACCTTCTCAGAAAAGACAGTAATCACTTCTGCCTCCTGGCTCCTGCCACTACTACACTTGTTGAAATAACCAGGTGGCACACTCAAGTGCCAACTGAATAGCAGTCACAAGATCCTTTTTGTGAGGGCAATCAAAATTTTATTAAATGCCTCTTAATGAATTTAACTTTTGCTCCCCACCCCCGGTCCTCCCCCCCCCATCCTCCTCCCCCCACTGTCTTTCCTAATAGGATCACTAAGGGCAAACATCTTCACTGTCTTACCTTTTCAGACTCTTGTTTACACTACCTGTTAATTTATTATATCCAACTTCTAATATCCCAATCACATTAGGTGCTAGAAAACAATATGGGAGAGGAAGTGATTTTCCTGGCCTGTTGGTGAAATGCAGCAGTTTGCCAGTTGGCACCATCAACCACAAGTACTTAATAAAATCATCAAAGGGGATTAGTCAAGCTTTTCTTAAAGGGTCTTAAGACATGTCTGAGGCTTTCATTTAGTTGTTTATGGAGTTGCTTACATGTCCTTTGACAGGGTTCCTGCTATAGGAACATCCTTGTTGGTGTTCAATTACACTTAAATGCATTTTTCTGTTTTTAAAGTCGAGAGTTACAGTCATGCAAGAATATATCATAAACTAGCAAATCTGCAAGGCATCTACTCCAAACAAGATTTTCTCTATAAGCACTAAGCAGCAAAACTAATACAATAAAAAAGAAAAGCCCACATCCAAACCACCAGGCATCCATAAAAAATGAAACATAAAACTGCTGCACACGCTCTCTCTCTCATTTTTCTCTCCCTCCTTATTTGTTTTCATTTTCTCTTACTGTCTTTTGAGTCTTGTGATAGAACTGTAGCTCTCTGCCTTTAAAAACAAAACAAAACAAAACAAAACAAAACAAAACAAAACAACCAAAACAAAACCTGATCCAACAACAACAGGAAAGCCTTAAAGATTTGACAATGGAAAAATAACACATCTGTGATTAAAACAAGTAAGAGGGAAATAGAGAAGAAACAATTATTTCAAAGGTTATAGGGAGGAATTCATGATTTCAATTAGCTCCAACATTTCTGTTCCTTGCCGGCTTTCAAGAACCAGTTTTTCTGCAGCAGCAGATGGACAGAGAATGTAGCCTGCAGCACCGTCCTGTGACAGGCCCATTCTCCCTCCCAGACACTGCTGTTAGTAAATAGATTTACACATTCTCCAATCTCCACACATCTTTCTGCCGAATAATTAAAAGCAGGATGATTAGTTTATTGAGTGGAAGGAGGAACTTTTTTATTGAGGTCCATCCACGATTTTATCAGGGCCAGCACTTTTACGGTTGTCATGAGGGTGCAGGCATCCAATTTTTCTTATCTGCCTGATTAATACAAACGCTGTTTCAGGACGCATTAATTAACAGATACAAATCTACGTTCTCATGGAAGGATCAATACAGAGAAGAAAAGAGGCATCAATGTGAATTTAGTGCTGATGATGGAGAAGGCACTCTATTGACATTTACGTGCATAGAAACTTTAAAGTTGCAGTGGAGCCCTTTTGTCCCTGTGATTTACAAATTAACAATTTTTCGGGTATAACAATGTTTCAAACACTTCTGAGAGGTTTAATTAAGCAAAAGGCAATAAAATCTGTTTTGATTAAAAAAAGTTTAGCCTGCAATTTCTCTCTGTATTCTTTTTTTTTCCCAGAAAACTCCCCAACTTCCTTCTTTTGCCTACTTATCTATTTTCATGCAGGTTTGTTGGCATTGGTTTTATTTGTTAAAAAATAAATAATACTATGTTTCAATAACATTTATTGTGTGCCACAGTCAAAGAAAATTACATATGTCCTGTGAGGGGGGAAAATGGGATGTTGATATAATTTATTGTACTGCACTCTTGAAAAATCTGCATTCTGGAGCAGTAAATATACCAGTTGTTTTTATATGACACATAAAAAAATCAAAATAAATTTTTTACATTATAGAAAAACTGGCAAATATAAAGCATGCTGTTCCACTCTTCAATAATAAATCAAATCAACATGACTATTTTGTTCCTGATCGAAGTAACTTTCCCTTGAAAGCCTGTTCAGTGAAAGCATGTTTTAACTTTTAAAGGCATCCCTCGTGGGAATGCAAAGCTGAATCAAGTTGTAATTAATCCCGTTATGTTTTGTTTTGATTTTTCAGAAAATGTGAAAGCATCCAGTATGTCTCTTGTATCACAGCAATGCCCTTTTAATATGTGTTCAACAAGTCACAGTTAAAATAAGATATTACGCATGCTTAAATATTTATATACAGAGATTTAATTGTTTGGAGAAGGTTGTACTTATTTAATACCAAACTCTTGAGTCTGTGAGCTTTTGTTACGTAAATCCCCCAGACCAACCATGGTCTCTGACAAGGGGATATTTTCTGTATTAAATCATAACTATTTTTTAAAAAAGTCTCCAACTTGGACCCTCCCAGCCTTCTGACCAGTGTTAAGCCTCTCCAATCCCATCTCCAAACTCTGTCCAAACCATGCCAAGATGCAGCATGATGGTGTGGGTTGGAATTTTGTCATACATTGTGTGGGTCTTAATCCTTTGGAGTCTTGCAGGTCACCGCTTTCAGCTCAGAACTGTGTAATAACCTCTTAAAATACAACGTTGTGTGCCTTTCTCCCCCTTCAGCATGTCCTGTATTGGTGACAACTTTGATCCCTCCCCAGCTCCCTCCCCAAGTCAGTGCCATCTGATGTATCTCAGGCGTTTGCTGGCAGGATGACTCTGTACCTTGACCTGCAGTTAAACAGCGTGTTTATCTGCGATACAGCACACTCCAAATAAACCAGATGACAGTCTGCAATAACGTCATTTGGAAGGATTGAAAGGCTTCTCAAGAGTCAGGTACCCCTGAGGTAAGAAGCTTGAAGGAAGCATGTTTTGTGCCAACCCTCCTGCCATCTTCCACTAGACGCTCGTGTGCTTGACAATGATGCCATGGGCACTTGTCAAGATTTTTTTTTTTCTTTTTGCCTAGCAAACTGATGCACTTTGCAGTCAACTTACAAAAAAGGCTAAGCATTTGAAAGTGTGAAGGGCAAAAAATATCTGACGGCTAGTCTTCAAAAATACACTTTCATTTCAGAAAGCATAAATGTTTATTTCCTGAGCTGAGTGTTGACAGAAATAGGCTGCAGCGCAGGCATATGAATTTAACCCCTGGTAGGCATTCTGTTCAGTGTGGTTTTTATGTGGCTGAGTGCGAGCATTGTAAATCTACGGGGTGTCTCCTAATACGAGTTAACAATAGCCTTGATTTGCTGGTTACAGATTTTCTTCCCTTTCTCCCTTTCTCTCTCCTCCTTTCAGGGACTGTAGTGTTTCTTCTGCTAAAAATAGATACTTTTCTACAAACAGTGTATCACACTCAAATTGTAATTATGCCATAATGACTCACTGAGATCACTGAGTGTGGATTGAGAAAAAAAGGTTGATTGAGCAACTGAACATATGCTTGTGTTTTTTTTCCTTTTGCATACCAGTAAACCCAAAGCTCAAAGGAAACAGACATAAATAGGTAAAAAGGCCTTACTATTTTTATTATAGGAACAAGGGGCATTGAGCTGACTGCACTCTGATGTGCTCAGCACTCCAAGCTCCAAACACAGTTCACAGCCTCTTCAATGGGGCTGTTTAAACCACAGATCTTTTCAAATATCAGCACATGCACCACTTGCTCTCTATTTCACATTGCACACAGCTCCATGCTAAAAGGGTAAATCTTTTATATTCCTGAAGACCCTTTCCTCTACTTCATTAAGATGGACTTCATGGACACTAACTCACTAGGGGCCAGAGTGAAGCAGCTGCAGATGGTCAAGTGCTGAAGTAAGATCTGTGCCTTGCACACAGCACTTCGAAAACTACTGGCCAAAAAAAAAAAAAAAAAAAAAAAAAAAAGAGACAGTGGCTGGACTTACCATTGTTTTCATCTTCATCTGTAAACATTTGATGTGATGCCTCCATCGGGCAGCTTAGACTTAAATCCTAGAGTTTATTTCACTTTGTAAGGACTGAATTTCCTTTCTCCTCTGATATGTGCTTAGAAATCTGAACATTTGATTAAACCAGGTATGAAATTGCTGGCAAATCTGGGAGTGGCTTGCCTTTTCTGATAATTGCCTCCCATTTATTTTACTGGTTGTTTGTGTGATTTTTACTTTTATAAGTAAAATATTCCTCTTGCTAGCCCTGGTTTGTACTTCAAATATCTTCATTTACATTTTTTATAATCAAAGCTGCACTTGCTCATGACCTGTTCACTAGCGTGTTGCAGATGCAATACATTTACACAGTTGAAATATCAAGAGTTGGATTTTTAAATTATTTACACTTAATTTTGATAGATTAACTTCTTTCTAAATGTTTTAGGGGTACTGATGTTTCCAGCACAGGTCTTTTTTTATTTCAAAAATTATGGATAGTCACCACTGCCAAAAGAACAAACTGATATTGTAAATACTTGAAAGAAAATTATTTTAGTTTGGATTACTTCATTTAGAGAGTGCATGGCCTCATGGTCAAATGACCAGGAGTGGGCCATAGGCTCACCCTGGCTGCAGACTGAGGAGAATGTGAAGGACCTCCATTTCAAGATCAGATTTGTGGCCAGTGCACTCTCAGATGTACAGCTGTCAGTCTGCCTTCCTCTCCCTCCCTGGCACACACTCAGCCAAGTGCTTGGATCCATCCAGCAACTTCAGCTGCCTTCCAGGGATGTAAACAAAGGCCAGGGAAATTTCAGCAGTGAAATTTCCGCTAGGGCAATGTAATGTTTTCTAGACATGATCATAGCAATTGCTGAAGGAAACCTTCATAGCCTCACTGCCCTTTGCTATTATTTTTTCAAAAATCCAAGAGGATGGCATAATTCATTTTTTAGGCTACATGTAGGGCTGAATCTCACGCAAAGATCTGAATTAAGAGATCCTTTTTATTATATTAATTCAAGAAAAAAAGGATTTAATTACATTTCAAATACTGTGTAGTCTATAAATACATATCAGGACCCACACACATTTCAGTGGTTTTGAAAACCATTAAACAGAAGGACAGTGCTCTCACTAATCACCAAACATATTTCCCAGATTACGGATGAAATTTCATGAAAGCTGGAACAGAAACAGATACAACTCATTATGCCAGGGTGAATCCATTATTTCAGGTTTGGTTTGGGTTTTTTTCATACCCCTTTCCTTATGGAGCCCCTGGTCAAAGGCTAATAATTGCACACAATGCCATAACTAGCTGAAATTAAAGTCTGGCCCGGAAGTCTCATGTGAAAGGTATCATCTCACAAAATAACAAATCCAGGTATTTGCCCATACTTGAAAATGAAAATTCAAGTTCCAAAAGCACAGACTCCAAATGACCAGACATAAAACCAAAGGCTCAATTTATGCTCTTTGCTGAATTCAGCTTCCATGCTCTCTGGAACTAAGGTTGTGCAATTAAAGGTAAGCTTAGAAATTGATCCTATCCAGTAACTTTTGCCCAGTGAGAGCACTCCCTTTCCTGGGCGATGCTCTGCTGTGCAGCCTCCCCTCTCCTCCTGCCACCACGGCAGAGCACTGCAAAGGTAGCACCAGGGCTCTGCTCTGGCGGCGCGACGAGTGGCCACTGCCATCTGTTATCTCTGCAGCCCTGGGAGAGGGCAGCTCGGGCTGCACTCACAGAGGTGCCCAGGAGTCACTCTGCCTCGATTTACAAAATTAAAACAAAACAAAAAAAACCCACCCCAAAACAACAAAATAAATTCATTTAGAGAGCACTGGGATGTTTTCAGCAAAGCCTGTGCACTTTCCTCGGGTTTTCTTTAAGTGTGTTTGTGTTCTTAAATCTTGCTGTCCAAGTTCTTATAAAATATACATTTTTTTTTTATATTTTATAACATGGAAAAATGCCTGCGATAAGCACTTTTTCACCAACACCTACCAGGAGGACGGGAAATGCCACGGCAGAGCACTAGGAAACCCGGGGCTGTTATCACAACGCTACTTTCATCTCACTGAAACAACAGCAGAGAGATGGCACGGCAATAAAAATGCATTCACACTGCATGTCCCTCTCAATCCATTATGAACAATGGATTCTCGCTAAGCAAATATTCGCTTGTCAGAAGTATTTGCAACACTGGATTCATTCAGCAGGACTAAGTAAGTGAAGTTCACAGCAATTTAAAAGCAGCAAATTAGACATTTACAAACAGGGAAGATGCTGCTTGTCTAGCGTGACCTTTCACTCAAGCTATACAAAAAGGTGTTAATGTAATTTAAATACCAGTTAGGAATATTTCTGGTTTGTCTTTTACCCTGTGAAACCTTACATGATAACACTAAACAGGAACAATTTGAGGCTGTCATTTCTTCCCAGGGTCAGATGCACACAGTGAGATGTAACCTACTACAGCTTAAACTGATTTCAGTACTGAAATCAGAGACACCCCTCTCCAACCACCCAAATATTTCCAGGCAGCTACTTTTAAATTTCTTATTTCTAGTTAAACTGCAAGTTCTCATGATCTGCTTCTTTAGTATTAGTAATGGAAAGGAGATGGAAAATGGGACTGATTGAGGGTGTCTCCCTGACTTCACATAACCAGTTGCTAACACTCTGCAGTGAACAACTAAAATAGAAAAACCTAGCGAGTTGCCCTTGCTTCAGAACGGAGTTGGTAAGATCTCCCTGTACAGAGTACTTTACAATGGCATTTTTGGAAACATATTGTTGAAAGTATTGTACTCTTTATTTCCATTAATTTTAATTTCACACCTTATTATCTCAGTATTCACTGAGAAAATGGAAAACATAGGACAATAGAGTTAAACAGATTAATACCTGATTTTCCCTTTGGGCTGGTTTTACCACTGGAACTTCCACAATTTCAAACAGCTTTACAGCAAACTCACACCAATCTTACATTAAAAAGATGTAAGATGAAACACTTGTATTTCGTTTTATCACCAGGTGCTCTGAGAACAGAGAAACACCTGATAAGTGTGTTCCAGGAAATGGCCTTTTTTTTTCACCCCCTTTTTTTTCCTAAGACAGTCAGGACTTGTGGTGCATTACCTCTCTGCAGTGAGGTTCATATTTCTAAGACATGGACAACGAAAAAAAGTTTTAAAATTCAGACTAGCAGTGTAATAAGGCCAATAAGTCTCCTTCAGGTCAGCAATATGAACTTGTAGATTTCTAAGGGTGATCTTTATAAATGCACTACATATGTGATCTGATCTGCTTCCTTAATTCTTCCTGTTCTTTAAAATTTAACCTTCAAATATGGCTTGGCTAGAATATGGGATTTTTTTTTTTTTACATGATACAGTGTGCTCCTAAAATCACAGGAGAAAATGGAGCAGGATTGAATTCACAGCCCTGATTGTTTGCCTTTTTTTTTTTTTTACCAAGCCTTTATAAAAAAATCATCAATCATATTTTCAAAATAAAAATATTGATTTCACCCAAATTCTTCTTCAATCTGTTGGGGATATACGTACTTGACTATGAGTACAATAAAGCCAGCTTTGTAGGTGGAAAAATAAAAATTACACTTAGTCACTAGTGAAGTGAACATAGATGAAAAATAAAGAGTACAATGAATAGAGTTGAATTTCTTCCAAAATCCATTCTAGAGTAAGGTAATACAGTTCAGCTTAAAATAGCCAGCATAGTATTTGTATATCCTGTGTGTGGTATGCCTTACTTAGATCCTTTGAAGAGGTCAGCTAGCAGAAAAGAAACTACAATCACACATAATTAAAGAAAAAGTATCCACCCTTTTTCCTCCTTTTAATTTTTACTCAACTAAACAAAATTAAAATGAAAAAAAGAGGAAGAAAGGGACAACCTTGGCAGAACAAGCTTGTTAAACTAGTAACAACAATCAGTGTTAGTCCAGGTTCTGCTTGCCTCGACCTTTGTACACATCAGCCTCCCAACAACTGCATATATTGACCGGGGGTATCAAGAAATTTAGAGTTCAAGCTTCTTCAGCATATTAGTCTCCGAAATCAAGTTTGCTGGATTGTAAAGTATCACTTCTGGGTTTTTTCGCACAGAAAGGAGCGATTTCTTGTGCATTTAATCCATGTTGCCTTTTATTTGTAACCTCTACGGGTCTGCTTTGAGAGTGCTTTTCCTCAAAGTGTGCTGGGTCACTGCTGTTTGCCTTTTGCTCCCCTGGGGAAGCCACCAGTCATTTCCTCCCTGAGAGCTGTGGCAACCCCTGCTCCCTCCATCTTTCCATCAGGCAAAGTCAGGTTTCCCAGGAATTCCCCAATCATGTTAATAATATGAATCCAATACAGGAATGTATTAGCATACGGAGACAACCATGCTTGCCATCCAATCAACGGATCTCTCTTAACCCTGTGTGTGCTGAGCTACCTAAAATCTCTTTCCACTGCCAAAACAAAATCTTCAGGTTGCAAAATTTTGGGTAAATATCCCCTCTCTCCCTGTGACAGGAAAATAACCCCTCTCCAACCACCCAAATATTTCCAGTCTACACATCTTCCATCTTCTTCCTAATTTTTGAAACTTTTCTGCTGGTTAGTTGATTTTCTTAATGTGCTGCAGATGCCAAAAATTTCAAATGATGTTTATGGTCTCCCTGGTTTGGGGAAGAGAGACACATATTCTCCTACATGAATGTAAAATTTCTGGTTTACCTAGTTGAGTGTGCTTGTATCATTAAGATCATCTCTGGAGGCTGTGTCTTAAGTCTACAAAGTCCATACACACAGGAAAAAAAAAAAAAAAACACACAAAAAAAAAAAAAAAAGAAAAGGAAAAAAAAAAAAGGAAGCTGCCTGATTCTAATACACCTAATTAGCCATCGGCAGACTCTTAATTGCATACATTAGGATGATTCCATAGTGGAGATTAATTCTAAATATACCCAAGCAGCTGGTTAAGATGCCATGGATTACAGTGTGGACTGTACTTTTCCACTTAATTAGATATCAAAATTAAGCAGCAACAAGCATTTTGACATAACGGGGATCAAGCCGCCGCTTGGCATCCCAGAGCTGCACTAAAGTGACCGCTAAACAGAGCCGCACAGATGGAGAGATATTAAATGCCGCACTGGAAAGTAATTTCAAATAATAAAATATCAATATTTACATTTTAATTACCCCTACTGAGAGCCGCTCTGTCATTTTCACTATTGCCGACGCAGCAAGGGGTAGTGGAATGACATTGCGGCTCTGACTGCAATGACTATTTTGTTTCCATTAAAGAATGACAAGTGTTTTAGAGGCAGTGACACCCAGTGTGTGAACAAGAATGACAGCAGATCAGAAAATTCCTATTAAGGGAATAAATGACTCAACAAGAGAATTTACTTTAAGCAGCCGGCTCCTCCTTGAAACACATAATCCTTTCTAAATTTCCTGCAGGAAGTTTATTATTAGAGGTGCCTTGGAGAGACCTTAGCTTCTCACCAAGTATTTAGAAGTATAGGACCTTACAGGATGACTGGTCAATTTAAAAACAGTAACATTCAGTGATAAGAGATACACTGAGAGTTTGCGTGAATTAAATTAGTTTTGAGGGAGAGGGGAAGACAGTGAAAAGGAGATTCCTTCCCATAAAGACCTGAAAGCCCTGATGGTGCATGGAAAACACCAGGGTTATTTTTGCTGTCTTCACCAGTTTTACTGCCATTGGCACAGTGAGTACTCCATATCCCACCTGGGTCACAATTTGCTGGTCTTCAGAATTCTAGCCAGCAGGTGATCACAACAGGTAATGTGCATACACAGAGCTTCAGGCCTCTTGTTTCTCCCTGCCCATTCTCTGCACATATATAAACACTTTTTCTTTCAGTATGTACATCAGAAATCCATGAGACACCTTTGCAGCACCTTAGGAATCTAATTACTTCTGATCAGGTCTGAGGTCAATCTCATGGAAAATATTATATTAGATCTGACATGCTGCATTTACAAGATGAAAAGGAAGGAAGAAAAATATCAAAACAGTAAAGGAAAAAAAAAAAGTCTTCCTTGGGGATGTCTGTCAAACTGCAGAGATCTTCAAAGAATTTCAATGGCCTCAGACATGAGAAAGTGGGTAAGAGTAAATCCTTGGTCAGTACACCCAATATGCAGCTAAGTGACCCTCCTCCTGAGTCACGGCACGCATTTATTTAATAATGTGCAGAGCTCAACTTCTATAAATGTGACAAATGGCTAGAACAGACTGGGGGCGGGGGGGGGGAAGGCATGAAGATTTTTACAGAACAAAAAAAGGAACAACTTTATGGCAGTAACTATTGCAGGAATTTTAGATCCAGCTTTGACATTAAGAATTAGCAGTCAAATACAGAAATTTTACTCTGACAGTAGCTGCTTAACTAGTTCTCTTCTTTCTCTTGTCTTTTTTCTTCACTTCTTTTTCTTTCCCCACCTTTTTTTTTTTTTTTTTTTTTAAGTACCCAGGAAGTACTTCTTAAGCATCCCTAATGCTTTTAGGACAAGACACTTCCCCATTTCTCAGCCACTAGCACCTTTTAATTTCTGAAAGAGCCACGGTTGAAAATCTTAATTAATTGTTCCATACTGCTTCAGGATCATTATGCAATGTAATAAAGGCCGTGTAATTATGAAATTTTACAGCCATTACCAAGGCTGATGGCTCGTATTTCATCCTCAGCTGGACCCAATGGCTTTTAGCCACTCAGCTCCCCTTTGATGAACTACAGACAGATCTATCAGGCCCAAACAATATCCAGGCAAGGCGGCTATAATAGCTACCTACAGATGAAGCCATAGATAAAGATAAACTATAAATCTACACACAAATGCAGGCACATTGCCTCAGGATGACAGAGGGGAGAGGATGAGGCACTTGGGAAAGCTGGCGGCTTGCAGAAAGGCAACCTTCTCTCTCTGTCCCTGTTATTCAGTTGGGAATTTGTTTGGTTTCTTAAAGATGCAAAATCCCTTAACACTTCCCCCACAAAATTATGTATTTTTTTAAGAACTGTGAATTTTTATATGGAAGTCAAGGGGTCACTTTATCCACCTATTAAATTTGACAAATGGGATTTATGTGGACAAATCAGGTCATCCTCCAAACGAAGAATCCCAGTCAACAAGTTTGAAAATCATATTTTTAAAAGTGAATCCAGGTCACTTGCTTCTGACACTGAAAAAAGCAACCATCCCTGATTTCTAAATGCATTATCATGAGCAGATGCACAGAGGTGAAGTTAGATGATAGGCTTTCACTGGAGGCAGCACCAGAGATGCAATTTCATGCAACATTGTCCGACATTATTTTATTTTCAGTCTGAAAATGAAAATACTTCTAAAATTCAGTGCAAGTTAAAGAAACAAGGGGATTATAAATGCTCCTGGTACCTGCAACACCAGAATGTAGTTTATGTCCTAGTTATGGAGGTGACCTCCATCAATGCCCTCTTTAATTTAAGACAGGAGGCCTTCCAAGTATGCGGTGTTAGTCCCTCCAGAGTGAGACAAGGCTGACTAAATGATCTCTAGGTGAGAAAAAGAAATGGAGAGCTGCAGCTCCTGACCAATTCTGAAAGAGTCCAGGGAAGAGTGTGAAAACATTAGCTTGGAAACTGCATCTATTAGTACCCATTTCAGTAGCCCATGGTCAGTTGTGATGCTGATGCCACACTCGTGGCTGAGGCTAAAAGCACTTCAGACGGCAAGAAAAGTTAAAATAAAAATATCATCAGTACTCTGATTTCTAATAGACTACAGAATGGCCTGGCCCTTTCCAAAGAAAATATGACAGATTTAGAGGAGATTCAGAGAAAGTAAAGCAGTACCCAACAAAACTCTTATGAAAAGAGACTCAGAAAGCAGGAACTGTCTTCCTCAAAACAGTGATGTATGAGAGAATGCAGTACAAGTGTACATAAATTAATGATATAAAAAGTAGTTCTAAAGCTTTTATTCTGTCTGTCTCAAAACACAGACCATGCACCACACACAAGAAATTCAAAATGGAAGACAAAGGAAAATTCTTCATTCAGAGTAGCTAGACTGGAGAACTTCTTGCCAAAGCATGTCACTGAAGCCAAGAACTCAGAGAGGTAGCTGATGCTTAAATGGACAGCCAGAATAGCTCCATATATTAACACTGCAAATCCAAATTAGGAGGACAAGGATATTTTTCTTCCTTATTTCATCTAATCTCTAAGCATAAGGAATTCAAAATAGTTTTCCTGAGGCTTCTGCCTGCTATGGGGTTCATGTGCCCTCCCCTGAGGCTGATCACTGCTGAAGGCAGCAGAGTGTGTGCCCATGACCTATAGCATTCAGTTCATAGTTTCCTAAAAACTGAAGCCTCAGAATTTGGGCTGCCTTTCTTTGAGGTGTTTGGAACCTACTCCTAAGAAGTGAAGCTCAGAACAGAAGAGCTTAGAGAGATGTGCCCCAGGGTAAGAATTTCAAAATCACAGCAACTGAACTCTCACTGTACTGCTACTGTGGAAAGACGAAAATAATGGATATGGAAGATTCACGGTGTTATCACAGCCACAAAAGCAGGCAGGTGCATGTATTAGTGTGTGTTTGCATAAGCCTGTGTATGCACGCATTCGTACTGAGCAAACCCAGGGTATTCTGAAAGCTACTGAAATGAATAAAGATCACCTGCTCATTAACTTGTAGTCTTTGCTTATTAAATATGTCCTTTCTTCTAATATCAAAAAACTGTCTTTGCTGAAGGACAAAATAATAATGTAATCACCCAGGTCAGATCAAAGAAGTATTTTCTGAAACAGAGAACAGAATCACAAAGGGTCATTGGTCAACAAAGCTGCACCTGAAAACGTGCAAGGGAATGCATGATTCAGGTTCCTCCAGCATACATGATGTGAACTGATCTGCTCCTTGTAGTGCACATGGAAGCATCATAAACATTCTTAATAGGCAAAATAACCCAACATTTACATATTAGACTATAAAAACACCACCAGATTATAATTCCTGGGCAGGACTTTAAATTGCCTTCTAATACTCTAAGAATTATCAGAATCTGGTGAAGACCTCTGTTAAAACATGCAGTAGGAAAATTGAGAAGAATGGATGCAGACAAAGAAACTGGCAGATCTTTTACCTTCTCTACTTTCCATCAGGTGGACTCATTTAGCCAAATTAGCATCAACCTCACAGATAAGCTCTGTGGCTTTACCTCTTTTTATCCTCCCCATCACTCATATCAGTAGAGCAAAAAGCAGCTATGAATATACACAGCAGGAGAATTTTTAAGAGCAAAAACTTCAAGTAGGAAGTAAATGCAAAGATGTTACTTCTATTTCCATCTGAGGCAGTAATACCAATTTGCTACATTGATCTAATAAAAATAACAATGATAATGCGAGAAAACGCATAAATAGCATCCTACAATTTTTATTTTACAAATGAAATGAAGAAGTTTTGACCTCTATGGTAAATGTCTGGTCTGTTAGACAATGCCTATCAATATTCCTTAATTTCAGATTACTGTAAGATTTTAATAAAGTACAACAAGGAATTTGTCCATTTCAGAAAGTTAATTTGTTGTTTGGTGCAAATTACCTTGAAACAGAACTAGCTGAGGCATAGTTAAGAGTTCAGTTTTGCCAAATATGAATTACTGCAAAGAAAAAAGTAATTAGCTTTACATATTTCGGGAAAGACTTTCTTTTCAGTATTAGGTTTAAAACATTTTCCTTCTTTAAGAGATTTTTGGGTTTGATTTTTTTTTAATGAACAGCTGCATGTGTCTTACATATGAGTAGGAAGTGTTTTTAAGAAACCTGCTTTAGAGAACATATAAATGAGAAGTTTTGCTAAGTCTGAAAAAAATCCTGACTGCAGTAAGGCCACATTCACACACAGAAAAAGATATTAGCATTAGGACAGAATAAAAATGGAAGGGATATGGGGGTCTAATTGTATGTTTCCTCTTACAATTTTCACCAAATGGGGCACAAATCGTAGCTGCTATAATGCATGCCATGCTTTACATGGATTTTCTACACTTGGTATTCCCTAGCTGAATTGTTTCTGTAGTCTATGGTGATTTTTTTTCCATAGCAAATCAGCAGTTTTTCAAGAGGTCTCTGTGCAGCCCAGGAGTATGACATTTACTAATGTGTTGAGATTCAGGGATTCTCCTTTGTAGAAGCCAACACTAATAAGAAAGATATGGTTCAGTGTCCTGGGTATTCTTCCCAGTTTTATTAATTAGATGGAAAGCTTCTCCCTCTGGAATACTGCAAGGTATTTATTAACACTTCAGCCCACAAACTAGAGTAAATTTACAGTAGTGGAGGTAATTGTTACATACACCGGCTCTTGTTATCAACTTGGCAGGGATAAGCAAAAAAACCCCAGAGGTTTAGATTATGATCTTTTTCATGATATTTTAATTGTGCTTCTTAATCTGCTAAATTAAAAACTATAGCACAATCTTATTCAGATCACTGGCAAAAAAGATCGTATCAATTTGCAACAAAATGTATGAATGCTCCTATCTCTTTTAATTATACAAAGAATTTAACATTCATATTCAATATGGCCACAGAGTGACTGAGATACAAACTCTTTCTTTTGCAGTTGTGCCATCTTATCCCTAAGCACCTCCACATTCTATTTCATGTCTCCCATCTTTTAGGGCACGGACTCCCTTCCCTAGATGATCTTTAGTATCACCACCTTCCTTCTCTCTCTTCATGTTCAGCATGATGAGATACTCCAGTAGCTGTGTCTCAGCACAGCGATGACTGATAATGACCAGGCAGGCACTCAGTAGTATCTCAGTTACTTTTGTGCTTTACACACAAGTGTTAGGTATGCCCAAAGACACTTCATGTAACCACATTTCCCTCACGGTTGCTTTCAGCCTTCCCCCTTCTCTTTGCATTCTTCTGGTAGCAGACCCTCTTATTCCTTCTAGGCACCAGTATGTCGATTTATAGTGCCACCAGCAATGCCCTCTCCTTAACTGGTCCACATGAATTTACCTACACTTCATTTATTATGCAGCTCTCAGTGCTCTCAAAAGCTTAGATTTGGGGTTTATTTTGCAACTCTTACCCTATTTCTACATTCTTGCGTTCATCGAGTGTTCTGATGGGCCCAAATACCTTAAATGGGCTCTACCATCAGGTGTTAGGGCACATTCATCAGTGATTTTAGAGATTACTCAGAAAGCACAGCTGCAAGTTTTTGAGAATGTGCCATTAGAGAGGTCTAAATCAAAATCTTCACATGCCAGTACTGCTGGATCATCTCTGGTTTCTTTGGCTTTCTCCCTGACCCAGACACCTGCTTTCAAACATCTGTTTCTTGCTGATCCTTCTTTACGGTCACCAGACATTTACTGTGGCTTCCCTTATGGATGTTAAGTGCCCTATCAGTGATCTGAGAAGGAAAGGGGTGAGAATTTTGTCATCTACTCTGTCAAATCTCTGCTTAGCTATCCTGACTGCTCAGGGCACAAGTCATTTATAGCTGGCAGTTGCCAAATACACACTTGTCAAATACACCCCTTACTAACTTACTAACATCAGCAGTTTGCAGGACTGTATCATAGATGATGTCAGAAGCATAGATGAAGAATGAGGTACATTTATACAGGAAGAACAGGAGGAAGAATTTGGCCTCCCAAATCTTCCACTGTCTCTCTCTGTAATTTTGCTGGAGTCACAAAGTCCCTCAATAAATTAATGTAACAGGGCTGTTATGCTGTTTTATTCATTTAATGTCTGAAAACAACAACAAATATCTAAACCAAAAAGAGGTCAATGAAGTATATTCAATACTTCTGTAAAGTATATGAAATGGATGAAGGAATAGACTGACTAAAATATTTGGAAAAAGATGGAGCTCAACTTCAACGCTTCCTCTTCATGCTCTTTTGGTCTATTTCTCACTGTTGGCTAGAGGACAAAGTGTGAGAAAACATGAGGCTCCTTGTCTAAATATTTTAGCCAGTTTATCCCTTTATCCATTTCATATACTCTTCAGAAATTCTGAATATACTTTGTAGACCTTTTTTTTTGGTTTAAATTGAGCAGTACAACAGAGTTTGAGGTGGCTCCTACTACGGTGACCATTATTTCCTGTGTATTTCTATGGATGCAGGACTATGTCCACAAAATGAATGTGTCTGGCATTGCATTAGGATGAACACAAAACTAGGACCTTGAGCACATAGTGCTGACTTTACAGCACTGAGTGAGAGGGTCAAGTGCACCAGTGTTGTAAAACTGTAAACAGACATTGGTATTATACTGTATCTATGAAAATGCATAAAATACATTTAATTAACTCTAGGCTCTGATACAAACTGACAATTCTCAACAGAAATTTCAAAGCTAAGCCTGACACCTTACGAGCCATTTTGCTCAGGAAGACACATATTTAGGCCAGATTTCTACACATTTGTATGTATTTTTTTTAATATATGAAAAATGCATATTATTTACCCAATTGCCTGGAATGTCTATTGGAGAAATACGTATTTCTTTTTAAAAGCAATCCATATATTATTTACCCAGTGGATGAGAATGACTTCAAAAACCCGTTCTGGTCCATCAAATAAATACATATTTATAAATGGTTTTTAAAATGCATATTATTTACCCAATGGACTGTAATGGCTCTGCTAGTGCCATTACATGTAAATATGTAATTAGCCACATAATAAAAAATCCCCACAAAATTTCTCAGAAAAGCATTATATTTCCATGTGTCAACATACAATACCTTTTCTGTGGTTATTATTTTTCTTTAAACAGCAAAGGCGATTACCCTATGCTAATGACTAAGGCTTTGCTGTATTTCAAAACCCCACTACCTCTGCAATTATATAAAATGCAAACTTGAAATCCTCATTTCTTCCTTTTAAAGTTAGTGTATTGGAATCTTCATCTTGCAGTTGGTACACCTGGCCTGGATCTTTCTGCCAGCCCCATGGACGGTGATCAGACTTTGCATAACTGAGCACTCCTGTCAGTAGGAGTTGGTTCTGTTCTCACACAAGCTCCTCCACACTGTTAGCCAATGCACCTGCACCATTGCTGGGCCATCCAATCCTGTACATTGCCAAACTTCACTTATTTATTTCTCTTCACATGGGTTATTTTCTGCAAAGCACTAAATATCCTCAAAAATACCTTTTTCTTGGGAGAGTGAGGGCAGGATATGAGACATGCCACAATGGACCACAATGTATTTTATTACACAGTTGTGTATAAGTTTCGATTTTAAAGGATGTAGCACCTATTTCCCAAGTATTCAGGAACTAATATTAAGAACAAGACCTGCCAGGCCTACAAAAATAGATGCACACTTTCCAACAGGATTGAATAATATCTTTCTTAGTAGTGCATGTGTGTACATGCTGGAATAAGTGTCACACATTAAGATGTAAATTTTATTCTCTGAGCTGAATGCCAGGTGATGAATTCTGATAGCGCAGTGATCAATTGGTACAGGTGCTGCACCTGAGTAATGTTTGTTTCTGTACACATTGGTAGCAAAGGTGCAGCACTAACACAGGTGTCAATCGTGTAGCTCTGCAACATCTCTGCTTTCCTGAAAACACTCACACTGATAGTTAGGCTGTATGTAGTTCTGCCAGTTTTTTCAATTAGACACGTCATTGATTTGATGAAAAAGCAAATTAAACATACCATGGTAGTATGTAAGATGGTTAGACAGAACATAAGATTCTGGTGCTGAGCTTCTTAGGCACGTTACCTCTGCCAGCAATTTTTCCTCACCAGAGTCTCTGGAGACTACAAAAATGGGAGACTTTTGCAAGACAACTCAGCAGCACCAGTCTAGCAACTGAGGTATGGAACATCCAGGAATACATTAATGTAAAATGCCAGGAAGCTCAAACTTTGTTGAGACTAGAGCTACAATTACTTAGTTGCTTCATTTAGATCTGGCATAATGCTCTTTTCACAAAGCTGCTAGAGATTGACACCAGTTTGAGGATAAAAATCGATAGATACAGGTAGTAACATTTTTTTTCAAAATAACAAGAAAAATTTGATAGTTGATGGTACATTTTAAGTTGTCTAAATCTCCGGCATGTGGAGTCAACACTGTGTGCATCTTTCAAGTATTTCTTTGCCATTTCCCCTCATTAAAGAACATGAGTTTTGATACTAAGAATGAGTAACACGCAGTGTCTACCCAGGACTTACACACTGACATTTTTACAACCACTCTCCCCACTCCTTTGCTCAACATGATGGTGAGCCCAAAGCAAGTAGGTGTGCTTACTAGAAAGCCTCTTCACTAATTTCCATTTAATTCATTTACCAAATCAAATCAAACTGCTACTGAGAAAAACTATCTTCTCACAGAGGGTACTAAAGGATCTCTCCACAAGTAACTCCAAAGCCCCTGAGGTTCAGCTTCCCAAAGCAAGTTAGCTGAAACAAACACAACTAACAGGACGCTGAAGCAGCGGGTCCACCCAGGGCATACAGCTCATGGAAAGAAGTTTCTTAAGGTCAAACACAGTAAGCCCACTGTCTGGCTTTGGTGTGCTGGAAACCTACATTAAGTCAGCACAAGCCTACAAAATCCTCTTTTCTTATTTCCGCACAGCCGCTTGTGTCAGAGCAGAGATAGTATTTTGCACTCTCTCTCTCTCTCTCTCTCATGTCACTCAGCACTGTAAGAAGGCCCAATAATATCATTTCCAACTGGCCCAAATTCCGTTTGAAATTAGCACTCTCCCTGTAGGTCGGCAATTTTAAGGCTTGTACCCTGTACTATTAAATCAGTCAAAAATATCCAGGTAGAAGTGATGCTGTTTAAGACGAGGTTTTGGTTTGTTTTGCCACTCCTGCTGCCAGGGTGTAATCTTATGCCTCTTTCTTTCTTGAAAAGCATGTAAATTGTTGTACACAAATAGAGTCATTCATGGAAAGCAAGACATCGCAGATCAGACAATAAACGTATCAATTAATGCCTGGGATGCACATGAGGCAATCAATTTTCCCAAATCCCAAATCAATTAAAAAAAAAAAAAGGATAAAGAAAAACAATTTGAATTTTCACTCCTCTAAAAAGTGAGGATGAGAAGAGAAAGAGAGGAAAGCTGTTGTGCCAATCCTTCTCACTATCTGTCTTTGCTTGTTTTGTAATTACTAAACCTGAAGAAACTTGAAAAAATTGTGAAAGGGTTACTCTGAGGAAATACTGACATTTCAGATTAAAATATCTAAAAACAAAGGCAGAGAAAGAGAGAGGAAGAATGCAGCAAGTCTTAGGAAACTTTTGGCCTTCAGTGGTACACATGCACAGGGTGCCTGGACTAAGAGAAGGTGCAATGTCTCTCTTTCTGTCTTTCTGTGCACTGATGGAAGTGATGTCCTATAGCATTTCAAGTCATTTATTGAAGTTTGGGGGTGGTAGTGGGAATGTTGTTAAGGGAAGTAAAAAAAGCAATGTCCATTTGAAGCTTGTCTGTGAACTTTGCATGAACCGCCAGGAATAATGTAGTGTGATGACAAGCCAGTTATACCTTCCACTAAATTTGCTGTCTGGAATGAACTGAAATAGTGTTTGGTTTGTGTAATTACGTCCATCTATCTTTATATTCCAGCGGCATATCGCAAATTGAAAATACTAAAAATTGACTGTTGGTTCTGATATTTAATGATTGCCAAAGACAAGACGATGATTTATTGGTTACTTACCGATGTGACACATTTGCATCTTATTAGACGGAGATTACTATTCCTTAAAATGCGGACGAGGCCTGATCATGTCTGATGGATTGATTTGATTTGCAAATGTAATCAAACTAATAAGAGGGAAAAAATGAGCAATAATGCCTTGTTTTTCAACTGGCAATCACTCCCCTGCCAACAACGCTGATATCCCTGACTAAGCAGCCTTCACACAGTCTTCCTGTCTCCTCAAATAAACAAAGGGATGCAAAGAGCTTGATAAGAGGATAACGAGCCAAGTATGGATGTAACATGGAGCCTGCACCTCAGCACTGTACAAATGTATCAATGGGAGTACCAGGAGAGGACTTAAGGTGCCTTCAGTTCTTAAAAAGCAGCAAGCAAAAACCCAAAGAGTAAAACCATATGGCAAAAAACCTCTTTACTAAATGGAGGGAGACAGGGGACTGCGTAAAAAAAAATGATTCTAATTCAGGGAGCCCCAGGAGAACAGGCCCCACAATCACAAAATTCACAGAATAAATACCTGGAATTCCTTAACCTGATAGGAAGCTAATTGGAGAATGTATTTTGGACAACATGATTCAAGTAACTAGAATCACTGACAATGGGCACAGCATCAGAGAATTTATTTCCAGGGGCATGCTGGATACTGTTTTAAAATTACTCCAAATACTAAATGCAGGGTTTCTGTCACAGCAAACATTCTATCATTATGGCCAGATGCTGATGCTCCTGTAAGCACTGAAATATGGTTCTAGATAAGAGCAGACTCTTATTCAGCTTAAAGTAAATTACTCTGATTCTTCACAGTAGGACTTCTCTCTCTTGCTAATATTAATAAAAAGAAATATTAAAAGGAAAAAAAAAGCTTTGTGTTAGGAATTGCACAAAGTCCCCCACCATTTACACGAAAGTGGTAATTCAAGCAAAAGGCAAATAATAAAGCTCTGAGGTTCATACAGGTTACAGATTGTGACCTGCATATTTAGGGATTGATCCAAAACAGTGAAATCAAGGCAAGTCTTTCTATTGGCCTAAATGGATTTTCATATAAAGCTTTACTGGAGAGGGAGGTTCGAGAGCAAATGCTGACAGCTGAGGAAGTGATCACATATATATTTGGGAACACAGAGAATGCTCCACAATGGAAGTGCCTGTGTAAATAATGTGATTGTACTACTTAAATATTTTCCAGACTGATTGCTAATTTGCTTCACTAAGGGATATTCGATAATGTAAAAAAAACTTGCTTTAGGGAACAGCCATTATGAAGTGTCAGGTTAAAAACAAAGTTGAATATATAGCCCCAATTACCATGCTCAAAGACCTCAAAATATTTTCATAATTTAAAGTTTTATAGCTCATGTAATTTATATTTATTTTAACAGTGGAAAAGCATCCCGGTCAAATTCCAATTAAATAATTACATTTTGCCTACCTAAAATTCTCACCGCATTTTTAATTGGATAGGACACACTTCACTGCTTCTTCTAAATTGTTTAGTATTGCCATTCAGTATATAAATAGCTACCACTTCCTACCACGGAGACAGTACACTTGTCTGTGCAGCCCTCAACAGCAAACTGGAGTTCATCTGCGTTGGCTGCAGCACTGGAGCTCAGGACACCCATGGCAGCCCATGTCCCCATCACCCTGCCACAAGCCGATTTTAGGTGCATTTTTTCTTCCTCCTAGCAGGTTCTCTGAAAGATTTTGTTTGTCGTTGATGCTGGCTGATTATGATGCTGCTGGTTATGAACATGTAAATGTTCCTTGCCAACCAACAGCCTCTTTTCTTGACTTTATCGCCTGAAATGCCCACCTAAGTCTCTTGTCAGACACTGCCCTCTGTAGGTTTATGTTACAGAGGAAGCAGGAGTAACCCTGCACAGCACGTGCCCTGCTTGTCCCCAGTCCTACCTGCATTGCCTGTCTGGGGCACTCTGTTTCCCAGTGGCCTCTTGATTACAGAGCCATTGGTGTGCTTCACATATGAGGATTACAGAACATAGCAAATTACTCATCACTGCTGATGTGCCAGAGCAATCTTGTAAACCCAAAATTTGGGTTGCATATCTATTCAGCAAAGCATTCAGCTGAATATGCAAAGACCCAGCTGAATAATGGGTCCAGAAAATGTTCAAGTAACTCAAACATAAAGAAACTCTTCAAAATTTACTCCTATAATCTCACTGAATGAAGATAATCTGGAATTCACAATGCATTTTGCATGTTATATTTGTAGCTGAAGATTCACTGACACTAAGCAAAAGCTGCTCCTGAATCCACCCAGGAGTTACCTTTATCTCTGGGAAACTTCAAAGTAGTAAAGTAAAGAACGGATCACAGAGTAGAATGGCTTTCTACAAGAGACTGATATGGGGAAGGACTCTTAAATTCTTCTAACTGCAAGCAGAGTTAATTAGGGAGGGACACAAGGGTCACAGAAAGTTTTTTATGTTACCAGATATAGCTTGAGTCGTAGCAAGTTTGGAGTCTAATGCCTGTTCAGCAGAGCAGGCATGATGCTAAAGCATAGCAAGAAGAAATCTCTGGCTAGAAATACACCCTGCAGCCTGCCAGTGTCATGATATATTTATGCCAGAAGTGCAACTTCTTCGAACAAGTCTATGAGCAGCAGTCATTATCTGCTAAACTGTTCCCCCTTCATCTCTCCAACAGCTGGATGCATGAAAACTGCAGATTTGCCCCGCCTCTTCTCCACCCTCACCACAACTCTCTGCTCCAATGTTCTCATGCATAACATGTCAGGACTTGCTAAGTGAGCTGACTCTGCTCTGCAAGTGCCACTTCCATCGAACTAAGAGCCTTCTGTGTCTGTAGTTGCGTCTCATTTCAGTATTTGATTTCACCTCAGCTCTTAATGCGGCTGATTGAAACTGATGGTGCACAACACGGCAGATGAAAACATCTTGGGGAGAAGGGTCAGAGAAATATACTGTGAAATTTCCACCCGTCTACAATACGTGCCTCAGGAGTTTGGTGTGGAAAACACCTTGGCCAGACCAACATACTCTCAGAGTATGTTCCAGAACATGTTTTCAAATGAAAGGAAGGTTGTGTGTTTTCTTGCATGAAGAATCATCAAAATATTTTAATACTGTCTGATATGCAGTATTAAACTTGGGGATGATGAATTAAAGTTACATAGAACACCAAGTAGAAATTACAGTCAAGTAACTAAGGAATTAAATACAGGATCATCCAGTACCTGCACTCTTTGGATTCTGTGTTTCTTTGGATTCTTTCTGCACACACATACACTATGTATTTATATGTGTGTGCATAAATTGAACACTGCCCAACAAAAAAACTTACTACCAATAAATACATGAGTTCATAAAAAAGCCCTTGTACAATCCAGCTGCTGCAGAAGGCAATTACTGCAGACTCATTTTTTAAAAACTGCTGATTCTCGTATCAAGCAGGACTGAGCCCTGCCATTACAACCCAGGTGCTCCCCTGTTATCCATACACTATATATAACCAGACCCAGGTCACCATGTGCCCTGCCAGAAACGTGCTGACTGGCTAAGGGGGCGTTACAATTCAGGTAATTAATCCTATTCTAATGTAGGTTAAGCAGGTGTGAAGATGAACTTATCCAGAGAGAAAGTAGAGGCATTCTTAGAATTACAGTATTTAACTGGTCTCAGCCGACTTGAAACTAGACCATCCTGTGTCTCTGACCCAGTCATACAGGTGGAGACCTGTCTGCTCTAAATCCAATCTAAGCAACTGGCTCTTTCCCTCCTCCCTCCTCCCATCCTGGATTTACAGTGTCAACAGGTATAACTGAGAAGGTGCTCTTTTCTTCCCCACCCAGAACAAAGTAAATATATTTTTGTTGGAGGCTTAGTCAGATGAGTAAGTCAAATGTTTAGTTTAGAATGGCCTAAATAGTTACCATAAGAGGGGTATGTTGCTCTGAGTTTACTTCTGCATTCTCAGTGTCTGCTATGATCCTTTCAGAGGCCAATTTAAATGACATATAAAATGGATCATCTTATCTTCAACAAAGACTTCAGGAATTTTAAAACTGAAGAAACCACTCTTTGTTTGGATGCTCTTTAAACTGTGAATCTGGTTGAAAAAACCCCAAGCCTTTATTCTTCTAGAGGAGAGGAGTCCTTTAAATACAGAAGTGATACTTGGTGAACATGAATGACAGGCTCACTTCTGCTGCATTTGCCTCTTCTGCAAATTCCTCACTTAAGGAATAATGTCAAGATTTGTTCCAACTTTCTTCCTGTGTTTCCAAGCAAGGCATCTTCCTGCTTTGCAGCCATGCACTACTTGTAAGAAGCTGGCAATCCTTGAGGTATGAACTGTACAATTTGGGGAAGTTTGGGAAAGGACACCCTCTCAAAGACTATTTTGGAAGTTTCAATTCTTTCAAACAGTGTGCTCTTAACCAGTGTCTTTTAACAGAGTTGAGCTAAATTAATAGGGGTGGCAATAGAATGATGGAATAGTCACATGCCTGAAAATCTAATGTGCCCAACTATCTTGGGTATGGCATTCCAGATACTTGTTCCACTTGCAAGAATTATTATTGAAGCCTCACAAGCAGCTTGCTTCCAAGGGAAAAAAAAAAAAAAAAGAATGGAGATTACAGTAAAATTAAAAAGGTTAAGATACATTTAGACCTCTTACCCTCTGGTAATAAGATTAATTCCTTGTTGGCTTAGAAGAAGGAAAACTGCTACTGAGTCATCTGCAATTTACACAGACCTAATCTAGTAAACCCATTTGTCACACAAGAAGTGGGTACAAAGGTGAGTATTGTTGTCCCCTAAGTGGAAATACTTGCTTAAACCTCGATTCTGCATAGTGCTGCAGAGTCCTGAGGAGGTGAGTACACACAGGGGACAAAGGAAACCTTCAGCTCCCACTGATACACTGACTACTGATGGGAATTTATCCCTTCAGGGCCAGATCCTTGAACAACAAGAGGCTGGCACAGCACATTTGACTTGTACACCCATGACAACTGATCCTACCAAAGGCTCCTGGGCTGTCTCTACAGATTAACTGAGCTAACTACCACCTGTATTTCTTTTTTAATTTTTGCTGTAGCATCTGACTATGGAACAAGCTCAAATCATTTCCTGCAGTTTCAGTTTGCATATTTGTACAACCCCCTCAAAAACGTCCAGATCTGCTAATGGAACAGAATAATAATTTTTCTCATTCTTTTCCCTTCTCCTTCATTCCATTTAGCAGTGCATTTGAACACTTGCAAATATGAAAGGGGGCATTTTCAGCCTCCTGGTACTTCAGTCATGCAGCATCTGTGAGCATACAACACCTCTAACTCAGTCTACAAGTCATCCAGTGTAATACAACACTCTTGATTTTGCTGGAAGAATAATAGCAAATGGCTGCTACATCTTCTTGTGCTTTTGCATTTAAGACTCAGAAACTAGACATTTTTGTTTATAGAAAGAAAATGAAAAGCACTGGCATTCATTACTGCTGATTTGCTCTCTTTTTATTAATCATTTCTTATTTTTAAAGGGCCACAGGAGTGAACAACATAATGCAATGGTAGGAAGATATTTACCAATTTAGCACCTCATTATAAAACTACTCAGAAACCTCTTTGTCTCTCGTTTAACATAATAATTATTAGTGGCAACAAAAGTGGGTCCCACACTTGCACCATGATTAGCAAGTGATGAATTTGGGTTGAATATATCGCATTTTGCTAAGTAAACCTTACTATACCCCAAATCCTCAGTCTAAAAAACCATCTAATTTAAGAAAATAATTTATACTCCTGTTTAAATGCATGTTTCCAAATTAACCAGTGATATTCTATAGAAACCGGCCTCTTTTATGCTTGAAGTCTCCAGCTGCCACACAATTTATATCTCTTTCCTCCCCTCTTTGTTTTTCAGCCATTTTCCCTGAATGTCAAAGTCAATTTAGTGCATTTCACTTTGCTGAATAAATCAGAGGCGAAATCCTTGCTAAAAGTGAAAATTTGATTTGCTAAAAGGAGCTTAGGGCAACTATTAATCAATATATCCAGAGTGTCAAAGCTAAGGCCATGATAGACATGCATTCATTTGGAGATTGGTTGAGGCAGATAAAGGGGGACACTGGGAAACAAAAAAAAAAAAAAGTGCAACAGCCAGACAGTGTAGTGTGAATGTTGGGGGCATGGGTGGAGGGAGAAGACCGATTTAAAAAAAAAAAAAAAAAAAAAAAAAAAAACAAAAAAAAAACCAAACAAACCCCACAACAACAACAACAAAAAAACAAACCCAAAACAAAACAACAAAACAGAAAAAAAGGAGCAACAAAACAAGGAAAGGAGACAGACAGCAGGAAAAAAGCAACTACTTGTACAAGAATAAAAGGTGAACTTAATAGAAACATAAAGTCACTGCTTAATTCTGATCTTGGGAGAATTTAAGTGAGGTTTGTTTTTTTTTTTTCTAAAAATCCCCATAATGTAAAAAGATAAGAATTGAGCCAAGTTCTTTTGTTACCTGTTAATACCATTTTTTGACTTTATGATGCTTTTGGTGATGATTACTCCTAAACAAGCTTTTTCAATGAATAGGTACAGATTTCTAAGTCATAACTAGCAAGAGTTTCAGGTGGCTTTTTTGAGTTTTACTGCATATTTATTATATATTCATGTATAATGTGCAGGTGATGAGATATTTTTATGTTGAGATTATTTTTTCCCCCTCAGTTAATTTATTACAAGTAAAAAAATGCCAGAAGTGACTAACCTGGAAACTAAAGTGTTTTTTTTTTACCCCAGGGCATCTATGTCTAGCATTATTAGAAACCTTCTCACCTCTCCAGTCCTGTCTCTCTGAGTTCTGAACTGGAAATAGCAGACACACTGAGAGTGTGTGCATCTCCAGTTGCACAGAAAGCCTATTACTCTTCTGTACTGAGATCTGCTGAATTTTTGCCATTGACTTCAGCAACAGATTTATCAAGAATAGCTCAATGCCATAGCTCAGCTGGCTATGTTAAATTTTTTTTAAAACCTGAACAGATCCTTTGGTTACTACTTTTTGCCACACTACAGACCCTTGTTTTGCCTTGAAAATGCCAGGATACTTGTGGACATGTTTATCCATGCAGTATCCTACCTCTTCCTCCCTGCCTTGCAAGATCACTTAAGCCTTCTCTGTGATACTGTCTTTGAAAAATGAAAAACTGAAAACTGCCACCATTCCCAGCACTTTAAACACTAGGACAGATGAACTGCTGGCATTTTAGGGACACTGCTGTCCCATTCTGATTAGAGAAACCTGAATCAACATGGTGATCTAAGCCCTGGCAGTGCTGGGTGGTCCATCCACACTAATGCTCAAAAATAAAACTGGCAGCCAATTGCTGATTTCCCATATTGTACAATTTGGTGCCAGAGGTCAAGGAAGTCATTAGTTTTTGAGAAACCTCTTGGCTGAAATCTCTACCCTCAAGGCCCAGGGAATGGCCTGCCTTAGATCTCATGTCACACTGCTTGTGAGTTCAAGAACATTTCCCTCGCAGGAAGAGCAGGTCTGGTTTCTGTACTTAAAGCATGCTTGTAGAAGGAGTTAAAAGAAGGGCAGATACCAGGCTTTTGATAAAGTGTCCCAGTTAGCACTTTGAGAAAGGGCAGGATGTCCTGATTCCCCGGGAGGCTCAAGTTATTATTCCTGCCAACCTCTTAGCACCTCACAACTCATCCTTCATTCCATGTCACATGAGCAGTGAACACCACATTTACATGTCCAGCTGTCTGTGGAGGGACAGGCACCCTGTGATGGGGTGCTCTCACAGGCGGCAGGGTTGTGTCTGAAATGGCCCTAAATCCAGCTGGCAGCACGAGAGAGTAGGGAAGGCTGAGCACAAAGACCAAATTGCAGCAGGCAGCAGGGTACAGACATACAGGAATACACCTGTCCCCCTTGCAGAGCTGAGATCCTCTAAGGGCTGCCCCAATAACAATCACCACTAGTGACTGTGGTCAACTTTTTTCTGTACTTTTACCTGCATGGGGCAGTATTTCTGAAACACATGGTGAGAAAACAGCATTTTAGAAATGAAAGCAAATCGTGTTCTTGTTCAGTATTAGAATGTCAAACTACACCCTGAGAGCTGCTTTGGGAAGGAAAGCTCAAATATTGTCCTCCACAAAGAGTGTGCTGAAACAACAATATTTCATAAAAACGTTAACACTAAAATATTCAAAACATCCTTGTACTTGTTACATCCAAATCATTCCCTTTTTTTTTTTTTTTTTTTTTTTTTGGCAATACTAGCACCAGTGGCAGTATGAGTTTCTAACTATTCCCTTCCTTGAACACTGTTACTGCTAACAAAACAGGGACACAGCTGAAGACAAGCAGGCTTATTTTACTAAATAATGTAACTAGTTATTTTTGATGTATTAGTCTGATTTACTGTTTCCAAACAGATTTCTCATCTTAACTGCAAAAAGTTGATTTCTATGGTATAGTTGATGTTTTTTCATGCATGCAAATTTTGTAGAGAACACTTTGTCTTGAGCTTCCTGTTATGCACATTTTTAAGAGCTTAATGTTTGCTGCCTCCACTTAATATGAAAGAATGTTGCACATTTTGGTGAATGTCAATGAGAGAGTTACAAAAATCACACAGAAAAGACTCTGGTCTGGCTGTGAGTAGGGATCAGCAAAAAACCAACCTATACCATGGAAGTTTAATTAATATAATGCAACCAACGAAATAGAAACTTCCAAAAATAAAATGTGAAGGGCAGGAAACTCAACTACCAGAAAATGTTGAATTAAGGAAGGCGTTCTTGTTTCAAAGATGAATAGAATAGAATAGAATAGAATAGAATAGAATAGAATAGAATAGAATAGAATAGAATAGAATAGAATAGAATAGAATGTCTTGCAGAGACTTCATAGTATATTTACAATTTATTTAGGTCAGCTAATAGGAGTTTTGTCTCATCAGGCAGGAGATGAAGCAGCATCAGCCTCTCTCCCTAAGCACCTTCAGTATTTTGCTAACGAAGTTACAGTACATCAGAATATTTTAATCTGACACAAAGAACAACAATAGATCTGACTGCTGGCCTGATAATCATCTTATCACACCCTGTGAAACCTAGCTCTAATATTTGACTGAACCTCCATTACTCGGCAACACATTCTAAAAAGGCCAACAATGGAGAGAGAATGAAGTGGAGTGTGGAAGTACCTCCATATCTACATAAAAGAGATTAGAGGCGACAGCGTTCCATTTTACAGCTCAATCATATTGTGTTAGCATGCGCTTATCCGAGCGCGGATGAAATTGAAAGAGAAATAAAAAAGAGTCAGGCAGATAGGAACCATAAAAGCGAGGCATGAGCAATTTCCAAGGATATAAAAGGATGCTAATGGCGGGGCCCTGTCATTCTTAAAAAGGGCTATTAGGGCACCATCATCTGTTCTTGTGCCCTTACGCCTCTCTAACTAAAGTCAAGCATTTCCTAATGCCATTGTGATCTTTTTCTTCTTCAAGATAAGACATGGTCATGTTTCATAACAACACACTTTCCATTTATTTGATTTATAAATGCAAGGAGACTAATTCTATTTACTGATAAAGGCTTTCTATATATTTTTTTCTTTCAATATTTCCTTTTGTAGATGGTATAGACTTTTTGTTCAATAAAAGCAACTACTGAAATATTTCCAGTACCACAAAAATACTAATGATTTTATGAAAGGACTTGAACTTTGTATAATTTGAAAACATTTTTTAGTCTATGACTAAAATGGGAAATGGTTGGCTGGGGCAGAATGAATATTGTATTGTTACCTTCCTGTAGATAATCCTATTAAAAGACTTTTTTTTAGAAGAGCAAAAACATTGCTTCGGTTTCCTCCACAAAGACAAATTTTACACTGTGATGCTTTAGGGTTGAGATCTTTATTAGTTATTAAGCACCTGATATATAAGGGCCTTTAATTACGCTGAACCTTAAGAAATCACTATAGTAAAGAAAGATTTGCTGATTGCTGCTTTGCTGTGCTAGGCACAAATTCACTACTGGTATAATTGATCGACTCTACAAGATTTACACCATGGGTTTACTTAGTCTGCCAAGCTACAGTGAACTTTTATCCAATTTGCACCCCTTTCCTAATTTATCCTTCTCCCCATCCTGTTACCCTTCTGCCTACAGTAACATTTGTTAGCTTTGCAAACAGGTAAGCACCAATCTATGCTCTTCCAGAAGTTGTTTTGTGCCAGACATTAACTGAGAGTAGGCACTCCAAGTTCAGCCATATGCCAACATTTAATACTGAGCTACAAAAGCTCAACATAATTGCCCTTTAGCATGTCCAGCCCCTTTGCATTTGGATTTTTGTGATGAAATGGCAGACAACAAGCACAGATTTTATCACTGTCCTCTGTTACCTGAAGGCCTATACAAAGATTGTCTTTATTTCCTGTTTTTTTTTTTGTGTTTTTTTTTTTTTTTTTTAATTCCCATTTGTAAATGAAATCAGGTAAGTACACTTACCTAGAGTGGTTTCACCACTGTAGGTGTGGTTTGAGCTTACTTTGTACTAAAATGCTGTCTTGTGGCAGGAAAGTTCCTTGAGTGGCTCAGATTTTAAATTTTCAGGGCCAATTTACGGCATCCAATACCTTCTCCATCCACACTAACTTTCAAAAGCATCACTTTTTAAAAGGCTGCTCAGTCTCGTCCCTCTGCTCTTCCCATCCCTCCAGCCAAATCCAAGCTACACAGCATATTCACAAATCAGAGTGACAAAAGTTCCCCTGCAACTGATATGGAGCATGACTTCTCTGAGAGCTACTCTATTTTGGTTAAGGTGATCTAGGTATCTTCCAAAGATGAAACTCAAACTCACCTACTTAACCCATTCTGACTTAATTTGGGGTGCTTTATTAGCAACCAGTGTAAGACAAAGTAGCTACTATAATATAGAGTGATGTTTAAATTAGTTTACAATTTGCTTGGGCTCATCTAGAACTGCTCTGAACAAAGCCATTCAGAAATGTCAGCTGTGTTCCTAACCACTGTAACAAATTGTTGCCTGAACGCTGCACACCTAATGACTTCAAATTAGCTGCACTGCGATATTGCCTGACAGTTCGTTACGACTGTTAGCAACATAGCCGGCGTATCATGACCAATAAATTGGTTTCAGTGTGGGCTGGGAAAGGGACTTCCATCAATTTGATTAAAGAAATTACTGTAGCATTCAAAGCATAAAGACAAACTAGTTTAAGGAGACAGAAATAAGTTAACTGTACCAGAAAAACATTGCTTGTGATACAAGAGCTTGTTTATACACCGTTTGTGGCACAGAGAATGACTAAATTTCAACTGACTGTTTTAGAGGCTGGAGGCTGTTGTCTTTTCTCTGAAGTAAAAAAAAAAAAAAAACACTTCATAAAGGTACAAATTATTATTCTTTGATTGTGTTTATATATATACTGTGTTTATGTTTATCCAAGATGACCCAGAAGAATTGGTTAGAACAAGGGGGGAAAAATCAGCAAGAGTATTTCTTTGCAATTTCTTTTGAAACTAGAAATAAAATACCTTTAACTCTGATAAACAAACAACAAACTGGATTATTTATTCTACTATTAAGGTGTCCCAAAATCACATCTAAAATGAGAATGACGTATTACTCTGAGGAATTAAAGGTTATCCACTCTCATGCTTAATAAGGCTCCACTATCAAAATTAGAAAACTAATGAGCTGATGAAAACACACCAACATGTTCACTCATCTGCTGGACAAGAAAAATACCTTAAGAAACAAGAGAAAAAGCTGACCTTTTTTTTGTGTGACTTTACCATTTGTGAAAGGTGATAGACTGAGAACCCTGGAGACTTCTGTAAGTTTGTCTGCTAGCTCACAGAGCAAGAACAAATACCTCAGCATTGGGGAAGGGCAAAAAATACACCTGAAATGTTATCTGAAGGAATTACTAATCTTCTGAGAAACTGCTTTTGATGACCCCCGTTTTTCTTGCTAATAAGATTGCCAGTCAGCTTTTATAATTCCCATGCAGTTATTGCTGCAGACTGCAGTCCACTCTGTGCAGACCAAGGAAACACTAAGATGTAAGAGGAGACTTTTTGGGTCAATTCAGTTCTTTGTGCGGAATTGTTGGTACAATTCAGTTCTCACATTAGATCAATCAATGAAGAGAACAATTCCTCTGTGTCTTGCCAAAATATAACTGAAGTTTTCACCTCCTGTGGTCAGAAGTGCTGCATGTATGTAACAGAGGAGCCAGACCTACATTCAAATACTGCTGAATCAGATGACTACAGGAGAGGACTTGTATGACCCTTTATGATAGGCTAATGCTTTGGATAGCAAGGGACGTTTATCTTAATAAAAGCAATACATGAAACAAAATAATTCTCTAAGCAGGGGGTGAAACTTATTAACATTGTAACACTCACAGCAATGACATTACCACTTCCGAGGTAGGATACCTGATCACCTAAACTACGTTCTGTGGAAATATTCTGGAGCCTTAGGAAAACCTTATGCATTGCAGGGAGAGAAAAAAGTAGCATTTTTTACCAGCACAGAATAACCCACGTGATGATTTCTGTACGTTATATATTTGCAATAAATACTGTATGTACCTGGAATATGCTTAGCCCATCCAATGATCACCACCAGTTCTCTGTCTGCCAGGTCACAAAGAGTGGTAAGTGCTTTGATGTCACTGTCTGGAACAGTGGGGTCAGGCATAGCATAGATCTTCTCTGGTTCAGCCACCAGCAAATGGGAGACAATCTTGTTATCTGTAAAAATGGTCCAGAACATTACAAGATCACCAGCAGCATCATTCTACACTTCAAACAGATGGTTCAGATTTCAAAGTGCACAAAAATTTGTCTTAAAGACACTGAACTTAATTACACCTTATTGTAACTTCATGACCTCCGACAAGTAGTTACAGCACAAACAAATCTGATCCATTAACAGCGTTTATCAAGCCAGACATGTATGTTCTTAAGAGAATAAATTCAATGGAACGTAGAAATACTTGATCCCCTTTTATTACTGGAGTACAAACTTTAGAGGAAGAGATTAACACATTATAATGTATTTTGTACTGTTCAAATAGAAACGTTTTGTTTGCATCTAATTACCTGCGACCCTCCCCACCCCTTAAAGGCAGGGATATTTTTGAGTGAGTAAATACCACGTGCTATTAGTCAATCACTGAAATCTGTACCTTCTCTCAGTGACCCCAACTACCATTCATTACATACAAACCCAGACTAATGATCTTCTTCCCATTTCTAAACAGGAAAAAACAGTAACTCGAAGAGAATGAAGAGTGTAAAACTAAACAAAGTATGAAAGTATGCAAACTCTACCTCAGAAAACTGGTTTTGTGCAAAAAATGATCCTTTATTGTAGCTAAACACTGCTTATTTTTATCTAGTTAGCATTTTCATTCACGTGTTAAATATGTACTTTTTCATCCGATTGACTTGTGACATCTATTTGGAATAATCAATTAAGTTATATGGAAAAATGCAGTGAGAAATAAAAATTGAAGAGCCCACAAAATTTAGCGTTGCTATCCTGTAAGTAGGATAAACATAACAGGAGTACTATATTCCATGTGAAGACAGAATGGAAATATTTTATCTCTATTCAGGAACCTGATTTATTACTCTGAGAAGGCAGAACTGAAAAAATGCGAAAAGGACTAATTCATTAAGCCTCCTAACACAGGGTACACTGCTATACTTCCCAATATTTTTACATTTTACTTTTCCTGGTAGGTACATCTTTTGACCTCTAATGCACCATCAGAATTTAAAGCCCAAATGGCACTCTTAAGTGATTTTACATGGATCTGTTCCCTTCAGTGGGATTAAACATTATAAGGCTTGATATAAATGGGATTCCACTGTGAGAAAACACCAAGTATTTTCTGAGTTCAGAGAATGCTGCCAAAATTAGTATCATTTTCCCCATCTGCATGTAAGTCACAGGACAGACCATACTGCTCTCCTGCGATGGAAGCTGACTGGGATGTGCCTTGCCCAGCAGTGTCAGACAGGATCCCTACTAGTCCATGACATATTTCCATAAAATGCTCACTCAGTGCAGATTTCTGATACTTTACTGCTCTTTAGTGACACAGACTCCTTGACTCTGATCTACTGTCTCTACAATTTTTGCCTTATTCCAAATCTGTGTGTCAAAAGTTGTGATATATGTTAGTGCTTCATATAATAAGTGCAACAGCCAACTAGAAACCATCACATCAAGCTTGTTTCATTACAAGGGGACATACCCATGCTTTATATGAACTATAGGAACTGCACCAACTGATGCAATTTTGATCTCAATAGTTAACTGATTATCAAACTGATTAATGAGGAATTCTATTCTTATTTAGAAATGACAGATGGCAGTTTTAACTTATATTGGCAAACAGCCTTTGCATGGTTTTTAATGTTCAAACGGTCTCTTCATAACCTGTTCAACTTCATACAGAAAATGTGTAAGTGAGAAAAACTTATTTCCAAATTTCAGTATTTTTAATTGGTCAAGAAAACAGAATAAATTAATGAAGTTTCTTAACACCCAGACATATGCAGCTGAGGATTTCTACTTTTTGGATTTTTAAACAATGATAAATGAATGAAGAGGCACTCTTATCCCCAACTTCTGGAGTCTTTTTCCCCTGCAGCACAAGAAATGGCTAAAGAATCACTTCATGCATGAAGCTTCTCATCAGTGGCATTCCAAAGATGATTAAGGAATATTGTCTATTTTGACTCAGGATTTGCAAAATCTCAAATTCTTTTTATTTTCTCTTTAGTCAATAAAATCTAAGTGCAGGCCATTAAATTCTGTGGTGAAGCTGGAAAATACAATAGAGATCAGAAGCAGGTGTAGGAAAGATCCTCCAAACACCTGCTCTTTCCTTACAGGGGGAAAAAGCTACATGTACTGGCACATGCATTAGCACAGAACATAGGAAAATTCTGAATGTACTCAGAAAACTCCATCACTCAGGAAATTGAATAGCCATGAGCACTGTTTCTAGGTAAATCTTATTTAATGTTTCCCTAATTAGAATCAATAGAACCCAATTTTCATTCCTGTGCCTTTGTTATGCACGAACTATCAGTCAGGGTCCAGAAAATCTCCCAGGCTACTTCCACACAAAACCGATTCAACTGTTTCAAATCTGGACACTTATCTGCCAGGATTTGAAAATGAAGTTTTGAAAATGCTTATTACAAAATTCCTTGTGCTTGGACAAGCTAAGGAAAATGGAGGGAGGCACTCAGATAATGAGTAATGATTTATGAGGAGGTTAGTTTATCTCAGACAACTGGAGCTTAGAGGAATCGGTGTAGTTATCACCTTATAAGTAATGTAATGCACCACGTTGCAATAATCTTGGGTTTACACAGAGATTCTTGTATTTCAGTACAACTGCATTAACCTCTGTTCATATCTTAAGGGCTTGTGGCTTTTGGGTTGGATTTTTTTTCCTTGTGTTTTTTTGTTTTTTTTTTTTTTTGGTCTGTTTGGTCTTGGCTTTTTTTGGTAATGTTAGACTATCAACATTTCTACTCAATGACAATATCAAGTAAACGAAAAACTGACAATCTGTGCACTCAGGAAAACTAAAACTCTAATGAAATTAAGCATTAGAGTTTATTAAATTTTATTGTATTATCAGAAAGTTTTTATTATAATGTGCAAAATCTGCTTAGTGCAGCCCTAGATTGTATTTACGGAACAGTGGGACAGCTTATGGAGGCTGAGTAGAAGATGCCAGATTGGACAATTGAAGGAATATAATCAGCATAATGTTTTTTGGAAAGGCAAAAGGAAACTATGCCATATGTTCACTTAAGCCTTAATTTTATGTAAAACTGGCTGCTTTTTCTTTGACACAGCTAAAATGCCCTTTCACTTACAGTTCAAAGACTGTTTATTTGCTCTCCAGATCCCCATATGCTCAAACGTATTGTACACAGCACTGTCCCCTACTGGGGAACACCATCGGAAACAGATTCCATTTTCCATCCAGCCAGGTATTTTCAACTGGCTAAAACTGACATGTGTGTTGTCAGAGGCTTAGGGGCAAAGGCAAATGGGAGACAAGAAGGAATTTGCCCTCCTTATTTCACTGGCCTATTTATCCATGTTAGGAGCGAATTAACCTCCTCAGCAGGAGCAACTGGACGCGTGTATTCCCATTTGAATGTGGAAGAGTTCACAACACTTGATACACAGCCTGTGTGTCTTTGCAGGGTAATACACCAGCCTCTTGCACTACAGCTATAATGCTATTAAATTTACTTCATGGAATTAGTACAGTCACTGCTTGAGTTTATATAAGCTGCAAAGCAAAACCCCCAACTATTTTTAGTTAATCGCAAAGAGGATGGAACTTGTATTTTAGCAGTGAGATGATCATCTCTTTCTCTCTTAATTTCAGCCTGGCGAGATACAATCAAGGACATTATCAAAACATAACAAAACAAAGAAAAAAAAAGAAAAAAAAAATCCATGACGATACTAGAGCCCAAACTACCACTTTTGCTTTGTTATTAGTGTGGCATATTGCTGTTTTAATCTAATGCTATGTAGTGTATTAATCTATAGGTATAAATTAATGAGGCTCTTAATGTATTTTCATTGGGAGGTTGAGCAGTCAAACTCATTTAGTTAGTGAAAACCACAAAAATCACTTTCTTGTGAAATCTGAAAGTAGAAGCTTCAATGAGCTAATGATCACAGTATGAACCATTTTATGTACCACTGAAAATAAAGATAACCTGTAAATGTAAAAATTTGCACTGCATAAACCATGCTTTTATACACTTCCACCTGTAAAAACACTCTTTGTTCAACTCCACTTGAGAAAGATGAGCATATTTAAAACAAACCTGTTAACAGCCAAATCGATATAGTCTTCATGGTAATATTTTCTGGCCCAACCTTTCTTCAACTCAGAAGGAGCTTAGCAAACAGAGCTAGGAGTCAATAGCCTGTGCTGAGAGAGAAATGTTGTGTATGTGGTCTACTCACATGGCTTTTTTGCTGGCTGAACTAGCTGAGGGTTCAGGTATGGGCTGTTCTCTGCATCTATTCTGCGCTTGTACTTCTGGCGACCTCCACGTACCCGGTCTAGGCGCACACCTACGTTTGGAAACACAAGCAAACGTGTAATTAAATACATTATGAGCATGCCTTTCAGGTAACAATCTTCTATTTCCTGCCTTCCAATATTTATATTAAAAGCGTGTTTATGTCAAAAGATTAATTTTAGGAAGCATGGGAAATCAGCACTGCAAGTATTTGCAAGCAGTTTAGAGTTCCACACATGCAAGACTAAGTATACAACATAATTTCCTGTTCATTTAAAGCCATTCATTCATTTTTACGTATTATTAAAAACAGCTAGCAAGTTTAGTTTCCATTTGAAAGAGCCTAATCTTAAGTCATCTTTGCCAGAAGCAGAGTTTCAAAGCTGTAATAAACACCATGGATATAGAAGCATAACATTACGAGCAGAGAAGTACAGAGAATTAGAACTTTAGAAACAATGACTTCTGTATACAGTTTAGTCAAAACCAAATTAAGATGGATTAACATGGCCAGAGGATACAAAGTAAGTATCCCTAATATAATAAGAATACATATGTGGCTAAAAGACTGAAATTGTTCATGAGGATTTGAAAGAAATTGTACAGTTGTGTATTTAGATGTCATCAGTGATGAATTAACGTTTGTGTTCTACGTCTACTGTTCTTCACTTCAATGCAGCATTCTGCTGCCTGGTTTGTATGGATATATAGGAGTTTACCTTCCTGAAACAAGCTATTACTGCTCTTACTGACAACATGGAACAAGGTGAAAGGGTGCAAAGACAGTAGGTCTTACAAAACAAGGAAATACTTCTATTTCTTTCTGAGTCTCCCAGGCAGATTTCCAGACAACCCGGATGAATGTGATTAAAACCAAGTAGTAACATAACAGGGAAGCTGAAGAACTTGGCACATATGCAGGACAACAGGACAAGTAATACCAAGTGCAAAATTTGTCCCTGATGACACAGATTTAATAACAGAAGAACACAAGGCCACACAAAGTATCAACGGCCCCTGTGAGTGATGTAATAAAGCGCAACTCACTTTCTCACTTTTCTTTGTCTATTTTAGCTCTCCTCTCTCTATGCATATTTTCTATTGCTATTACTGTGCCCCACTCTGCTATTTCCCCTCCCTCTGATCTCTCCCTTACATAAAAAATACCTCAAGAACTGCCTTCTGGACAGCAGGGGAAGCCACCACTGAAGAAGTTACAGTTCAGGTGCACAGCAAGAAGAACACAGTACAGAGTTTATGTGCTGCCTCTGAACCTGCACTGGCAGCACAGACTAGTCACCAGGAAACATCTGTCAGTCCTCCTTCCTCCTCAAAAACCAGAAAGGATTGACTGGGTTTTGGTAAAAGAAAACTGTTTTGCCACCTAGCCAGAAATCCAAGGCCAACTATTGCTGGGGATGGTATTGTTTTGGAGTATTTTGCTTGTATTTCCTGGGTTACTAACACAGAAAGGAGATGCTTGCTTTAAGGACACAAACACCAGGAACCGTAATTCAGTGAGTTTTCTACAACACTGCTCAATGGCTTTTGCTCATCAGCAAAGTGAATAATGACCACCTCTGCTTAACAGTGAAATTTCACCTGTTCACTGCAGAACACTCTGAATGTCAGTCCATCAAACCCAAGAAGTACATTTCTCATTGTATGTCTCCAGTTGCATTTATTGGGATCACATGATTTAAACAGTAACACAAATGAACCACATACCCCAAGAGGTCAGTGCATAATCATGAATGAAATCTTATTTATGGTAGTTACCTACATAACTCTGACTGATTTGTGGTCCGAACAGTTTGATAAAATTTTTGCTGATTCAATCAACAGAGCAGGGTTGTTTTTGTTTTTAATTTTTTAAAGTTATACTTAGAAATGCACAAACTACAATACCACTTAAAAAACTGACAGCTCAAACCTTTCGAGAACTAATGATAACTCACTGTTCTTCACACTTGAATCAGGAGTTTGAGCTATACCTCAAGCAAATGACATCCTGGACAATACACTGCCATAAAAACAAACAGGAAAAGACCATGGTTTGATAGTTGAATATTCAGAAATAGGCAGAGGATTAGAACACGCCACATGCAATATTGGTGGGATTATGAAAAAGACTGCCCAGCATTTGAAGAAAAATAGATAGAAAATGATTTCTGCATAATTCAGATGCCATCCTTCTTTCTGCTTGGGAACAGATTTCATAGTGATAAAAGATGGATAGCATCAGACAGAAGTGTGTTTAATCAAAAAGTAATGGAACTGAAGCTTAAATTAAAATAATATAAATCTACCAAGATGAACAATTTTTTTACCTCCTTTACATTAGATGAGATACACATTCAAGCCATTCAAATACTCAATGGAAGGAAATACAGAAAAATGTCACAATAGCAAAATTTTACTTAGATCTGTGCCCTCACCGAACATACATTGCTATATCTGTAAATAATGCTTTCTTTTAAAAAACCTCAACTTCTAGATAACTGGGGAGCAATTGTATTGCACAGTTTAAAATTCCCTAAGTCTATAATAGAACAAATTCAAATTTTAATGTGGAAATAGTTTTGACAACATAACACCAATAGATTTTAAATTAGAGCTTTATAACCCTTCCATTAAAACTGGTAGAGTTTACTATCATGTTGGCTCCTAATATTTCCTCTATCTGTAAGACATCTGACATCTATATTTTCTGTATCTATAAGATAGTACTTATAGATACTTTGGATTTAATTTCTGATCATCTAACACACCCTAACTGGTCTTTGGCTTCCCAGGGGTCTTTATAGAAGTAAACACAGTGCATGATACTGCTTAACAAGCTATACTCATCTCCCATTCCATAAAAACTTTGGAGTTTGGCAGTTAGCAAACTGAAATCCAGAGGTTCCAGAGTATATGCATGCATATTCCTCTGTAGCTCCCATAGCTTGTATGAGAGAATTCATTACATAAAGGTTTGTTTATCAAGACAGTAGCTCTCAAGACAGTATCAACTGATGCTTTCTTTGTTAGAATAACAAAAAGAAGAAATAAAAGTAAGTTTGTTCACAAAAATTCATCATTTGGGGCAGGGTGAGCTTTACAAGCCACAGCTGTAACTGTTTGAATTCCACACAGTCTGTATTCAGATTATTAAGGAGGATATTGCGACATCTGGAAAAATTAAGTAGACCTCTGCTTCAGCTCTGTTATGCATTGTGGCTTCCCAGAATCTTCAGCATCTCAGTTCACTCACCCAATCAGTCCTCAACCATGAAGTGAAAAGAAAGATACCCACTCCACCCACAAAAAAATCCTGTAATATCTCCCACTGAACTGCACTGTTGGTATTACAATTACAGTTCTTCAGGGTCAGAACATCCATTTGTGCCACTGAACACGGCTCCACCACAGACAAGGAAGTTGATTCTTCACATTTCCTAAAGCTCATTTGAAAAGTCTTCAACAGAGAAACAACACCAAGAGCCCTAACAGGAAAAACAGGGATGACCACAGGGTTCAAAGAGGAAGAACAGGCTTGCCACTAGTTAAGAGCAGTTACTTTCAATGTCAAACTGCAACATGTTCACTTTACATCTCAGGACAAGCACACCTCATGAAATCATTTGTTCAGGAGTGATGGGCAGTCAGACATGACTTACAAATCTCAGAAGAGGAGGGTTGAGCTGTAGAGATATGTAATACAGGGAGAGATGGAAACTGTGTAAATCAATGCAATAGCTACTTTTTAAAACACAGCAATTCCACATCCTGATACAATGCAAGAAATTCTCCAGTTACTCTTGAGGGAATAAATACTCACTATATAGCCACTATATAAGCTTCTACCAAAAAAATTTACCTCCTGGTTCCTTACATAATCTTTGCATGATTTCTATCAAATGCTACACAGCACAGAACAAAATCACATTGGGCACTTACTCTACATTAAATGTGTCCATGTGGCCTTGCACAGAAACAGCTGAAGGCCAGAACAGATGTGCCACATGACGTACCCACCAGATTATTAAATCTAAACAACACAGGCAAACCTGAACTAATTTTCTCTGCATTTCCTCACCTGTTTCTCCCTTTCCAATAAATGTAAATTATTATTCCTATTCCGTGGTCCTTTTCTCATACTGCCTTGAAGACCTCATGTAGGACAGATACCCACTGTGATGATGCTACATAAGCAAAAAGATTGCTCATATCCCAATATACTATTGATTTTGCAATTCAGGTCCTCAGCATGAAAATACTATTTAACCATGTCATCTCATTTTCCATACAGATCCAAGCCACATTAAAAGTGTATTATTTACTCATTTTACCATCCACCACAATTTACTCCTTTATCATCTCTCTACTCTTCTCCATCTCCTCCTTCTTTCCTTGGCTACAAGCTTCCAGCACTCATTTGTTCACTTGACCCATAAACATTCTTGTCCTTTTCACAGAGCTCTATACCCACAACAAAATTCTCAGGTTACATCGAAAGGCATTAGTCCAATCCTTCAAATCAAGTTCTACCAACAGCAGGACAGCCTGTAAGAAATTGTTCACTACCTTTAATTGGGGAGCTTTTTATTTTGGAAAAGAAAATATAATTTACCTAGTATACAACAGGTTTGAAATCAGACTCAAATGTGCAATTTTGACTTCCTTCAGGAATTTCATATTCTGCTCCCTTTCTGTTCCCCCTGCACAATAGTCTCATGGCAAGCTGATATATTCTACATCAATGCCACTCTGGCAAGCTCCACCTCTAATATAGTATCTGGTATGCATGAAAAATATTCCTATCTCATTTTTTGAGATATGTAACTGGCTAACAGTCCATTTTCTACAGATGTCTGCAAGATTCCCATCATTGTTTTTAACAGTGAGACAGGTAAAAATGAATACCCCCAGAACTGCATCTTGCCAAGCTCTAGAGGAACATCAGTAGCAGAGGTAAAAAAAAAAAAACCCAGATTAACTGGGAAGCAAAACTGGAAAGTGCAGAAATAATTTTAACGGCAGGTTTCAATGTGGTTCTCCTTTGGTACTATGTCTCAATATCATGTTCCAGTTCACCTGAACATACTGTGATTATTTCTAAGATTGCTGAGTAAACTTCAGTGAATATTATAATTTTTTTTTTGCTTTTATTTACATAAACCAGAAAAACTAATTGATTTTCCCACTATGAATACAGACAAAATGTACTGAGATTTAAGAATGCACACTCATCTAGATACTCTTTAGAAACTTCAGCAACCTCTATAATTTGGGGTTAGAGTCCAGGGCATTCACCTTGCAGTCTGAAAGATCTGCAGTGGAAAAAACACTTCAAACCACAAAAGATCTCAATACAGTAGAAACAGGCAGAAAAGTAACACAGCTGAAGAAATAAGATAATATGAGCTATCATTTTTTTCTGGATCTGCATACTTGTTTTATGTGCTGAATTAGAAAGATGCCAAAGAGCTTCTGCAATCAGTTTACAAAGTATTTGGATAATACCTTACGCAGGTAAAAATTCAGCTAGAGATGTAAAATATGTGTCTACTAGGCAGGTAATATTTTGAAAACAGAGCCCTAATTCATCCAAGAAGATATAAGCTATGACTCACATTAAAGTTGTCCTGATCTATGGCTGAATTAACAATTACCAAGGAAGGCTTTAGTGTTATGTCTTCCTATAGCCATTTCCACAATAAACACATTATTTAGAGTAGCATAGGAAGTCTAAAAATTAATTCAGGAACTGACTCATATAATTGAAAAACAAAACAGTGTTTATTACTTTAATGTCTAACTTGATGTGTGACTCGAAGTTGTTTAATTTATCTGTTACTCTGCAAGAATTTGCGAAAAAGCTTATTATTAAAAAATCCCCAAATAATCATGCTAATTAAAATACTTAGTGAATTGTTCCAGGTTGAAAAATCAAAAGAGAAAAATACTGCTTTTGCAAAGCAAATGCTTCAAACCAATACTTCAGATTTTGCTTGTTTAATAGTAAACAAAGTTTCTAGGCAACCAAATGTAAGCAGTGTTTTGGAAATTTCTTTTCTGTCCTGGGAGGAGGGGATGAGATGGCTGGATTTTTGCAAAGGAACTGATAAACACATCTCTTAGGTTAAAGCCCAGTGGTTTGTTTTTTTCGGTTTGACAAAAGAACTGATAAATGCATTACTTACACAGCTCAGTACTCAACCTCTCTTGAAAGGAACATTAACTTTGCATGAACTAATCATCTACATGCTGAAATTTTGTGCACTGTCATTTATGCATTAAACCACAAAAGAACGTGAATAAAATCCCCTTAGTCTTCCCATGTAAATGAGACTTGGTGTAAATAAATTCTATTATTTCTCAGCCCAAGTGATTTCCCTTGAAGAATGGTCCATAAACAAAGATGTTCGCATGAAGAAAATGTGGCACAAAATGTTTAAGAATCCTATTGTTCCTTTACATTTTTAAATGGCTCCATATGCATCCTAATCTGTGACACTCACAAATACAAATTAGGTCACACGCAACAGGTGACAAGTTTTAATTGAATGTCTTCTGTCTGCAATTCTGACAAAAGGTGAATGGAAATAAATGAGTCTGGCAAGACAGCCCTGAGCCTTACAATACCCAATACCTCATTATTTTTAAACAGCTATCTATAAACTGATGCTGACAAGCCTTGAACCTTTTATTTCTGTTCAAGAAGAGGTGAATGTGCAGGAAGAAAGAAGAAAAGAAAAAAAGAAAAGAAAAACATGACAGCTACACTGTTGCATTAAACATGCAACAGCCATTATCCAATGATTAGCTCTCAAATATTACAAAAGAATATCTTTTACACTTCACGGAAGAACTTAGAAAAAAAAAATCTGTCTCTTTTTTGGAAGAGATACACTCTATGCACTGCATTACTAGTGCCTAAATTTGATCTTTTCTGAGTTTTATGGTACCAGATTTTCAGTGGAATTATGCAAGACTCAAGATGATTTTAAAAGAGACTGAAATTAGGCCAGTAAACACAGGTTATACAGCTTCCACCTCTTTTCCTTCCATTTTCCAGCAAGGAAGAGGCTGTGTTGCAGCAAAATGTGCGTATTTGTAAACTGCAAAGGAAAATGAATACAGAACTAAGGCTGAATATATATAAAGCCCTTGTGTTTCTGAAATGAAGCAGTTACCATTACATAATACTTCTCTCCCCATCACCTGGATTACTAATATACTAATTACTAGGAAGCAGTGTAAAATACTGCAACAGCTTCTATGAATAACACAGAAAATACTGTTGCTAATTGCACCATTAAATTTCATGTCAATGCACTTATATATCATAACCATACTATATGAGAGTATATGCCTTATTTTTTTAATTGTGCGTACAATGTCCTGGGACAAGGTGTAAGAATAAATAAAGGCAATTTATCACTAACTAAATACCACAGTTCTAACCTTAATTTATTTAAATATAATTACTGAAGATGCTATCTTGTTTCAGAGTTCAAATTACAACCAATTTAATGAAGTGGAGCTTGCTGGGCTGTAAAGCCATTACTGCATCAATACACTTGTAACCATTACTTTAAAGGTTGACAAGCCCAGACTGGGAAAGGCAGCTTGGCTGATGATCCAAGGAGAGGGCACAGAACAACATCAGGAAACAGAAAGGTCAAAAAGTAAGTTTGAGCAAGGCCATGCCAATGCCTCAAGGTCAAAAGCAGGCCTTTACTCTAGATCACATCACTAGTGCTTATAAAGAATTCAGGAGCTATGCTGGTGACAACTCTAATAGAAAAGAAGTCTAAGTGAAGTTCTGGACCATTTGCTGGCAGCTCTCAAGAGAAGGGAAGATTGAAATGAAATGCGTTACAATAATCGGACTGTGAAGTACCAGCAGCATGAACAAGATCTCAATACCCTTTACAGATACAATAATGTGCAGCCTCACAATATTTCAGTTAGTGACTTGGAGGATGTGGGATTCTGGAATTAATCTGTGATCCAGAAATCACAGGGAAGTTCTCAATAGTGTGCGTTGAAACAGTTATACAAAATAATAACAGTTCTACTGGGACTGCTTAGGATTTGGATTTGTACCTACAGGAAGTGATTTCATTCTGCTGGAACAGAACCAGAGAAAACTGAGGGATGGCTCATTATACTAGAGCTTTAAAACAGATGTAAAATTCAATGAAACATTAAGTTTTTTACCCTAACAAATATGATCCCTAACTTTGGGGTGGGGGTTTTTTTTCTGTTTTATTAGACTTTTTTTTTTTGCCCCCTTAGGGACAAAATCATTCTCGTCTTCCTCAAGGACCAGCCATTTCTGTCATGACCTGTGCAAGTGTAAGACAAGCAAAAATTATTTTCCAAGTTGCACTCACCTGGCAAATTATCTGATATTTACCTTTACAGCTAAGATGGCTTCATAATGCCACTTGAGCCTAAACTGGCCTCAGTGCAAATATTTATTTTTCACACAGAATTCTGGATTTCTCCAAGGATTATTAATGAAACCATAACTTTTGACATTTTCTTTTCTCTCAGTACACCCACAACAATCCTCTCTCTACCATCTTACCACCTTTCTCATATTTATGTATTAAGTAATTATGAACTTTTTTTTTGGTGAAACATTGTGCAATTCTTTTGAAGAGTAACATAATGATTTGTGGAACTGCATCCATTTCAGACTTGTTCCTTCAAGCTTCCTCAAAAGGTATGGCAGAATTCTGAACTCCTCGTTGCCTTCTGGATGCTATTTTAAGGCTCTACAGGATCTAGAGCACCGGGCACAACAGGAGAAGAGACCAAGAGCCCTACACCATGTCTCAGCTTCTGTTTGCAGCTAATAGATTTTTAGGGACATTAATTATACCTTATCATGATTTGTAAGTGTAAGTTTTTAAGTATACTTTATCAATTTGACTTACACAGAAAGCTGCAATGGGAACACTAGGAACATTTCCTAAATGGAACTGTAAAATAGCTGAAGTCATTTAATGAGAACATACACCAGTCTGATACCAAAAAACGGGCACTTTTAAACCTACACACACACACACACACTTTATAAGGAAATATGGCTTTGACTTGGAAAATAGTGGTAGATATTCTCAAGTTTTTGCCTTCTGCAGCCATAATATGAGGATTTTGCCTTCTGTATTGTTATTCTGTTTGCACATGTTTTTCAAGACTAGATAGAAGTTACACAGCAGGGTTTCATTTGGAGTCCCAGAGTAATCTTGCAGTACAACAAGATAATACTAACCTCAAGATAAAAGATTTTATATTACTAGTTTCAGATGTCTTTGGCAAATGACAGGGCTTTTCTGTACTTTGCACTTCCTGCCCATGCACTACAACTTTCTGTTTCTTAGAATTCTGTCTACTACAAGAATGAAGTTCAACAGTGGCTTATATGGGTACATAGTTCAGATGGCCACATTTTATGATTGTCAGGTATCTGAAATTCCTGGTTTCTACCTCCTTTCTGATTTGTCTGAGCAGTTGCTTATTTTAAAAAGTACAGTCTTTGTCTGTTATTTAGGTAGGGGGAAAAAACAATGATCTGGGTTAATACGTTCAGACTGGAAGGCACTGACATAGCACATCACAGCACTTTCTGTTCAGTGCTGCTTCTGCCTGAAAATCGTAATGTGGACCAAAAAATATAAGTTTTTTGTTTCATTATTTGCAGTGTGTTAAAGTGAGGACTGTTCATGTTCAAAATGTATTGGCTAGAGGGGCATCAAATTGAGACATAACAGTAAAATAAAGAATATTATGTGAAACGCCAGTGTGGTGGAATTGTTACCTATTAGTACTGTAGCATTCCTTTTAAAGATGGAAACAAAAAAGGAGAGATGTCCTCTGCATATATTATGGTTTCTGGAGGTGGCAGGTAAAAACCTTCCCAATGGCCTTGCCAGGAAAGGATTTTACAAATGGCCTTTAATGGACGACCATGATCCCATCCATAGTACAAACATTTACCCCAACATTTTTCAGAGTACTGAAGCTGTGCCTTTTCCTTTGTTTGTACATAACATTTCCCCTGTTCTTCCATCAATACTACCATCAAAGAATTATGCATACATGAGAATCAGAAAGTGAAACTGAGCAGAAAACCACCAAAATTAAATTATCAAGTTCTGATGCTAAGGTTAAGTGAGGAACAAAATAGGGAACAAATTTTTTAATTTATTCAATTTTACAAGAGAAAGCTTCAGTCCTTCAACTGAATTATATGGGTAGATATATAAAGTTTATAAAATTATCAGATGTGGTGGAACATGCCAAGATTAAAAGATGCATACTATTTTGTTGATCTTCTAACATTCACTTTTCCCTTAACACAAAAATATTATTAAGATATTACTGTATATACACATATATAAAAATGTTAAGATAATATCTGCTGAAATCAGCTAAAATGTGAAAAGAACACACGATTAATTTTTTTACAAGTCCTATAACAAGTGTATATATTTGTGTTTCTTATTCATAAAGCAATGAAAAAGAAAATGACACACAGGGAGTTACCAGGTACAAAGTTCTGCGGCCACAAATGAAAAAAAAATAAAAATCTAACTCTTCATTTTGAATTTTAAGTGTTCTCCCAAACACGCTGAGCACTTCATTGATGCCCTGAGTGTGAGTGATTTATACCTCAGCTCACACACCCTGCCAGCCTCACAACCTGACATTCTGCCTGATGCACTGGTTGAGTGACAGGTTACCCTGCCTCTGGCCTCTGAGTCTCATCTCGAGGTACCACTTGAGCAATTAATGGCAGGTTCATTAGTGATACCACTTCACTGCACTACTGCTAGAAGCTTTCCATCCAGAAGCATATTGGTTAACCAGCAGATCTACAGCTCTTTCGTGGTTAGCAACAGGAATGGATCAGAGCCTATGCAGAAAATCCCAGCTGGAAAACCTAACTGCAATGTGCTCAGCATTTCCCAGACTTTTTAACTGCCTCTAATCTTACAGACAAATAATAGCACGAAGTAAATTGATTTCACTTCAATAAAACACAATAAATTTTTAAACAATTAGGCAATATAGTCTTATAATAAAGTGCCCCGGCTCTAAAACAGAAACAGTGAAAATTTTCTTCTAATCTCATAGGTAACACTGGGCCTTTGGGAAATGGGTTAATAAATTCCAGTTTTCTAAACCAGGCAGACTGATTTACTGTAAACTTCCTCCATTACACTTATAGTAGATGTCTATCAAATTGCTTATGAGAACAAATTTATGGAAAATATCCAAGAGTAATGCCTTGTTCTTATTAAAATACATGAATATGTATGTAATTTTAGCCAGCCTAAATTAACAAAACAAAACAAAAAGAAAGAGAAAAAAGGTCAACAATTTTTGTCACAAGAATTATTCTTTACACAAGAAACAATTCCACTCTGTTAAAAATGCCTTTATATAAAAGATGCTTGTCTGAGGAGAACATTTTTCTTTAAATTGCAATGGGAGCTGCTATGAAGGAAACCTGTACATTGTACAAGGGTATGTTAATACAAGTAATTGGGCGACATAATTACATGAGCATTATTTAAAAGAGGAAATAAAGCATAAAATTTCCTCATAAATTATTTTTACATAGAATTTTAACAGATGCAGAATTTAAAAAAAAATAATTGAAATAGTTCTATGTCAATAATTCCTGACAAACAAGTGTATTTAAATTGATACATATCGAGCCTCCTTCTAAATGCAGATGTCAGTCGGATTATTCACCTTGAGCAAGGCTAAACACACACATATTTTGTTTTTCTAGGGGCCATGAAAAGGATATTTAGCAAACAGGAGACCAAGATCTTCTCACTCAATGCATCCCTACTGAAGCCTGCACATTTCTCCAGAGCTACTTCTAAGAGTGAGAAGAGCAAAGAGTTTACTTACATTGACTGTATTTTTTCCCAAATACTGTGCTCCTTTCAAAGTTTTCTGCCTTATGTTCCAAAGTTCTCTTCCTTCCATTAAAACACATACATTGGACTCGTTCATTCTTTCTTTATTTTTACTTTTAAACATATCACTATACATTCCTACGGAATGTGACGCCCAATATAAAAGACATTAAGACTCAAGAGTAGAATCTACTGAGTAAAAAGACGACAGGTCGACAGGTTATGTATAAAATAACTTAATGAAACAAACCCACAAATAGACACCTAAAAGAGTATTTCAAGCTATTTATAAGTAGCACCCTCAAAATGAACAGATGTGTGTAAACAGATGTTCTTCCTAGGACAGGTTTTGAGCAACTTGTACAATTCAGTCCCTGGGTTCTGTGAATTGCTTATGAAAAAAATGTCATTGTTGTCACTCTGTGATCGGGAAAACAGACACAGGTTTAAAGGAAAAGGAGATGACAAGATCCATGATGGCCAGCAGTGAGTACACTTTTCTTTCGCCAGCAGACACTCTTCAGAGAATGATCACTAAAGGCTCTGTGTGCTTTGAACAGCACAATGTAACTCAAACCAATGACACTGCATTGGTTAATGACTAACACAAGTGGACAACAGTCAAAATTCCTTACTCATTCTTTTATTCTGCTTTACACAGGCAGTCTGTGAATATAAATACAAGAAATCCAACACAATAAGTGAAGGTGTGGAGAGATGCTGGCAAATAAAATCTCTGTGTGGTTCAGTTTTCCACATTTAGATTCTGGCCATCATTGCATCTCAACATAACTCTCACAAGATTCAAAATTGTACCTAAGACTGTTATTTAAACAAAACAAACCTGCTTCTTCCTTTCTTCTTTCCCTCTCCTTGACCTTAGAACCTTTACTTTGGATCAGAACCTCCTTCTATAATGTGTTTATATATATATAATATATATATATTATAATATATAATGTTCCAGAATGTATTTTGATCCTGAGGACAAATCTGGATCCATTTTTAGATGTTCAAGTCTTTTTTCTACTAATTTAAACTCAAGAAGATATATTCAGAAGAATGGTACACAAATATGCAGCCTGAACCAAGAAAGTACATTTTATTGCATTATTCTGAAGTGACAGAAAAGGAATAAGGTCTTGCCCGTATTTTCAAAGAGAACTGATTCAAATGTTCTCCCTTGAAGCCTTAACTTAGTTAAACCTGGAGAAAGTGAAGGAACTGACCATTGAAGAAAATAACCTCTAATTATGTTTATATGCAGCAGAATTGTGTATCAGTTATAGGAAATATCACTATGTTTTCTGGGAATATTGTTTACTGGAGAAAATCAAAACACATGGCACTGAGGCTGGATCCTATGAGGCAGGCCTTTGGGATTGGTGACGAGACCTTCTTGAATCAGTGATCTCAGTGGTCTTAACAAATCTGATATTTTCTGACACTGTTTCTTAGAGTTTTACATGTTTCCCATTTGCTGACATGTGAGATTTATGTGAAAATCGTACACCTTGGCACTGCTCAGGAGCATTTGTTTCTTGAATTGAGGCAGGTTTTAGAAACTGTAACACAATTCATTTTTTACTGCCTTTTCCCTATTTTACAGAGTTAAGTTATTTTCCACTTGTCATGCCATTGTGTCAGAGATGGTGTGGTGGATTGATACCTCTTTATTATTCTCACCAGCCGGTGCCTTTCCTTTCAGATTGCTCTGCCATCTTCTTTTCAAACTATCCACGAAGAGTGGAAGTGTAATAAACATCTCTATTTCTGCCATATTTTTGTGGGGACTAGAGTTCTCTTAGTGATGATATTTGCATATTTCTTGAAATTAGGTTGACTTGTAGTTAGATCGAAAGGAAATACATCAACCCAGCAGAATTTTAGTTTTAACTAGACCCTTAAATTAAGATTATGAGCCCACAAAAATAAAAAGAGAGAAAATACACTGCAAAATTTATATTGACAATCTTTTTACATTCAGAGTAAATTTTTTGTATAACTTCCACTGACAAAAGGTGACTAATTCAACATAAAAAAAAAAAAAATAAATTCTTAAACTTCAGATAAATTCAGAGCCATAATTCTGTGATTTGGATTGGTACCTTCCCTACATTTGAAACAATGTAGTCCATTTTTTATTCAAATTAATTTCTACAAAACAGCATCAAAATAAGTTTTAAATCCTCTGGACAGTCTTTTTTATTTTTAAACCTATCTAACTAAAAGATGAGGAAATTCTCCTTGTAGTTAGATAAATACATAAGACAGAGTAAAAAGGTTTTCATGCGCTTGTTTTTTATTTGTCCCATTCTATAGATTCTACTCTGAGGAATGGATTTTCATCTTTGTGCTAAACATCAAAAAAATGCCCTCTACACTTTACTTAAACCATGTTGTACATTGTACCACTAAGGTATACAATCCTCATCAAAACTCCACACAGTTGGCAAATGCCACAGTGAACTGAACAGACTGGGATTTCAAGTGCTGGACACTTAACAGCCGGAGAAGCTCTTTAATCTTGTTTAAGAAAGAGAGGGCATAATTTATCTAGAGACAATCCTCTGCTGGCAGCATGTGCATAGGAAAGGGAGGCTCAGTGTGCTGAGCTTTAAAAGGGAATTGAAAAGAAAAGTTTCTACCAGGAACACGCTTCACAGCAGCAGCAAACAAACAAGCAGGTTGAACTGTTACACCCACAGGGTCTGAAGCATCAGTGAAGAATTTTGCCTGTGCTGGCAGCTGCGTGAACCAAAGCTACTCACAGTGAGAGAGATTTACCTGCTCATCTCAGACTACTGTTGCTGAACTGGGCCATAATCAAACACTTTCTAGATACTTCTCACATGTCATGAATCTGGAAATGAATGGTGATTCACAGGAGTACAATGCCACACTGGTAAATGCATAGTATTTGATTTTAAGAAGTGTAAAACTACATCAGTTTGGAAATGAGGACAGAAAATGTATCTTATTACATGCAATTGCAACACAGTCAATCCTGCCAATGGCAAAGATCAATGGCTAGACTAGTAATTCCCCCACTGAGAATAGCTAGGGCGAGACAAAGAATTCCTTCATGTCCTTTTCATTCATCAATAGATACCAAGAAAAAAAAAAAAAAAAAGGTGGTTTTTTTGGTGCTAGTTTCAACTTACATTATTAATGTGAGGAAGCAGACTAAATCCTGATTAGCAACAAAGCACTGTGCTCACTGAAGGAACAAAAATACTGTAAAGGTGCAAGAACCTCATATAAAAAGTCTGCTGAACTGGGGACATGTTCTCCCGACCTTTCATTTTTGATGTACAACTGTTGAAAACCCTATAAAAATTTAATTTGGATGTACAACCAATAAATATTGGTGTTTTTTCTTCCAACCAAATACGGTTGACCTAGCCCAGGAAAAATTGCTAAGACTGTCTTTCAGGAGAACATTTTGCTTCACACTTTATTCTTTAATATGGAACAGTTTACCATATTAAGTTGCTAAGTCTGTCTTTCACAAGGTTTTGCATCACACTTTATTCTTTAATATGGAACAGACGACACACTTAAGAGAACAGTGCCGTGTTCCACTGCACAAAGATCTGTCATTAGAATCCAGTAATTCTACAGTTTTGAGGAACAAATGCCTGCAGTCCTTACTCAGAGAAAACAGCAACTCTAACTCCCATGCCACTAAAAGCCCAATTGCACAGTTTTTCCGGCGTAATACCCAACATACCCTCCTAATTAATGTAAGCATTATTACTGCCATTTATCTTTTCTTTTTCATTGTTTTTACTTGGCTACTTCTCCAGCAAAATGCACTGTGTTTTATTGTTAATTGTGATTAAAAAAAAAGAAATGAACAAAATCAATTACAGTCCTCTGTCAATCTGTATGGTGGAGCCACAACTTTTACTGTTTTAATTAAATGAAGAAATGAGTCTATTGTTTAAAAGCATTAAAGAAGGCAATTCAAAACTTCAAGCAGAAGGTTTTTCTGCTTTTACTGGGGGACAGAGATACCCATAAAAGCAATACAAGTCTCTATTTGGATTTCATAGCAGCTGTGAAATTTATAAGAATCACAGAAACAAGTAGTTATCAATTTTTTTCTTTTAGCCAACTATACTAGTAATTCTAATGGGCTTAGGTTGTGAAGACATTGTTACCTACAAAATGTTGTTACAGCTTTAATCCTGGGTTAGTGAGAGGGCACAATCTTTAACAAAGAAGGAAATTTAACAAATGACCAGGAAAAATTCTGACATAAAAACAAGCCACATAAGTTGTCAATGACTGGAAGAAGATTAGTGGAATTAAACTTTATTATCAGTATAAAGCTGGTCTTGTATATTATCTGCCTTATATGAAATTTGTCCTGAAATATGTGAATTTCAACAACAGAAATATTTGTTCTAAATGGGATTTGACATATGTGAGAAACTCGATAAAGAGATAAAGAGATTTTCAATAAAAGTCTGTCTCCTAGCAAACTATAGCAGAGGGTTGCTACAACAGGGAATGCTGAGTAATTATGAAACTACATAATGACTGATCTTTACTTTTCCTTTTTCTGACTCACTCTTTTTTCTAACCAGCAGAGGATGTAGATGGTACAGACAGTATTCTGTTTACACAGTCCCCTTTTCCACTCCAAACATCCCTAGGCCAGAGGGATCACCAAAGAAGCCAGCCTAAGAACAACATAAAACATTATTACTCTTCTGGTTTTCCCTAAATGCTCTAGGTAGCCATCACTTTATCCCGTGTACACTACGTTCTGTTACTGCCCAACCTAATAAAGACTTCTGTCACAGCGATAGCTTTTCATCTTCAGAGCTCTTTTCTCCTCTCCTGATAAGGCTGCCAACTCTACTCTCTGTAAATGAGCTCATGCGAACACTTTATTTTCGGCTTGTGGAAACAAAAAGGGCCAGTGCTCGGCTTCAGAGCTTGAGGAGGCGGTTTGCTATCTTCAAAGCATGACCAAGGCGTTTGAAAAGGATTAAAATTAAATTGGTAAGCTTAGCCTGAAATAAGGAACTTGAAGCAGGACTATTGCACTCACAAACACTGCTTTTTCTTTAAAAGCTTCAGAAGCCCCTTAAAAATGGTCACTTTAACTCATTATTATTTGTGTACTCTTAAACCTCTGGCAACTGCTCCAGTAAGACTGCTAGCCAGTACCCCATGTTACCATCAGCAGGCACATATAGCCAAGCATCTCCCTCTCAGGACAGATGGTTATCCCATCCCAGCGCACTCAGCTCAGAAACATGTGAATCACAGCTTCAGCTTCCTTATCCAAACAAAAAATAAATTAAAACTTTTTTTTTCAATCAGTGGCATATGTTTGCATCTGTGTACAGAATGGCTCAGGCCAAACCTGAATTGACATGTTACATTCAGTGGCGTCCTAACTATTTTGTGACTGTCGAATTCTTGGCACTGTTTGACACACAACTAGGAGACACGGAAGAAAACCAAACTTTTACAAATACTTCACCTGCTGTTCAATTTTACACATTAAATTAATTTCAAAGGATAGCTACTACTGTGTAGTGGATATAAAAATCTGTTTTATTTTTAAAAGCTTACACAAAATATATCCTCAGGAACAAAGCAACTAACTGTCCATCTCATAAAATGCTGTGCCTCTGCATCAGGTGTAGCTGGCCAGGTGGAGAATCAAGTGGGCAATGGCTCAGGGCACAGGTATTCCTTCCATCTAACATCTGGCTCAAAATCCACTCAATCAAAAATTATTTGCTGGTCTTATATTCCTAGTCTGTCCACATCAGGAATGTACTGAAGAAGCAGAACATATTGTTCAGCTCAAGATGAAGGCCAAACTAACATAGTTGTCTGCATTAAAGCTTGTCAGAAAAGGAAGATATGCGGGAGGAGCAAGGAGTGATCATTCTCCAAAAATTCCTGAAGAGTTCTAGATACAGAGGTTTCCCTCAGGGTGCTCTCTGAATGGTGTCGTTCTTCCAGACTGTTTACAATGTTTACCCTCACCACCTTATTGCCACTGCCTATTACTATTTCTAGATTCATGTTCAGAGGACCAATGCTGCTGTTCTCTGCCATCCCTCCTAACTTTGGGGTAGTTTTAGATAACAAGTTTCTCATTGTTTAAGAGATCTAATGGCACAATTTGAAAACAGAGTCAGTAACAAAGCACAGAGAAGCAAAGCAGCCTTTCCTGACTGGAAGGACTTCCAAGGTAAGTAAGCATATAATGAAGCCTTGACTCTTTTAACACCTTCCTAAGATAAAAACTAAAGGCTATCCATAAACTGCAAATGATCATTGGAGGGCAGAATATCCAAAAGAAAGGCAATTCTCTGTTAAATTTCTAAATAAGAAATGCAATACAGCTTTCCCTTTAAGAAAGAAAGGATAAGAAATAGCTGTGTCCAAAGATACCACAAAACACTACAAGAAAATATAAAGCTGTCCAGGACTGAACACCAAAGGAAACAGAAAGTTAGACTCCACCATAGAAAAAGAAAAGGGAAGTTGGGAAATTATCTGAGTTGGCTTCACAGACTCAGCTTCTGAAATCACAGGCAGTAGCAAAGCCACCTGTCAGAAACTGCCTCCAAGCAAGTCGCAAAGCACTGTTTAGTCACCATGGCATTCCTTCGTGCTCAGCTTGACCAGTGGGTCCTTCTCTACACACCAGCACTGTGACACTGCCTGCCATCTTTCTGCCCTGATCCCATCTTCGTGTTCCCTCATGCCTTCCCCCCCACAAGCTGATTTATATTCATGAGTACCAAATGCAGCAAAGTCCTGGAAAAGTCCCAGCTTTGTTTAGGAAACATTTTTATGCCAACCTTACCCACTTATGAGTCTGAGTGTCTGACATGGCTCAGGACAGACTTTGAACATTTTCTAGAATTTTGAGATAAGCAGCCAGTATTATAACCAAATCAAGAAGCAAAACTACAAGTCATGCATAAACAACAAATGTATTCTCAACATGAACATCTTAAAACCTGACTTAAAATTGGAATGATTTTAAGAAGTTCTGTCAATATATCCTATGAGAAATAGCTTCTGCATCCCAAAATACACTACATATTGTAAGTAAGTTTATGGCACAGCATAGACATGATCTTGTTTCTGTAGCTCACGGCAGTTTATTGACTTTGAAGATACAGAACTAAGTTACTCAGATTTAGCTGGCTCCCTTCGTACTCTTGTAGTCTACGTACATCTACATAATACTACCATAAACCGACTATTCTTAATAATAAATGATATTATTAAGAACTAGGGCCTCTGGGCTCCCTAGCTGAGCCACTAATCTGTTCCTATTAGCAGGTAGGGTCTACAGTGAAGGCTGGATACAAAACCCATTATTAGTAACTAATTGCAATTGACTAATTGATGCTAAGTGACTGATCTTAATCATGTGTAGGGACTTCAGCACCTTCTCTTATGCCAGAAGAGAGGTACTTCCTTCCTGTAGCTCAAAATCAGTTCGCATTGCCCAAGAATATTTATGGCACACAAATGCTGTTTTGGCATAGTATGCTATACTCTGTTCACTTGAGGTTGTTACATCAGTGTGATTCATTACATCACGATGATGTAACTGAAAACGAGATTGTAAATCAACATTTGTTCTGCTCAGTGTTAAAACAGCTATATTTCATATACTATCTTAGACGTTTAGAAGCCTGCAGTTATCCTCTCTGCACTCAACTTTGTTAGCAGAGGGGATATAAAACTCAACTTCCATGTCTGCCAGGATCCAGACTTGTTTGCTGGTGTTCGTCCCCTTTTAAAGGGAAAGAAAAAGTGAACTCATAGTGAGATTTACATTTTTAAAAGAAGACTATTTCAAGCTTAAACCAAGTTAAGAGTATTATTACTGCCTCTCTTCTTTTATCAGGGAAAGGCACATCACAAAAGTAAAATAACTGCACTCCAAGATAATTTTCACTTCCATGTGACCTTCTGCTCCACTCCCGAAACTTTTCCACCCTTCTGCATTTGAGAAGTTTCTTTTTGGTGTGGCACGTACTCCTGTTTCCCTCTGCAGCATTTAATATCTTGTTGGACAGAGCAGTTAAAAAACACCTACAAAAAAACACCTTGTTGGCTAAGGCACCTAGAGATTTTGTCACTCATTCCCAGTAACCGACTTTGAAGTGGTCCTTAAGGAGCACGCAGACATTAAGGAAAACCTAAACAGACTTGTAATGTTCCATCAAAAATTTTGACCTAAGGCCACTAAGTGCTTAGAGTTACGATAGCTCTTGAGCAACAACTAGAGCACTTGAAGGGAAGAAATTCTTTCCTATCAGAACAGAGAGGCAGCCCTATCTTCCAGGGGAGAAAAAAACCCCAAACCAACAAACCATGGTTTTAACTAGAAGATTAGGCATTAGGAAACAATGCAAAACAAACGTTGTAGTTAACTGAAATAAACTCAGATGGTAACTCTGGGACGTTGCCTGCCTAGTCCAATCCCTTGTTCTTTGGTTTGTGTTTGTAAGAGATTTTGCTGGCTATCTTGATCACTTTGTATCATGCAGTAATCTCCACAGAATAAGCAAACAGAACCCTCACAAGGCCAGGAGCTGAATTTGGGTCAGACTGAAAAAAATGGTTTAGTGGCCTGTACTTCCTGTCTACCAAAGCTTGCTTTCTACCTGGGTGGCTATAACTCTGCTGAACTACTGAGAATAATGTTTTTCTGTCTCAAAAATCAAGTGGGCATTGCTTGAAATAGCAAATACTAAGATTTAGAAGGAACATGATGTTCTGTAAAAATAGAACATTTTTAAAAATCACCATCTATATCCTGGCCCTGTAGGATTTTAACTCATATACATATATATATATATATATATAGTTATTTACTCTGTAATGCCTACTTTAATAGCGATAGTTCTGAAATATCCCTCATATGCCTGGTTTCCTTTAAAAAATTACTGCACTTAGCTAGAAAAAAAACCTTTCTGTTTTTCATCCCTCAACTGCTATAGTTCTCAAAGTCTTCCATATTTTCAGCTATTATCCCTTTCGAGCAAAGAGCCCACTTAATAACATTCACTCTAACAACCTCATTTATTTTCCAGAAAATTAACTCAGTTTCAACCCTGATTAATGATTTCATCTAAATGAATCAAATTAAAAATTGAAAATTATATTTCAAAAGCCAAAGAAAAAAAAATTGACCATTTCCAGTTAACAAATGATCCTTTCAAATATTAAAAGATGACCATGAAGAGTGCGTGATAGTAATGAAATCTAACTGGGGCCTACTGCTTATCTGGAGTTCAGGAAGGGGGAGAAATGGAAAAAAAAAATCTTTCTGCATTGTTAATGCTGAAGTCTCTTGGGATACCAAACTGACTTCCACTTAGTCTTTGCCTGTAATCAGTATACCAAAATAATATGAGAATTTCAATGTTAATTAAACTCGTAGGGTTGGAGATGCACCAGTACTGAAGAGGGATTAGGAAAGCACACAGTACCAATAACCACATCCGTTAACAAATCCTAATCTATGAAAGAGCAATTTAACCTTCCTCAAACTGCTAATACCTAGGTAGAGGCTGCCTACTAGGGAGAAGAATGATCTTGGGACTTTTTAAAAAGAAAAAAAAATAAGCTGAATTATCTGAAGAAAAATCAGTTATTCAGATCCCATATACTGTCTTGTAACAGAAGAGAGATGTAATCTCCTGCTTACAAAAGGAAACACAAAGTTTTATTTCTCCTTCCCTCCTGTACCCCTTAAAATTATCTTTCTTCTCACAGAAACCTATTTTGAAAATTGTGATTATTCTATGTATTTTCCAGGTTATGGTGCTTATCAACTAGTAAAAAGTACTCACCACTTATATTGATAAATGAGTAACATTAACTTTTAATTACAAATTTACCGATGTCATATGAAATGTTCAATGAAAAATTGCAACACGTAACATTCATCTTGGAGCTGGCCCAAAGCACCAAGAGCGACACTATTCCACTTCACCATGACAAGGAAGGCACTGGAGAAGCTTCTGCGTACCAGGCTGGCTTTAATGGAGGTCCAACACTTGCACTGAGGTTGTTTCATAGACACCTTTGTAACTATATGGACTAACTGGACAGAAGTGAGTGGTAGAGCAGTAAGGGTTTTTGTGTGGATCCAGCCTCAGTATCTGTGTGACACAGATGTCTCATAGTTTTCTGACTCTCAGGAAACAGACTGCCCCATTCTATTGCTCTGAGCCAAGGACAACCCCAGCAGCAAGGCCAAATACATAGATGTTTGTGAAAATTTAGGAGTTACCTGATGGGAGAAACTGGAGGCCACTCCAGACAGACATTTCACAAGCTTTCCAAACAATCCTGACATACGTTTGTAACCAACCTGTAACACAGCGGATAATGAAATCCTGGCACAGATGATGCCAGCGTTTCAAGATATGCCAATCTGGATGCTGGTTTGGCAATGCTGACAGACTCAAATGGGTTGGGCAACAACTGCAACAGTTCATTTCCATTAGGTAAACCTCTGCCGATCCTAGTTTTCCACTTAACACAGCCTCAAATTAACCTGGAGTGTAACTAGCCTCTTCCAACACCAAGACGGAGGTTAAATGAATAACAACAGTTAAGCTGAAAACACACCAAAGCAAGCACTGCCATTGCAAAACAGAGTATTTACACAGATGAAACTTTACTGAAGTATTTCTCCTAGTCTTTACAATTGTTCTGGTAGCTCTCTTTTCTAAATTTCAAGACAACTGTAAGGGAACATACATTTCAATACTTCCAGTCCTCACTGAGAAGTTGGAAATGATTGTGCTTTTGCATAAAACTGTGGTCTAATCAACTTTGGCTTTGCTAGATCAGTATTTCATATCTGATCACTCTCAATTCATGATTCCTCTTACCCCTTCAAATTCTAGCAATTCAGAATTTTGGCTTTGGTGAATTGTCACTAAATTAATATCCTCCATAGCTTTCCCTGGTAATTTCAACCTTTGACTAGAGTAAGTCCTTGGTGCCCACAGATTTCACCTGAGATCTCTCTGCCTATTACTGCTGGTGTGCACTTGGAGTTGTATCCATAGGTAGAAGTGATTGACATTTTATTCTACAAAATTAAGAGGTTTTTCTAAAGGCACGCCAACACCTCGAATTTTTTGTCTCCTGGGAGCAATTTTATATTCCAGCACGAATGCACTGACTGTTTTCTGCAGCCTAATTGCCATCCTTGACTTTGCTTTTATCATCAACTGGTAGCACTCTCCCCTTTGCAATTTTCCTACCTGCCACCTCCTTTAGCTGCTTTCTTCTTCTTGTGTCTATGTTTGGCTGCACGAAGCCTCACTCTTACATTCAAGGCTGTGAGCAATGTGCTGGCCTGCCACGTTAGCCATACCTTTGATGCTCACTGTATCAGAAACAATAAAGCCCGGCTCTGTGAGCTTACAAACGCGAATGAACACCAGCATTGCAAATAATCCGTGGTACAAACCCAAGGATCTTGTGATAATTCGAAGTGTTTGATTTGAAAGCAAAGGGGGGAGGGGGGCAGGAAATGTTGCAATACTTTTAATTCCAAAATGCCCAGGAAAAAGCTTTTCATCATTTTTGCTTCCTATTACAAATAAGTCATGCACATCCCTTCTGTCCTCCAGAATGTGTATTACTGTAACTGCCTTTTTACAGGGGCTGACCACATGGAATTCCCTTCAAAGCCCATCAGTGGACCTTCCTGAACATACAGACCAACTCAAGAGTGCCTTTTAATTGTGTTTGTAGAACACAGAAAGGATATAAGTTCACGCAGGAAGTTAAAAACAGCCGTAAATTGGCTGAATTTCTGCTGAATCTTAGCTCCATAGAGAGCCACGATGTATTTGCTACCAGGAACTCTGCTAAGAGCAGTCAAAGAAACAACATGCTGGATGCTTAATCAGACCTGTTTTTTACCCAGCCGTACAGAGCATTAACTTGCTTTAGAACCTGTATCTAAGTAACACTCTCCAATGTCTTCGTTCAAAGGATGGAAGCAAATCTTTGCATTTTCCTTGTTTCTTTTGGTTTTCTGCTTACAAGGGATCTTGCTGGGGGGGTTGATGAAATTATTTTATCTTTGGGGCATATCCTTTAGAAACCTGACTTTCAAAGCATCAACTAGTAAACTGAACTTTATGCAGTTGTATCTCAGACAGCAGAAGAAATAAAACTTACTATAATAAAACAGATATAACTGAAGGCTTAGACAAAACAAACTCATGTGAACTATATCAAGAAATACAGCTGTGATTCAACATATGTGTACAACAAAAGAAGCCTTAGAAAATGAATTATTAGTATTTGAGAAGGTACAAGATTTTTATTGCAAAGTCACTGAAAAAACTATGTCTGGCTCCACATAAATGTATCAAACCATAAATAAAACCTGTAAAATCACCAGTTAGTTAAGAAAATTAAATATATTAACTCTTGTATAAAATAGGTGTCTTTCTGGAAAGCAGAAACAATAGGAAATTATCTGCCATAACATTTCAGGATTATAAATCCTTATTTATAAATACAATATAGCTTATGGGTAAATAAATATCATCTAAATGTTCCATTATCTATGATATGACATATATCAATACTCTAGGTTATATATAGGCCTGCTGTGTGTGTATATATATATATATATATATCTCCTTGGTATACAGTATATAATCCTTGGCATTAATACTGATATATCAATAGTAATAATATAAAATTATTAACACATATCTATGTTACAGAAAATAACACAGAGTGTATTTTTGGGTGGATGAAATTTTATCCTAAACACATGAAGTCTGCCAAAAATCTTTGATTACTAAGACATTGTTAAATAGAGAAAAAGAAAAGAACCCTGAAAGATGGTCACCATGAATCTCATATTTATCCACAGTTTCCTTTTGTACTTAACACAGTCTGTACATGTCACCAGAATGCTTCTATCTGCATCAAAATCTACCGATGGGACTTGTTTATTATTTTATTTCCAACTCAAGGACTCTAAGGAAAGGACTATTAGAACATTTCAGAAGTCTAAATCCCCAGCTATTATGGCCAGATTCCCATTTCCTCTTCAGCAGCTTCATTTGTAAAACAACATCACTGAAATTCCTTTAATTCAAAAGGAACAAAATGGTTCAAGAATAAACAAAAGCCTCTGCTTTATCCTTTAGGCAGGAAAGCACTAGGAAGTCTTCAAGTTGTTGCTATCTATGCAATATCATGAAAGTGGATTTTGGTTCGCTTGTTTTCCCTTACTGTTTCCAGATAGAGGTCTTAAGTTAGGAATAAGAGGAGATACAAAGCACTTGAAACCAAATTCACATCAGTAGTATAAAACAAATCAGGGAGCAGTAATAAATGTCAGAGCTGCAGCAGCAAAGGCGAGTCACTGCTTTTTCTCATACTTAAAGTGAAATACCTAGCTGTTATCTTTGTGCCTGCAGAGCCTCCCTATTGTAGATTCAATAATACAAGAGGCTTCTTATCAGCAGCCTGGGTGACTGATTGGAGCTGTGATATGTTTAGACAATGCACTGTATTTAACTGAATTTACAGATGCCCCAACTCAGACTGGAGTAGTAAACGCCAGAGACTAATAGGAAATTAAACGTGTACAATGGACTAACTCCATTTGCTCTCACACACTGTAATGTGTTTAGTTAACTTACTCATAGTCACACTTTATCTTTTTCTCCATGGATTCTCTAGGATATGTTTCAAATTGGTCAAAGATTAAATCTTCTTTTCATTTTTCCCACTATTTTATTGCTGCTTTCCCTTATTATTTGCCACTCTTTCTCTTGTGCAGATAAGCTAAACAAGATGACCCCAGGTATACTCTGCCAACCCAATTATCAGCTAGTCAGGAAGTAAAGCAAGGGTACAGAAGACTTCATAATACTAATATTAATATAACATGAGAGGAACAAAATCAGCTGTTTATCTGAATGAAACTGTTTATTTAGCTCATTTGAAATTTAAATATGAATTTATGATGAACACATGCAGGAACCCAGTTTGTGGAGGTCACTAAAGACATGGTTTAAACTAACAGTTACTCAGTATTTTCATTAATGAAAACAGTATAAAATAAGTATACTCTGAATAAACCATTTGGAGAAGAAGAGGCTTTATGTAACTTCTGAACTTTTTTCCCTGGAACAGAGAGGAGTAATTGCTTTTTAAATAAATTTCAGGACTGATCCGTTTAGCTATTTGGGTCTTTTGAAAAAATTTTCAGAACTAAGTTCTTCATTAATATAGCAACCAGATTGTGACAGTATTGAACTTACTAAATCCAAAGAATTTTTACTAATATGGAAAAAAGAAAAAAAATTAAAAACAAAACACATTCTCACAGCTACAAATACATTAATTATATTTAGTATATTAGTTCTGAAATAAAAAAATCAATTAAAGCTGATAATAAAAGTCTGAGGCAGAGAAAGACCTACAAAAGCTTCCATATACTTAACACAAGAAGACAGAAAAGCATTGGCAGCTTTTTTTTCAAGCTTCAATCTGACCTCAATACTTTTTGGGCCAAATCCTGCAGTCAAGTGGGCTGATATATTTAGCATTTGCAGAAAAAATGATAAGACTTAAGACTAGTTAGGTAAAGCAGCAGAATATGCCTTATCAACTTGACAGACAATTAAAGGGTATTTGGAAAAAATATTCCCCCACTTTCTAAATATTAACTGCATAAGGATGTTAATTACTTGTATGCTTTGTCTTGAAAGAAACAGTTATTCAATCTCCAATGGAAACAACACATCAGAATGACAGATTTTCAACCTGATCAAATAAGGGAAATCCCAAGTTTCTAATTTATAAAGTGCCACTACAAAAATGTATTTTTAAGTTTGGTTTTTTTGTGTGTGTGTGTGTTTTTTTTTTTTTTTTTTTTTTTTTTTTTTTTTTTTTTTTTTAATTGGATGCTATAAAAAAGGGTGTATGATATTACCATTAGGCTTTACTTAATTTTTGACTACGTTGTTGCGATCTTTATCTATCTCCATTCCTCGGTGTATATCCATTATCCACATAGAAATTAATTAGGAAAATGGTAGTGTTCTAACACCTTTCCCTGATACAATATTTGCCACAGTAAAAACCTGAGTTTTAAAAAAATTAATTCTTACTCATTTTTTCCTAGCCGAAACTAGTTTCTTGAATTCTTTGCTAATGCCTCACTAAACAAAGGCTAATAAAACAATAATTATCTGGTAAAGTGGGCTTCATGGAACTTTCTTTTTTTAGAGCTAGTAGACACTACTACGAATGTTACTTGTCCTAATCAGGTCTGATGGATATCGGAAGTAAAAGACATGGATAAATCTCTGACCAATCTTTAATTAGTATCACCAATGAAATATTTATTCTTTTACTATAAATCTAGAAACCCAGGGAAGTGGTGTTTGCATCTTTTATCAATTTAAATAATAGCTTGCTTTATTGCTTTTGTCTTAAGAACAGACAGGCTGAAGAATTATTTGTACCCACAACCAATTTCTGGCTGCCATGGACTGTACAGTTAAGGTGAATATTTAATAATGCCATTTAGATCATGGAAAGACCTGAATGTGTAATTCACAATAATCTGTGACAGATGTGTGCAAATGTGTTTGTGTCAACTTTACAAACCAGTAAGACAAGAAGTAGTAAAGAAGTTAGGAGTTTCTCCAATTCTCCAGCTATAAAACAACTGGCCTTTTATGCAGAATTCAGTTGCTTGAGGCATTGAATCCTGTCCCCCTAAATGGTAAGAAAGCATAAACAGCTGTCTGAAGGAACCAAAGGGGTTTCCCAATACTGTATAGAATAAGACTCTGTTTGAGTGCCATGAGGAGAGGGCAGGTGTTGTGAGCCGTGCACAGACAGAGCTCAGCACACAGCGGTGCCACCTCCACTCATGATGCACACGGAGCCACACACACACTGTCAGGAAGACTATGAAAATGGATATAAGCAATACACCTCAAGCTGTAAACAGAACATGAAAACACATGAAGAAAAACAAAGGCAGAAGTGCTAATTATACCACAGCACCGTACTGCTACCAGGGTATGGGAGCGACATCCTCCTATTATTGCTTCTGCTTTCTGCAACAAGAGGGAATTCCTGGTGACTGCTGTCAAAACTGACATCAACACAGAAGAATGGAGAGCATGAATGAATGCAAGGACACACTCTGGCAAAACCAACACAAATATCACAAACGCAAAGCAGATGAATGGACTCTTGAGAGCCCATAAATAACTGCAACACTCTTGAATGATTTTCTCCCCAACTCATTAGATGTTACTGTACTTTCCACAAACCTATCATATGTTGTGAAACATTAGCGTCTTTGCCTTCACTTTCATTACACTACTTAGTCTAAGTAGATACAAGGACTTTATCAGGAGGGAGTTATCTGCTTGTTGTGAGCGCTGGAGTTTTAAGAGAGGACTGTATTGATAGCAGCATGGTTTGTATTTGTACTTATCTGACTGCAGCGTAATGGAGTTCAGAATTCCAACAGAAAAGTTAATAAAAAACACCAAAAATAGTAAGAGGAGGATATGTGAAGGGGATACGAAACTAGACTGACATAATCTTCCACAAAGCTGGAATAAAAAGATAGTCTTGTAAATATCTTTCAGGATGTTATGGTTTAGTACTGTGAAGTCCACACTTCCACTATGAAGTACCCAGTGACAGTGTTGCCAGTTGCTGCAATGGGATTGGAAAACAGGCCTTTTGTTAATCAGTAGTCAAAAATGAAGAGCTAATTTATCATCTCAATTAAAAATTCAGCAGAGCAATGCCCCATGCACATGAAGTATCATTGTGAGGACTAAATTTTGGTAGAAATCTTTTCTCTTTAGGGAAAACAAGCTGTTCAGACTTGCAAAGTACTTTTATCTCAGATAAAAATTTAGCATGAAAATTAATTTGTCCTCTTTTGCTAGTTTAGATTGCTTTTATTTAAATACATTTAAATAAACCTTCCTAGGACTGATTAGATGATGGCTCAGTACAAGGCTATATGACATTTATTGCTATTTGCGTTATTGTTACCTACACATGACTTAAGATAACTGTCACCATAATTTACACTACACACAGTGCACACATCCATGTAGTTCATTATTCCACCTAAAACCCCTTGCAGTTACAAACTGCACAGCCACCCCCAGGTTTGGTCCGCAAAGAAAAGAAGTCAGAAGCTAGAAAACATCAGGACTGACCATAGTTCATCCAGCCCTAATTTCTGCTTTCTTTTGACTTTATAGAGAAAATTAGGCAAATAATGCTGAACTTTGCAAATTAATATCCTTTTCTGTATGCTGTTACTAGCCTGAACACATACAACATTCTAGACATATTTTTGAAACTGAGGAAGATACAACAATCTGCAGTATTTGCAAGCACAGAAGTCTTTCTGTTTCATGTGCTTTGTCAGCAATTTCTTAACACTTAAATTTCAGAACTGCACCACTGAGTGTTACTGGAGAATTCCTGCCCACCTCAACTTGTAACAGAAAACTCAGGATGAGAAAGGGTCACTCTAGCAGGGCTAGGAATAGTCTGACCCATTTGTCTTCCCCCGCTCCCATGCTGACTGAGCTTATGACCCAGGGATCTGGGTCAGTCTCAGAGGTCAACTTTGGGGACAAGAATAAGGTTTTTCTCTTTCCTTCTTTCCCCGAGAAAATGTGTTTATTTGTTTTAGACCAAATCAGGGCTCTCAAAGCACTCAGGGCTTGGTTGCTCCATAAGCTGAATCTGTACTGGGAGACAGCAGCATGGTTCCCTGTCCTTCCCCATTCCAGGGCCACGGCAACTCCATAATTATTTATTATATTGTCAGCCTGACAAAATTTTCATGAGGAATGAAAGCAAAAGAAGAACAAAGACAATTTTTCACTATTTGTATTCCAGCATATGCTGAACTGAATTTTACAAGAGAAAGCATAAACCTTTTTTTATCCCAAGGCAGAGCCTCTTGCCAAATAATAAAATTCTGCAACAAATAATGGAGATAGAAAACCTTCTCAGGTAAAAGATTGGTAAATAAAATGTGTTTAGCCAGTCAAAGAGGAGGGATTCTTACAAACTTACGTTTGTGTTCTCTGGTCTCTGAGAGGTCAAGAAAACACACTGTTTATTATTAGGAAACGAACTTCCCAGACATGTGACCACAAAAAACCCTTCTCCCAAGAGGGAAATCATAGTATAGTCTTAGCACTAATGAAAAGATATTCATAGACTCCACTGGGCAGTTCATACCTTCAATCCCAATGAGAAAAACGTCACTGCAGAGAATATATGCAATTCTTCAAGTTTTTATGAATTTTGGGTAGGGTTTGAGATTTTGATTTTCATTTTGTCAAATGGGAATTCGACCTGGGAGTACAGTCCCTGATCGTTCATAAGAAAGGGAGAAAAGATGGTGCATTTCAAAGCTTATGGGGTCAGTCAAATTCTCACAGTTGAGTGGTGAGCCTTCTACTGCTGTCCTCCTTCAGATTTAAAGACCTTCAGTCTTCAAATGGAAGGACCAGCTTGGATTGACAAGGACCTCAGGGAGGTGCTGTGCAAATGTACAGCATCACAATCATGAAAAATGCACCTCCCGTGAGAGGCCAAGTACAAAAACTAAGAAAGGCACAAGCCTGGAAAAGGAATCTGCAAAGAGTTTGGGAGAAGGGGCTGAGAGGGAGAAGAGAAATGCACAAATCCTTTTTTTCTCCTCAGTAACTACTCTGCAAAAAGACAATAAAGAGAAAGATTTTGTCAAAATGTTACCGTTTTACTTTCAGTTGTGTTTATGTTGGTCCTTTCCACGCAAGGGTGTACGTCCCAAAGCAAGGTTTGACCTACCAAGCATATTTGATGTGCACATAACATTTTGGCCTTTAATAAATCTTCCAACAATACCAGAAAAAGGCAGGATTTTCCACTGGAGAAGGCACTTTTTTGTTTGTTTGTTTGTTATTTAAAAATCCTCTCTTATCCATTTACATGCAATAGTGTAATTAAGTAACATGCCCAGTACATAGCTGACAGTTCACAGAATCACTGTGCTATCACCAAATAATTTTTCCTATCCCATGTTTCGTAAAATAGGTGACTTAAGGGTCTCCAGAGTTCTAAAGATGTTTAAGGTATTTAAGAGTAGAAGCTAGCTTTTCAAACGTGAATAATTAACACATTATTAAATCAATAACCTCCTCTATGATCTTCTTTTCTAAAAAAAGAAACCCCATGCTGTTTTGTATAAATTTACAAAACGAACAACTTCTTGCTTTACCACTACAGTGAAATATCACTTACAAGCTTTTCAAGCCCATGTTGTCTATGTTGCAGTAAACATGAAAACTGTCTCCCCGACTCTGCACCACGCTCTACAAAAGAACCACACCGTTTGCAGATCAAAGGGAGACGATTTATGCTTTCATCCCAGCTGACGGACGATTAAATTAAAACAGATCAGCAGTACAGTGCATGGGCAGGTGGCTTTAGCTGCCACTGTCGGCCTCAGAGCGATTAAATTGCGGTGGAGATGGAGGGCCTTCCGCTCTCATTCCCGCACTTACAGATCAAACGGTGACAAATGAGATGTTACTGCTCTTGTAAAGCAAGGCTACAATCTGTCAAAATCCAACATAATTTGTGACCCTACGTGACATCCTCTTTCTCTTTTTTTTGACATTTGAATACAGTGATTGTACTGGAGTCAAGTCCATTTAAGTGAATATAGTCAATTCTATCTAAAGGAATACAGCCTGTTAGCTCCAACATGGTAGCTGAATATATATCTGGTTAGTACTCCAGCGACCCTTTGTGTTAAGTGCATACCATTAACAATGAATTCTGATTTTTCCAAGTTATATAATTTGATATCTTGACAGCTCAGACACTTGAAGCACCACTATTTGTTTTAAATGGCTTTATTTTATTGTTTAAATGTCAGTATCAAAATAAAGTAATGCATACGGTCCTGTCAGATCTAGTGTGGCAGGAAGTGTTGCTGTGAGGGGGGGGAAAAAGGTCTTGAGAGAGTTTGTTCTAAAAATGGTCCAAAAAGTCAATTATGTCTTTTGTTGCATCCTTGAATGACTTGCAAAATTTTATTTACACTGGGTCTTTTGTTCTATGGGTGAGCTTATCCAGGCTCACTGAGGAAGGAAGCACAAAGGGACTGCAGCACCTTATTTTAGACTATCATATTAACAAATAAAACCTTCAAGTAAACAAAAATAAGAAAAGTAATTGCATGTGTATTAATTTTTAAGCATTTGGAAAAATTACCATAAATTGGCATGGTATCACCTGGAAGATCAAAAGTATTAACTCTACCCAAAACTGCAAATTAACACAGTTAATTCACAGTTAGTGAAAAACTGATTTGGGGAATACTTGTAAGCATTGACTAAATCTCTCTGTTCTTGCTTTTCTTTTAAGGAATAAATCCAGTTTACAACACAGCAATGCTGTTAGAATTTGACCATCCATATCTTAGTTCCAGTAACTTTGGGGTTAACAAGTTCTTCACCACAGCCAAGAATTTACAGCATTTATCGTTCTCTTAACGTTTTAAGGTGGGCAGTTTAGCTATCTACCACAAAGCAGTCAAAGATCTGATCTAGGGGCTCTTTAGATTTTCTGTTGACCATTGATCTTAGGGCAGGATAACTATATCCTCCAGGGAATTAAGTTAGAAACAGCTTTATTTACAAAGAATGAAGATGCATACAAAATCTCTCAAGTGAAAATCTTCGGGGAAAAACAGATACGGTACACTGGAAAGTATTTATACTTAAAGACTCCGCAGCACATACTATTTTACTGTCCTCAGTCAAAAATTTAAACCACAACTTCTTTCACTCATTTGCATGCATTCCCTGTTTAGTGTATAGTTCTTAAACTGGAAGCAGCAATGCATTTGCTAATAAACACAGCCAGCAGCTAAGGTGAATGCCACCAAGCTCCTGTAGATAATCTGCCATGTGCAGAAAAGCCCAGCTGGTGGCTGGCGCCATATTTGGCAAATTATATACACTAATCCTTCCTTATCGTGATGACCCCCATAGCCTGTCTAGGCCTCAAGGCCTGTCAACACCCCATTGTTACTGATTTATAAAAAGGAAGACCGGGCCCATGTGCCACACTCTATCCTTCTAACCATGCCTATTAAAGGCAGGGTCTCTGCGGCGTCTGACACGGGGAGGGGGGAGCGGGCACGTATATATTCACATGGGCAGCAAACAGCACTTCACCCTAAACACAGCACTGAGCACGCTGCAGGGCCCGGGTCAGCAGCTCTGCTGTGGCAGGAGAGCACCCGAGGTGCCTGCAGTAGCTTATCCATCCCTACAGCTGTGCTGGGGACTGCACACCTCGCTGAGGATGCACTGGCGTTACCATGCTAGCAGGGAGAGGCTGTGCAGAAAACCCCTCTGAAACACTGGGCTCACAGATAGGGCTATAACATAGGAAAGCCAGAGCAGAAACACCTTACTGCATCGTTTTTCCTTGCTATTAACTACCACGGGGAACTACTTGCTCCAAATTCAGTATTTGGACTAACACATTACCCAGAGGAGCAAGGTACCAGCTGAGCTGAAGAGCTGAGATGTTTCCCAGGCTTCAGCGAGGAGGGGAGCACAGCAGAACACCCACCAATACCAGTTACTCCAGCAACTTCTTTGAATTGGAATCTGCACTTTCTTTTAAACTGCAAGATCAGTGGTGGAGGGACTGTCACACAGTGACAAATCCCATCCACACGGCTTGAAAGAAACAGCAACAAATGTTTCTGCCCTGTTAGTACATATGGCTATTAGAACATGATCTGTTGATCTGCACCAAGATACCCTATTGTAATGACAACCACAGCATGTGATTGCCAACTGGCCCATGTTTAGAGGTGATTACTGCCTTTTTATGCGCTCTACTCAGCTCCAGTTTTTGAAAAGGCTGTTCTGGTTTTAGAGGCTGACACAAACCACAGAGCTGATCTCATTCCACTCTTCGTCTTTCCCTCATCTCTTTGCTTCTGATGTAGATTCTGTACCAGTCACAGGGGATGCAGGGTAGGCTTTCACCTTTGACTGTAAGCACGATAGGAGGGAGAGAAAGGTGGCAGAAATATTATTAACTTTAAAATATTTCCTGTTCCTCCAAGATGAGAATAAATTGTCCCCATATGACTATGTGGTATAAAGATAAACTGTTCTACACCCTTTAGGAATCCTCTACTACCTCAGGGTTTTCCTTCTACCTCCCTAAGTAAAACCCTGCTTTGCTTCCCATGAATAACATTTTTTAATAATTTAAAATATGTTCGGTTTGTAGCAGGTTTTTTTTTTTCCCTCGCTGCTTATTATGTTTTTCAGTAGCTCCTTCAGATTCTGCACCCAACCTGTATCTATTGTTTCATTAATGAGGCCAGCTAAGAGTCATATATTTCTATTTAGCTTCCTGGGCAACAAAATGGAAGCACGTGTGTGGGTAATGCTAACACAACCCAAGGCCTCCTAGGAATAGAGCGAGAACACAGTGCCTTTGATTTATAAATAGATATCACTATTTATAATGCATAAACAAAATGTTTCATGATTTGTAACACTAAGCCCAGGCAGTTATATTGTTTAAAAAAAATCCAAATGCCTAGTGTCTACAGAAATAGAAACACTTATTTACGCAAGCATCATGAGGGCACGGGGGCTGATACTACATGAACTCCTGCCAATTAAATGAGGTACTTGCTAATTGCTGTCCCATATCTTCAAGGACCAAAGGGGCAGAATAGTGCCATGTGAGGCAACACGGTATCACGTAGCAGAGCTGAACCCAATCCAGGTTAGATTTAATGTTCAGAAACGATCACATACTGTATTACTCATGTCCAGCAACAACATTTTGATTGCAGGAATGCTAAGCTCCTGGTCTTAGCCACAGCCAGCACTTGTTGCTACTGAAAGATTAATGTTATCTCTGCATTTAAGTAACCCTCATATATGGCCAAAATTAGACTGTAAGAAGTCCAATGGTCTGGGAGTGAAATTGTTTTTAGCAGCAGTCTACAAACACACTGCTTGGGAAAACCATCTGCCTCCCAAGGGAAGGCTGCCCATCCTGTGCAGTCTAACAATGCTTTCCACGAGCAGTGGCACCATCAGCACCTCGTGCAGCACTGCAGAAATAGTTCAGAAGAGAGTAAGTCAGTTCCTTAACTTCTACTGGGCATGATGACGCCTTACAACCAAAAATTATGTGGATGAGTTAAAGGGGGGAACTGAGTTCATGGAGATAACCTCCCATTAGAATATAAGGGGTTTGCTGTTTTTTTAAAAGCCAGTGTTATTTCAGTGCTGAGTTCTGTAACTAATATTTTCTACTTCTCCTGAAACATCTGTGTTTGTCACTTATTTTGGCAAGTGTATGCTAGCTTACTGCTCATTCCTTCTGGCTGTGGAACAAACTGAAAAACATCTATTTAACTTTCATTAATGTTCTTACATTCCTGGGTAGCCTATGCTTACAGACATTAAACTCAATAAAAAGAAAAACAAAAATCCAAAGACAGCCCTGAGTGAAACTGATACTATTTGTATTTGAACAAAATTGCATTCAAAAGAAAAATGTGGGAAATTTTCTCTCATTTACCAGGTGTAGTAACAGGAATCTCAAGATTTTAGCAAGTGTTCTATGGATCAGGCCTAATTTATAACTAAATTTCTGTAGTAAATCGATACTGCTGGTTAATGACATCGATAGTTTGCTATTTTGATTTTAATACCAGAATTGTTATTGTTAAAACACAGTGCAAAAATTAATGTATATATCGTATTGCATCACAAAATAATTCAGGCTAACAGTTGTTGTTGTACATGAGACAATAGCCACTAATATTTGATGGACAAGTCAAATGACTTGGTATTAAAAAAATAATTGAAAAAACAGATGACCTACTGCTGTTCTCATGCTATTTAGGCCATCATATAACATTGTAGTATAGTAAAACTGAGTTTATTTCTAATGTGAGACTAAAATTAGACATCACTGAAATCAAGCCTCAGGGTTTTCTTTATCAGAGTACATAGACAATAGAATAGGTGAAGTACTCATGCTTACGAAAAATTTAACATTTTTAGACACACTGACTGATACTTATTTCTGCAAAACAGTCTTCTAAGCACAGGATCCTCAATCATGTTGCACAGGGTAGCTTATTTGCCACCTATATTTGGGTTTTAATTCCTCTTTCCATTGCTTGCACATAGCTATTAATATGTAAACAAATATTTACCTAGAAATGCTTCTTTTGAACACTCCTCTTTAACCAAAGACTATCCCTTTGAGAACAAGCTGGCTTCTGTTTAAGACTTATTTTTTGAATTTTGCAATTTAAAACTAACTTCTTTCTTCTAACAAGGTAACCCTGAGCAGGACTTTCAAGCACTGCAGAGCTAATAAACCTCATGCAACCACACACATAAAACCCACAGAACAGCACTAAGGACTGTGATGGCACAGTTTTACAAAAAAAAATCTTTCCAAACATGACAGTTTCCATTTCATTAGGACAATCCCATCAGAACCTTCAGTCTCACCATCTTTTCATATTTTTTTATTTTTAATATTGGTCCTATTGGGTCTTACTGGGTTTTTTAAACTACTAGTTAGGACTCTGGTTTCACAAAATTTTGAACTCCTGAAAAAAATACACCTCTCCTGAGAATTAAGGAGAAATGTTTAGGAAACATTCCTTCAAATTAGTTGCATGGAAACATTCTAAACAAGTTCACAGCCTGTATTCCTACAAATCAAAACTGCTTAACCCACAGCTTTTTTGCTCCTTTTTTTAATTGGCTGTCCCAGCTTTTGTTCGTTCCTGATACTCTGTGTAAGGAGAATGAGCCCACTTCTCCTTCCTATCTGGCCAACTTCAACAGAAGTTTTGTGAGCACTTGTACACAAAAGATGCTAGACTGAGTCTTTCCTGTACTGCAGTGAATACCTTGCTCTACCATTGATGTAGAACTATGTGCTTAGGCTTCCGTGTCATCCTTCACAGATTGCACCAAACATACTCTTGCAAAGGGCTGAACCTGCCCCACACCATCAGTTATGACTCAACCTGCAACTTTGTCCTGCAAACTCAGAAGAAGATCCAAATTAATTTCACTGAGATTCACTTGCCTTTTCCCAAGCCTGGATGTGACAAAGCCATCTGCAACCTACTTTATCACACACCAGACAATGGGCAGGACACCACAGCTCAGCAATAAACATTTCACACTAATAGCATGAAAGTGACTAACTGGTTATTGCCCTGTTGTTCTTTAGACAAAGAACTCCCTCCTTCTCTTCTCTCAATACAGACAAAATCTTTTCTTTGTGCCCAACACAGGAAAAAGAGGGATGAGACGACTTTATGCCCTGCCCACACTCTACCCCCTTCACAAAACCAGTGGTTCATTTAGGGCCCAAACCTGCTACAGTCCATGATTTTCATTACTATCTTCAACATGTCCCCACTGACATCCAGCTCATGGGTCTTAGCCCTCTGTGTGCTTCACAGAGCACTGATGGAAACTGATGGACAGAGAAAGCTTAAAACCAAGATTCAAATTACTTTTCTTCAGATATTCTGAGCATAGACACTTTCTGTACTTCAGTAAGATTAGAGCAGAACATGGGCATTCTGAACAGTGTTTTGGCAGAGCTGTCCTTGGGAAAAGAGAAAAGGGAAGGAGGAATCCTTTAAGGAGAAGAGTTCAGGCTCATGCACTAATATTTGTAAAAGGAAGTATAAGGGAAAACTGTAGCTGAATTGAGATAGATTACTTATAGACGGTGTGCCAACCAGTGTGCACCAAGATGCCACTTTTTTCAGAAAAGCACTTGGACAACTCTCCTGCCCAGTTCCTGGCTCATTTGGAGATCCTGTCCCAACATGACCTCAGAAGGTTCTCGGTGTCTGGCCAAGACTGAGAACAGGACAGAAGCAGTAACTTAAGACTGTATTCCACAAAGACCCTTGTGGCCTGTAATCCATGGGCTCATGATGATGCATCGGTTCAAACAACCTGAAGCAGAAAAGCCTTGAAGTTGTAAGAGAAACTGATGATCATCAGCTGTTGTGACTAAAATTGGTATTTCAGAGAAAACCAGGGTATTAATTCTATACATATTGCACTGATTTAAAGTAAATGCAAGTGAACACTTGGCAGAAATAAAGGAAAAGAATCATCTATTGATAGAAAAAATCCTAGCTTGTCTTGTAAGAGGAAGAGGAGAGAGGAAAGATATCTTGTAATGCAAGAAGTTCAGGCTATTCTTTTCCCAAAATGTATGCATATATACAGAGGTTAATACCTGGTATTTTTTAAGCAACAGCAAATCCCAAAGTTATTTTACAAATCAATATACTGAGAAAGAGAATAAGCATGAGGAGAAATCCAGCAGATAGCTCATAGTGATGTTGTGCAGTAGTACAGCATGGGAAGTAACTTGAATGCTTTACATCATCTGAATTAAAATTCCAGGTAAAAGTCCTTTCTAGAGTAGGAAAAAACTCCAGATTGCACTGCCATAATACACCAAAACAATTTGGGGGGGGGGGGGGGGGGGCAGTTAGAGATGAGAATGGGAAGGTTTTCATTGTTACAACTTCCTATTTAGGCAAAAAAACCCACAAAAAAGAAAGTATCATCTCCACATTTATTCTATGGGAAGCCTATCTGTTGAAATTTGAAGAGTGCAGCTTCAGATACACAGAAATATTCAGGAATAGGGAAATGGACAACTTTTAAATTACTTCATCAAAGTTCTTCAAATCTTCATGAGAAGAAGACAAAGCAATCAGTATTAAACAAATAAAGCTCAGCTGCACCTATCTAAAGCATTTTATTAAACACAAACCTGAGGGTGAGACATGGCAAATAGTTAACGCCTGGAGCTTTCATCTGCAGAGACCTGGGCTCAAAGCCTTGCTTAGGCCACAGCAAAGCCCATTTACAGATTTCACAAGCCAAATTTGATAGCTGTTTCCCTGAAATACTGACTTTATCTTTCCTTTTGTTTGCAAAATATATAACTTCAGCACTAAGACCCATCTTACCCACACATATTTTCATCAGAGAACCACTTCACATTGGCATAATTGGCCACCCCTTTTCACAGGAGGCCCAGGACAGAATCAGCTGGCTTTCAGTCATGCCCAGCATACACCTGCAATAGAAACTGGATGAACTGTGCAACTGGACTTTTGCCTGCCATTTTCATTAATCTACTTGCTAAAATGATTGTCACCATGTTCCTGCAGATCTTTGAAGAGAGTATTAATGTAAAGATTATTTATATATAAAAGGTGGTGATTTAACACCCAAAATCCACACCCAAAATATCCTAATAACTCGGTTTATCCAGAAAGCAATGAGTAACAAGTTCTGGAAAATAAATCTTATGATTCCTTTCGGTGATTGCCTTCTTATTGTTTCTCCAATCAAAAAACTGCTTCTGCTTTAGCAAAGGAAAAAAAATAATTTTTCTTTCCTAGAAACATCTTTTTCCCCCAAAATTTTCTCATCATCACCTTTTCTAGAGCAGAGATTAATCCTCATTTTATCCCTTAAAGAAAAACAGAGAATCACAAAGAAGAACTGCAACATTAATCCATGAATGACTGCAAAGCTGGTTGGTTTGTTATAACTACACACCGCAAAAATACTACTGCTGTGTTTTTCTCCTGTTTTGTCTGAGTTCTGGCACTTAGATATTCAATTCTGTTTCTTAAAATACCAGACTTAACTCAGTTTTAACACTTCTATTCTGCTCCATCTAGTGGATTATTGATTTTTGCAATGAATGCTGCAACAATAGTATTCTAATACACCATGCTGGGCTAGCTATTAGGACAAGGGACCATGTTCAAGTGATTATTTTTTTGGCTTTAGATGAAAGAAATTAAGTCACATTCCTGGATACCTGGATAAGACTATAGGATTCTGGCAGCGTGTTCAAGCAACATAAATGGGAAATTGGTGTCATTTAATTATATCACTGAAATGAGACTAAGTAAGGGACAGGCCTTGATTATAAGGGACAGGTGGCAAAATTTCTCCTGGTGCTTACACAATTTACTAGGTCAGTCCTGGGGAAAAGGAATATTCCATGCCTGTGGAATGCCTGTGTTTTGCTAAAATATCAATATCCTCCAGGCTTCATAGCCTAGATTTCAGAGTTTTCTTCCTGCACTTGGTGATAGGCAAAATGAAGCTACACACTTGATAAAGCTGCTTTGTTTGCATGATAGGAATAGTTTTATTCAACCAATGTCCATTCAGTACACTTAAAATTGTGGTGGGATTTTTTCACTGCAGTGCTCTTTGTAATACTCTCTTTAAAGACTGCTGAGCAGGTCTTCTGCTAACTCTTCAGAGGGATGTTTAAGGTCATTAGAGTTTGATTGATGAGAAGAGAAAAAAAGGTAATTAGTTCACCCTCATGTAGAGTTCATTTCAAATCAATGCAGCTTTTAATAGTAAGAATATTTGTTTTCTTTTCAAAAGCAAATATAAAAACACTTAGCCAACAAAAACCCCTGCATCAATGAATCAACAGTGTTTGTTCATACATGGAATCACTGGAACCAATGATTCAAAGATAATGCGATTTACACCTTCTAGTAGGTGAGGTGTAAGATGTATGCACTTCAAGGCAATTTACAGCAGCAGAAGAAAATACTAATTTAGTCTCCCAAATGACAAAAAGTTACTATGTTCTGCTTGGTTTCAATCAGGAATCTAGCTGGCAAAGCATTAAAAAACCCAAAAGTTAACTGAAATATGAAGCCCAAGGTTTTCCAAATAATTGGAGTTTCTTTCTAATACTTATTGTTTCTACTTTCCTTTTCTTTCTTCTCTCTAACAAGATAGGCAGCTCCAGTAGTCAGTTACAACTGGATGAGATAAGACTAACTCCAGACTGATTTGCTTTTCAGGACTTTATTGTAATGGTATGCAGCCATATAGCACTTTCTATCAAAGAATCTTGAAGCGTTCCATAAGTATTAATTCAACACCTCACAAGACGCAGGTGAACTCCATATTATTGTGTCTATTATATTTTTGCTGGAGGCACACTAAGTAGAAGTGTCTGGTTCTGGAATAGAAATTAAGTCTTGACTCCAATCGTCTGATTTAATCACTAGAATTACTCACTCCATGAAAACCCATCTGCCCACAGATCAACAGCAACTTTGTCACTGACTTCAGTAGAGCCATGATTTCATGAAGAGACAAAATTCTCCCTTAGTAATTTGCAACTAAACACTACTTTTTACATCCTGCATTAGTTATTATATCTTCACCAAGTTTCCTCCTAGAAACAGATGACTGAGTTCAACAGAGAAGCATAAATGTTTTAAAGATTTTAAGTATGCACACAATTGACCTGATACATTATAATAGCTCAGGCAATATGACAATATACTCCTCTGCTCTGTGCTGCTGTAATTCATGAGAGTCAGAGTTCTGACTTTGCAAATAGAATTGCAGACTTAATTTTCAGAAGTGACTTCCATTTTTACATTCACAATTTTGCAATCACCGTAGTTGTGAGAACAGTGATATGCATTAAGGTAATTGATTGTGCTTTGAAATCAAGTAATCAAATGAGCATCAATTAGGGCTGCAAATGTTTGAAGCCACAGAACTACAAAGCAAAATTATTTTTCCTTGTAAGCTTCCAGCAAAATACACTAAGCAAAACTCAGTCTTCTTTCTGGATCAGCCTCACACCAAATATTTAGTGAATATATTTAAGATTCATTTTGGACAGTAAATTAATTTAGTAACTGAGTGGTCTACATGTGGACTTTTTCTATTTCAATATCTCATTTTATACTTAACCAACTCCCACAAAAAGATTTGTACTTCCCATGTACCACAGTGCCTAGCTTCTTCCATCTGACCCACCAAATGGAGCTGGAACGTGAAGAGAGATCCAGGCTTCCTGTACAAAGCATGGAGGAAGGCAGGCTCTCAGGGCAGAATATAAATGAGCCAATGCACACATACTGCTGCCACTTACACCTAGTTTATGTGCACAATTTATGATTAACTTTCAGACCTGTGCTTCCACCAGGCTTCCTGGAAATGCCTTGCTCCTGTCAGGACTCTCGGCCTCCTATTCCATTTCTGCAGGAAGGTAGGTCAACACGCCTTTTCTCCAGCAAACTCGGATTTCTTCTCTTAAAAAAACTAACCTCAGTTCCTTCCAATATAGAGTCCTTACACAGATTCAACACTCTCCTCTGCATAAATAAGGAATAAAAAGGTATTCCAACTCCTGGTAAAAAGCTCTCTTTAACTGTTGTAGTGGGGTGTGGAAAGGCTAAAGCAATCATCCTGGCTGCAGAAACATCCCCTCACCCCATCCAGGAGCTGGCTGTTGCTGCGGCGCCGCAGCGGGACCCGGGGCTGGCACAGGACAAAGCCACTGCGGACACTGTGTGGTGTCCATGTGCTGAGCTGTGACGGGGTGCTCGGAGAATGCCTGCCAGATCAGGCTCTCAGGGGACTCACAGGAACATCCTTGCTTCCAGGGATAAACAGAGGATACCTTGTGAGCTGTTCAGACCTGTCAAAACAGACACTCCTGCATTTGCACACAAGTATGATGCTGGCTACAGAAATTTTAAGGGCACTCTAGAAACTACAGTGGTGTGAACTCCAACACCTGGGAAATTTTATTATTGAAAGATATCCCAGGACTACCACTTTGGATTAAAGCAGATAAATTCCAGCAATCTTTTCACTTCAGGTAACTGGAGCATATTGGTGAAATCATTTTTGCTTGGATTGTCATTATATGCAAAACTCCCTGAAGCTCAGGTAATCATTTAACATCCCAGATAAATATTAAAACAAAACAAAAAAACCCAACCCGACTATTTTTGAGGTCCAAGAAAAAGCAAAACAACTTTTCAAGATTGTTTGAGTACTCAACCTGAATCTGCAAATACCTACTACTGCAGACAAGGTTTGGTGCTTTACTGATTCTAGTGAAACTACCAGGAAAATCCCATCCCATAATAAGTGTTGGCAGCACCACATCCTGAAACTGTAAACTCCCAAGGCACAAATCTGTCTGTAAAACTCTTGGACATCTAAGATTCTATAAAAAGAATAATGCATTCAGCTTTATGCGATTTTCAGCTAAAAATCAGTCAATCCTTGTTTCTCTGCCCTCCCTCCACACAGTTACCACAAAAATTCTGTTCTGTTAAGGTAATATATATTTTTAATGCAAAATTTCAACAGGAACCATTTTTTATGGTCTACTAATAAACCCTTGAAAACAGGGATTTATAATGGAAACAGTGACGGACCCTTAACTACAGTGTATGAAACCATAATAAAAAGAATTAATGTAGTCAATTTGTACTACTGTTCTCAGAACAAAAAAAACCTCTATTTCAACTGCAATCCTTTCAACAGCTGATTGGCAAGCCTGTCCATTTCTAGTCTGCAGTGTTGTCAGTTGTCTTCAACATGATAATGAGCCTGTCACCATATTCAAATAGCCCTGTGACAGCATGTTTTGTGAGCATGACGTCCACTGCAAAGGGTCTGTCAAAAAGCACCTTTCAGAAAATGAAAAGAGAATGCTTTTCTGATGATAAATCTAATTTCTTCATAGCTAAAAGAGTGAGATTTTTCATCTGATTTTGTCAGTGTTGTGTTACATTTGTGTCTTCAGATAATCCTGCATTCTGACGCATAAAATTTTAACGTTATCTGTAAAGACAAAGTGAGAAATAATAATCTTTTTTGAGTTCACTTGAGGCTTTACATAAAACTGCAGTACTGCTGGCTTTCCATCAAATTAAAACTGGAGGGGGGAGGGAATGGCATGGAAGGGTAGCTTGCAACCAAAAGCAAATAAGGCTCCCAGTAAAGATCTCAAAAGTCTACACACACTAGGGTCTCCACTCTTCCCCAAACAGCCTATTAAAAACCTCCCTTGCTCTGTGTGGTCCTAGTTAAGTATGACCAGGTTGCATGAAATCCCCTGGCTTTGGGACCAAGGCGGAAGAATGCAGACACAGGCAGAGCTTCCAAGCACTGCTGCAGTTCCAGGAGTGTTGCTCCACATACTGTGTATTCCACCTTCGGCTGCCACTCCTGCTACTTGTCAGCTGGGGAAATTTTCACTGAGAGAAAAATTTGAATATTTTGACAACACAGATTCCTCTCCATGTGTCTAAGCATCTTCTATTAATATCAATGGGAAATATACAGGTACATTGAAATACAGCACTTTATTTCCCCTGTTGACAAAAGTTGCCCTTAATTTCACTTCACCTTTCAGGGTTCTTTTCACCAGTAGATGATTGAGGAGTTCACATGTAAAGGGAAGTGTTAAAAAGAGAAACGTAAAACCTCAAATGAACAAGCAATAAACCTTTTTCTCTTTCAACCACTGGGTGAGGAAGGGGTGGACACAGCTGGACTTTGAAGTCCCAGGCTGAATGACATATTAACCTCAGAGCAGAAGTTCCACTTCTAGCTGTGCCTCTAACACCACATGTGACTTTTACTAAGCAACTCTTGTTCTCTTTCTCTGGGGTTTAATATCGTAAAATGGGAGCATTGCTGTCTATACATCACAGATGTTCTCAAAAACATGAAAGAAATATTCTCTGAAAAAATGTTGACAAGCTCATGACAAATTCGCTGCAGAAAAATCATGCATGTTGCACTAGTCCAAGGTGTTTTAAATGTATTAAACAAGTTTGTTTCCTTAAATATGGGTGCAAACCAGCAAACTTGTAGCATTAGTATATACTAAACGTGAACTTCCCCTGCTAAGTACTGAACAGTATCAAAATTAAGTATTTTACTATTACTAGTACCCCATATTTTTCAGGCCACTAAGAACAGAAGGTTGACAATCACATAAGGCTACAGTCTAAATGCTGTAGCTGCAGGAATCTGGTGGGATTTATATGAGGTTAGGGGCAGACAGATACTACAGGTGTGAAGGCACAAATTATCTTTACCCCTTAGCCATCTTCAACGTTTGTCTTTGAAAGGACTTCTCTGCTTTTGTCTTCCAACCTCTGTTTTTTTCTTCTTCTGCTTACATAGATGAATAAATACTAATATTTATTCTGTCTATAATTCATGATAAAAATTATGAGTGAATAAGGAATTTGATTAAATCAGGTCTACCAAGCTGAAATAAGACAATTTTACTGACAGTCGATTTTTTTGTTTTGTTTTTGTTAATACAAGGAGATCTTAATATAGAGGATCTGTATTTTAGATTTGGAATATACAACATGGTATGCCACACTTGATCATGTAATTCAATACACCTGTAAATGAATAAACTGCAAAGGCAGGATTATTACAATTTTTTTAAAATGAAGGCACTAAACAACTAGGCACTATGCAGCTTTAGACAACACAAATGGACAATCGACATTAAACATGACTGATTTTTAAATTCTTCATTGCTCAGCTGGAGGGAAGTATTACAAGGCCAAAAAGCAGAGCTATGGACAGCTGGCTTTGTGTAGCACCAGTTCTCTGCCTCAATTTTCAAGCCATTCATTTCTTTGGTGGGGGGTGGGAAGGGAGGGGAAAAAAGAAAAAAAAAATCTAAACTAGGCCATACAAATGTACAAAGAAAGCTTGGGTCTCTAGGACTTTCATTGTCTCAGGGAGTCGTCACCACCCTGAACCCTCATTAAAGCTGAAGAGATGCGGGAGCGGCATTAAAATGAATGCAAACCATTTGCCGCAATCTTCTGCTCACACCATCTCCAAATGAAGGCAGGCATTGCATAATCCAGGCAGCCCAAGCTCCTGACAGGTGGATGATTTATGCTCATAGTCGGAAGAATCGGAGAGCCTGCAGAGGACACAGCGTGAGCAAGGTGGTGGCGAGACAGATGCTCTCAGTGGGCTTGCAGAGGCTGGCAGGCTCCAGCTAGCTCAGGTGCAACTTGAACACTTTAGTACTGAACTCATATTGCCTAGATTCCAGCACAGCAAGATACCATTTACAATATTATGTACAGTAGATACACTATCAAACCTATCTGTGTGCTGTTTATCTATGTGTGTGTAAACACAGACACACAAAATGCATACATTTCTTTTCTGTTTGCAGTTCAACTTACTGTGTTCACATACACTTTGCACGTGCACATTCTCCGTCGAAGAAGAAAGGGCAGATTAGGACAAATTCTGCATTGTTACAGCCACACAGCATAAGTGAAACCACCAGAGTTGAACAGATGTAAGTGGGGGAAGAATTTGGCTCTAGCTTTCAGAGAACAGGGACGGATCTGGGATACTGAAAATCCTTTCAGTTTTAAGAGTGTTCGAAAGCTAGAAAAGAAAATGACCAGAGGGAAAATCAAAACACCCACAGGTCCAAACACAGTGGGATATTCTCATCACTTACGATACCTATCTGTAAAGCACAGAAAATGCCACAATTACACTGTTCTGCAAAAAAAGCACACTATTACCCAAATATAATGTAAATGACCTCATGTCATCTACTTCAAAATTTCAATGACATTATTTCTACTGCCTTATTCAGAAGTATTTAAAAATTCCACCTAAAACTGCAACATCATTTCCAACCACATAATTCAGCTTCCTTTTCAAAAAGGAAGCAAAATGAGGGGTTGAGTTTTCACTTCTGTAAGCAAGAAACCGGTCTATTGAAATAATAAATAAATGAAAATACACACTTGCAAACAAGATCTTACACACATTTATGCCTCACCTCTATATGTTCCTTTCTTCTTTAATAGAAAAGGCAAAGCTAGGTCTAAATTACCCTATCTTAAGCATATCAACAAAATAAACAATTCACCTGTCTCATATCAGACCCTCCACATTTTCCAATGAAACCTGCCACTTAATTAAGTATGTAATTTTCAGGGGCAACGGAGGAGTTAAAGCATTCAAATGTGCACACTGCAGGTTATCTGGGTTGAATCTGGGACTTTGCTGACTCTCAGCTCCTTTCCACTTTAACAGATGGGGTCAGAGGTGAAACTGCAGACGAGAATTAAAGACACATACATCCCTTTAATCAGATAACACATTCAAAGACTTGCAAATTCCCAAGAAGCCACTTTACAGGCACGTGTCATGGGCTATTCCATAAAGGGGGAGGGAATGGTGAAGAGCAGGGAAAGAGGAGTTATTTCAGCTAACCAGCATTAAAAAAGGCAGGAAATTAGAGAAAATAAATGGGAATAAAAAGGGATGGGTTGCTAACATTCCAAATGCTTTCTCACTGCACACATCTCCCTAGAGAGGAACATCCATGTTGGAAGCCTTTATACTCTGCATTCAAATGTTTTTTTCTAACTTCATTAATCAGCTGTGTTTAAGAATACTTCCATAACAAGTGTTTTAATTGGAGATGAGCTGAAGCAACCTGCCAGCATGGATATCTCCAGTAATACATACCAGCATGCCCAGAAGGAAATAGAGTCATGCAGCCTGACTAGTCCTCACGAAACAGTGAGTCAGCTAACAAGAACCTCAAGAAATTAGTGATTCTCTCTCCCATCCAGCCAGAAAAAAACACTGCCTGGAGGATATGTGCTCACAGCAACTATTTTCTCATCAGCATTCTTCTGATACAACTGTGGTTTGGAAGAGGAAAATGAACAGAAAGTCATGAAAATGAGAGAAGATAAAAAGAGAAAAGAGAAGGATCTTATGTCATCCTGGCTACTCTGTGGCTTTGTTCTCCAATTACTGCATCCCTCTGCATCTCATGCAGGATCAAGCCATGGCCACGTGGCACACTCCAGCAGATGGAAGACCAGCAAAGGCTATGGCGGTGAACACCAGACTCAAGAGGTGTTCCAACTTCTTTCTGTCTGAAATACAGTCAGAGACTTGTACTTTGAGTCATGTTCTTGAGGGCTGTCAAGAAGGAAGGGCCTATTTAGCCCCTTATTATCTCATCCCAATTCTTCAACTGAGTTATAACTCAACAGAAACTTTCTAATACATCTTTGAGCAGGAATATATTTAAACTCGAGTTATAAAACAGATTGCTACTTTTTAAGGGAAATGTTCATTTTCCTTTATTTTGATATTTAGTGGCCTATTCTGTCTTCAAATTGGAAACCTGAGAACTTTCATTAGAGGTTTGACAGGGAGACCAGCAAGTGTCTTGGGACCTGAAAAATCAGTTCAGAGGAAGACCTCTCTTAACACTTCAGTAGTAACAGGCAGATGCCCTCAGTCTGGATCCAAAGTGTATTTATGCCATCTCTTAAGTCATCTTACCACAACTGATACCACTTCCTATCCAGAAATGCCATAGTTCTGGTGACTTAGAACAAGATGCTCTTCCCAAATGTTATCCACTGAAACGTGATACACAATGAAATCTCAGGTGCCCATTTCCAAAGCTTGGATTGAACTACAGAAAATATGAAAATGAGAGAGAGCACAGGAACTGCAGATGTTGGAGACCATTGTAAACACTATCTGGCAGACTGTCATGAAATGCCACATGTGGCTGTACAAGTGTGGAACAAATGATAGAAGACTGATCTGTTGATTGATTCAGATCAGAACAGAGGATGTGGCTCATCTCCAGTCAGCCACCCACAGGACACAGGACTGAAAGGGAGTATTAGAAAGAGACCGGGCGTTGGTGAAGTAATTTTTACATTGAGAACTAAAAACGACAAGAACAGCACTGTATGGACTAATGCTTGGCTTAAGATGGGAAGGAAAGGAGACAAAAGATGAGGACAATGATCTTGTACTGTTGTTTTTTCCTAGGATCTCTACGCGCTCAGCATGCAGTAAGTTACCAACATTCTCTCTTGCTAGTCAAGCAGTTTTGCTGATAAACATTTACAGCACACCACCAATTCTGTCACTAAGGGCACAGACTGGAATTAAGCCAATTAAGGGACAGTATCATGCAGACTTTGTTTTAGAAAGTATTTCAATTTTTCTAAATTAAGTATTTTAATAATTAACTGTTTTAACACGGACTGCAATAAGACCCCACGTAAGCAAGTTCTATGGAATGTTGATTTTTGGATCTGCTACACTGTAACTGTAAATCAGATTGACTTCTCATCTAGTACCTGATGGTCCTGAGACCTAAACCACATGCTTAAGAGAAAAATAGATACACATATTAACTTTGCTGGAACAATAAAGAGTAAAAAGGAAAATATTGATATTATTCAGTAAGTGTATATATTTAACATCGCTGTGTTTGACTTTCACCAGAATCATTTATCTAATAAAAGCCTATTGAAGCTTAAAATAAAGCTATGTTTTTCATTTATAAAGATAAATAGCTATATTAAGCGACTACCGTGAGCACAGACTCCCCTATAATTTCCCTTTTCTGTCATAAAAATACCTGAAGAAAAGAAAACAAAAAAGGAAGAAAACAAACAAACAAACAAACAAACACCACGGAAAAAGCTGATTAGATGAGATCTGTTCCTAGCATAGATAGTAAGCATGGCAAAATCTGACAAAGGGACAATTCATTGCAGATGATCACATTTATTTCAGAATTCAGGCTGCTGACCTTCAACCACAAAAGCCACATGACAAACACCAAATTAAATAATATTCCAACTTCATATTCCAGTGACTCGGTGAGTAGAACTGGCAAAGGCTCACCACTTGCAATAACTCCTCAGCCTCTAGAAGGGCAATGACTGGTCACAGAAGACTGTGGCTTAGTTACATTAATGTCTCAAAATCCACATTGAAAGTTAGAATTTTTTTTTGTTGTAGGACAGCAGAGATTTAGAAGTGTGAAATATTTGAGGGATAACACTAGATGAGGTCAGAGATAACAACTGCAGGTGGAAATTTTCCTGTTTCTCAACATACTTACATTGCTTTGACTGAGTGAAGAGGCCAAGAGAGTTCCTTAGCCTGCAAGCTTTTCAGTGCCAATCCATCGCAAGCAGCAGAAGGCTACCTGTACATGTGCCACATGGGTTCTAACTACCAGCACCTGGATCATTTCAGCCCTTCACCCCAAATAATTCTACCATACATTCTGTTGTTTCCACAGAGATTTTACACAGAAAGAGTCTTGGTGAGCAGATGTGAGTGCTGCCCAGGCAAGGGCTGAGTAAAATACAGAACAGCTGGCTCCAGGGTGGCACTTCAGAGATAAGGATATGCACTACCCTTAAACGCACCTCTGCTGGAGACGCTACACCTAGTCCACTCAAGGGATGTACAAGTATCTGCACAGTAGAAACAGAAAAAAAGAGAATAACAAAAATTACAGTAATGTTACTCTTTACAAAATGAGTCCTCATAAATACAGGGCAGGACACAGGTATAAGAATTCAAGTTCTCTGCATTGAATGGCAGTGCCACACTGATGTATGTGTTTATGGGTGGCAGAGATCGAGAATGAAAGGCAGCTACTTGTCTGTGAGATCATGGCAAAAGTCCGGCATCCTTCAGACTTGTTTCTATCGATCCTTATCACTTATACTGCCGTCACTATATTTCCAGTGCATAAGCAAATGTTCATAGGCGCTAAATCCAGTGAACAATTTTCGCAAAAAATGGAATATTTTCTAGAAAATTAGGAAAATACTGCTTCCTTATTTTGGGATCAGAAGAAGAAACATGACAAATGAGGATTGATGTGCGTGTAACCACCTCAGATTATGATGAGAAAATATTAGTACAAAGTGATTAATTTTTAATACTAATTTAAGTAGACTCATGAAACTGCAGAATCTACTCTTTCCAATTCTGAGCAAGTAATATGCAAGGTATGTGCACTAAGAAAATCATGGTAACATTTAATCCTCTTCGAAGTCTTTTAAACTCATTTTCAGTAACAAAAGCACAAAGTAACTTTAGGTTGAAAGTATTCTTTGTCTGACCCTGCAAACAACTGCTGTCACTGAATTCTCAGCAGTGATGACTGTGCCAGCAGACCCAACCTAACAGCTAATCTCAAGGAAGCTGCTGGTGAGTGAGCCAATAAACAGCTCTGACCTCAGATTTGCAAATGCTAACACAAAAACATCCCCACTTACAGACCTGTGTAAAGCCAAGAAATGAAAATAGTTCTCAAACTCAGACTTACAAACAATACTGCTTTCTCCACACCCACTTCACACCTCCTCTTTTATGGAAAGGGAGCATTTGTATAAACGGACAATGGTAAAACAAAATTTTATCTAGAAAGAGAAATTTTATTTAAAGACCGAGTCCAGTGAATTGCTGGGATATCTGTTTTAATCCCCAAAGTACTCAGACACAGAACACAAACCAGAGTGGTATAACACTGCAACATGAGCACTGTGAAAACTTCTCAGGAGGCTGACACTTGGTGGGAGCTAGAGGTGCTTTTGTGTGACTTGGGAAGAATATCCACATCCCCAATCTTTGCTTTTCCTGGGGTATTTTTCTAGTGGATGAACAGAAATGCTAGTTGCTTGAGCTGACTATAAACACTAACCTGAAGTTGAATAGTTTGTCCTTCTTCATCAGTTACAGAGAGTGGATAGTCATGAGCTGCATTTTAGGGCAGACAAATTGGGCTGTCAGTTCTAATGTGTGAACTGGGCTATCAGGTCACATTTTGGTTAGGAGCAAAGAAGCCTACTTATGAACATCAACAACACTTAGAGATTAGCTTCTATTGTTTCCAAGGAGATTTAACAGGTCCCAGTATATATTAATCCAAGCACATGCTGAATAAAAGAAAGAAAGAGAGTGCAAAGGCAAAGGGGGAAAGAAAACGGAGAAAGGAAGAAATAAAAGTGAAGGAAGGGGAAAAATAAAAGGGAGCAAGAAAAGAGGGGAATTGGTAAATGGGGAAGGAAGGGAAGAAAGGGGGAAAGGAAGGTACAGAAGACAAAAAGAAACAACTCCAAAAAATATCTACACTAGAAACCAAACTCCTTCATAACACATTGAAACATGGAAGAGAGCTGAGACATCAACAGAAGACACACTATGTTATCTCCTGATGTTATAACACAGGAGGTTTGTTTAATATCCTGCATTAATGGAGGAGCTCCTTAAGTGTACTATTACGATAGAGACCATAAGAAATATCACAGAGGTCACTGCTGCTCTATTAACTGTCATCCTGTACAGAAATATTTTCTTTGAATACCATTAATGCTTTCTCCTTTCCTTTGTTCTGATTTCTGAAGGCAGCAGAAACTAAAACTTAGTCCACAATAATTTCTGCTTATGTCTTGGCAGACTAACGCTATTAGACTTGTAGGAGAAATTTACCTTGGCAATGTCTGATGCACAGGTCTTTTCAAAAGAGATGTTGTTAGAAGGAATCCTATTAAGCAGGCTTTTTCACTACCCTCAAAACATAGGTGATAACACAATTTTAGTCATAAAGAAGATTGCTTAGTTTTATTTATTATTTTTGAGAATCCATTAATCTGCTCCTCTGCATATCACGCATCTCTTTACATAAGACTCAACTCAAGCTGCCTGTTCTCCTTGCTGTATTGGATTCATTTTCATAGACTGTCAAAGCCAGAAAGGATCAATATGATAATTTAATCCGATCTGCTGCTTAACACAAGCCAAAGATGTTCATACGGTAATCTTTCCATAATAAACTCAGTAATTTATGCTTTAAAATACACACACCTCTTTTTGAAAATGTATTCTTGTATTTGAATTAATGAAATCCCTCAAAGCATGAAGCAAAAATACTTTAGATACCCCCAATTTTAGCATGTTAAGAAAAAGTGTAACTCGTGTAATAATCTTCTGGTTCATTACATGACCATCTAAAACGTTCAAGCATTTTAAAAACTGTCAGTAATTGGTTTTATTCAGATCACAGCTGAAGAAAACCACTTAAAAGTCCAGGATTTCTTTACTCTAACTACTGCCTTACCATTTCCCTGGGGATGCTGATGTCTCTTTGAGCGTTTGTATGAATTCTCAAAAAACCCAAGCAAACTAATGAACGGGAAATGTTAAGGGCTACTCATCGAGCAGTGCAAGTACGACATGCAAACTGCACTGCTGTGATGGGAAGGGCTGCACATCAAGTCAGCACTGGCAGATGAAGAGCTCAGAGAGTTTCTGTTCATTTTTAGAGCCTGGAGGATGGCTCATGAACAAGCAACTGTGAAGAATCACAGACACAAAAAGGTATATTACTGATTTCCCCATAGCACGGATTGCTAAACCTGCCAAATGAGCAGCAATTTAACACAGCTCCAACAGCTTCCATTAATACTTGGTGACGATCTGGCCTCTCATTTGTAATAGCAGAACTAATTAAGCTAGAATTTTGTTACTCTGCCTATTCTAACTGGGTACCACGTGACTGATAATTTGTAAAGCCCATCCATTCCTAACGAAAATACAAACATAGTTACATGAAGCAACCAATGCCATTTTATTGTAGTGTACTTTACTTTTCATATAAACTTTGATTTTTTTTCCCACGTATCAGTCATTTAGGGACTAGACTTTCTGAAATAACAAGTAATGCAAATCAGCCACTGCACACAGTCCATAACAAATTCTGAAAACACCCAAATATCAGAAATGCAAGATACAGGGGAGATGTTCTGGTATCAACAGTCCTGTAAGAAATACAAACTAGTACTGCACAGAACTGCGAGGGCAAAACCAGGATACAGAATTCCAGATGGTCTAAGTGCTGCATTAGTGCCACTCAACAGACTCCCGTCCGAACTGTAGTTTTTAGCCTCCCTACCATACAGGGGTAGGTAAAACTGAGCCTAAGGCTTGGCCTCCATGGAGAAAACTAAAACATATGAAATAATGTCTTGTAAAAACAGTTATTCAAATGCTGTATCTAAAGCAAAAAGTAATTTTATTTTGGAATATTTACTCCTCCATTGGAATTATTTCACATGGGAAGCTCATTGGAGCAAGACCTGTCCTATAATAAACTTGGAATAATATCTTCTACCACAAACACATGCTAGTAAATAGTCCAAAAATATTATTAATAGGCATATAGTGCTAATTAAAGAGTAAATGTTAAATTCTACTCGGATGACCTAGCAATAAAAAAAAAAGTCAAATATCTATTTACAATTCCCCACTCCATCTTACGCCATTTTACATCCAATTTTTCTTCTTAGAAAAGAAAAAAAAAAATCAACCTTTTTTTCTCAGTCCAACTAGCTGTACAAAAAGGGAAATAGTCAAAATACCCAATCTTACACATGACCATAGATTTAACCTACCACCTGAAGCAAACTAACCACTGGCTTCCAAAGAGTTTGAAAGGCCAAACTTAAAAGACAGATTATAAATCAACAGAACTGAAAACTACTGAATGTCTTAAAAATGTTCATTTTTAAAAAGGGCAAATTGTTGTACATGTCTCCCTGTACCCTTTCAGCAATTGCAATATTATTTCAAGAAATCTCAAGGGATACATTTGAAAAGTTCTCCCTAGACTATACACGAATCTTTAATGTTGTTTCATCTGCTCTCATGAATCTGAGACAACCCACCAAAACATAAATACAGTTGAAGGAGCTGCATTTCAGTAGAAGAATCAATTGTCATGCTTGAAAATGTGATTTTTTTTGTAACGCTGACACACAAAATTAAATATAGAAAAATGTAAATTTTTTCTTTGAGTGCAATGTATTAGGCTTTGATGCCAATAACTCTTACCTACAAAAGCAAATGAAAACACAACACCCTTATATTTGTCCTGTACCTAAAAGCTCTTCAGCCTCTGCTGAATGCTACAGTATGAAGTATAACATACTCAAACCCCACCCATAGACCCAGACATGTTTTCAAGTAATAGTCTATGGAGTAAACCAAAGCAATGTGCTCCTCCAGATCAACCTGTACAAACTTCCTCCTGACACTCAACAGGAGACACAGCCAAGGCCCCAGTCCCACTCCAGCCCAGCCCAGCACTGCTGTAGCATTCCTTCTCTGTCTCCTGGCCCACGTCTTACAAACTATTAAGAATCTTGATCTAGCTGTTGCTGGTTAAGCCCCACCAATATCCATGAGAATATGAAAATCCCTACTCCACTACTCCATGTGACCAGAAATCCAATTCCCTCCCAGGATTTGACCCCAAAACACAGCCCCGCAACCCTCACACCCAGTCTCCCACAGAAACACTGGATGCTTGATGAAAAACACCATTATCTTGTCACATAAATGATTCAACATGCAGATGCCATAAAGGAAGACACTCTAAATTTGCTATAAGTGGTTTTTGGACCTTGCCCTAAAAGCCAAGCTGAAACTCAGAATGTTTTTCCAGGCACTGTGATTTCTATCATGAAATTTATATGGCAATTCACAAAATAATAATGTAGTAAAGTCCTTTCAAATGTGAAGGGAAGTACAATGTCTGATAATTGCTTCACTTTGGATTACACTTACAAACTGTTTGTTAAGGATAAATTTCTACAAGAAAACTCCCCACAAACAAGGTAAGATTTCTGGAGAAGATGCACCCTGGCAGATGCGCTGTTCTTGTAAGGAATGTGATGCTTCTCTCAAAGCTGCTTAAACTTGATTTTATTTCAGGTCTGCAAGTAAATTTTTTTTGTAAATAGATTTGGGCTGTCAATTTCCAGGCATGCTGTGCCATCAGCATGTAGAGACTGCTGTGACAAACGTGGAGGCTGCAGCAGCAAATTTTATTATAAACTGGTAATTGAATTGAACAGGTTTACATTTGAATAGATTTACTGCAGCACGACCTCTGACATGCTGCATGGAACTGAAATCCTTGCCTGTACATAAAGAAACACTTGAGATACAGGAAGAATAATTTCAGCTTATTTTAAGTCCATGCTAATCAATAAATTTTTACCACTTTACACATGAAAGAAGTCAGTATATTATCTTTCATGATTCTATACATAAAGGATGTAAAGGATCCAAACCAAAAAGTCCGACTTTTTCATAGGTAAAAACAATACCCAGCTCCAAAACCACCCTCCAACAAGAAGAAAAAGAAACCTTTACTACAAATACAGTCCTACAAATGTACTGAGAATCAGTATGGTTTAAAAAGTAGAAGTGGCATTTTATTTTTTTTCCCCCCCTTAGTCGCCACTTTTACATATGAAAGGCTCTTGTAAGTTGCTATACTAGGTGGTAGATGAACAAAACTATCTTTTCACAGCAATCAGTTATTTTGCCATTTTAAAACATTCAGAAAAAGGTATGTACTTTCAGAGAAGAAAATTTATGCAATTCTTACTAAGAAAATTTGTGGGAGTGATTTGAATCCATGGACAACGAACATTCAAAAAAAAAAGATTCACAATGTACATTTGTATTGTCTAACTAAATCATCTCAGTTAACGAAATTGTATGCAGAAACAGCAAATCTGCACAAATATTTGCTGAGATAATTACTTATTTGTAAAGGAGACACTTAACTTCTTGGACTCACAGAAGCTGCACACAACCTAGACTTTTTTAAAAATATATATTTTAATGCACAGTAGTGCCCTCAAAATTTAGAGGAAAAGGATTAAATCAATTCAGCTGCATGTGCTCTTGGTAGCATTGTTTTGTTTTCCAAGAAATTTCTCAATATATCTGTATATTAGGTTATTAGTGATACAGGGTCTTAACTTACTAAAAAAAGATGTTAAGAAGCACAGTCCCTTTCAAGAGCTGCCATACCCAGTCATCCCTTTGTTTTTACAGTTTATCTAAGTATCATAATTTCACTTTCAAGTAACTGCTCCTAGTGGTCAGTTATATGAAGATTTTGGCAAGTAAGGGCTCTTTCCATCACCACTGAAGAGAGGGTCAAATCCTGCCGTTCTTACTGAGGCAAAATCTCCACTGAATCTGACAGGAGTTTTGCTCAAGACTAAGGACAGCAGGATTTGGCTCATAGGATCATAGCATCTGCCAAAGCAGTTGCACAGAACAAGGTTTATTCTTAGTAAGTTTAATCCAATAAGAATATGTCTGTAGGTGCGTGATAGGCCTAATTTGCCCATCATCTCACCACTGGTCTATGCTGCTTCTTGGATTTTACCCTGATAGCTGCACACTTAACCTGTTTTACATTACCACCAAACCATTCACAAAAATCAGCCAGCTATTAAAGCTGAGTTTTCAAGCACTGACAAAGTAAATTGCGTAGGACTGTTTTGAAGTGGTTGCTTAACACAAAGTACTCTCCACTGGATACAACAGTTAAAGAACATTATGTTGATTTTATTTCAGATGTTTATCTAGTTCAGAAGTACATGGCATCATTCTTGGTGGTGAGGGTGCCCTAAAATAATAATGCATATAATGCACATGCACTTAGAAGTGTATTCTTGCATATACACTAACAGCAATGTAAGTGCAGAGCAGGCAACCAAGATTTGAGGAATCACCTCTTTGTGTAATAGATGAAGCAGGTTTCAAGTAAGACAGCACCATTTCTTGAGTACATTTTCTTACACTCAGTATCTTCAAAATGTAACTGATGAATTAAAACATTCAATATATACTTACATTGACGGGGAGAGGTTCTCAGACACTTTTAGGAGCAAAAAGAGAGGGCGTGGATTCTCCTCTTCTGCATGCCATAATCTGCTCCAGTGTAGTTACAGTAACCTCAGTACACACACACAGTACTTGTACTTGTTTAATTTAGAAGTAACCCTTTCATTTGTCCTGATGGAATGAAGACTGAATAAAAGCAGGGAAAAGAAGGTACAGTGTATGTTTTGGTTTTGTGCCAGAACTGGGACAGAGTAACAGCGGATAAGGAATGGAAGAGAGAAATCTTTAAGAATTCTGATGGTTATTTTATCAGTTACTTACTGAAGGAGATTGAATGCTGAGGTACACTTTGCTGTTGTACACAAGATGATGAACTCTATGTGAATAAACCATGATTCGATAGCTTAGAAGCAGATGTCAGAAAGAGCAAGTATATATGAAAACTGCCTTTGCAACAACTGATTAAAGCACTCACCAGTGTCTCTTCTTTCCTGATCACCCTACAATTGTAGCAAGTGTTTGCAGAGAGATACAGGTTGAGGCGTCAGTCTTACCTTCTTTCAGCATGCCAACTTTTAGACACTTCATGAAGCGGCAGGCTTGGCAGGACTTGCGTCTGCGCTTTGTGATTTCACATTCATTCGTTGCTGGGCAGCTGTACTCTATGTTACCTGTGATGGCACAGACAGGGGAAGAGGTGTTCAGAGTCACTGACCAACCAACACCACAGACACACAAAAGTGCTCATACAATTGCCAGTGGATTCCATTTTGGAATGTATCAAGACTAAGCAGTGCTACAGAAAGGAAATATCTTTTAAATAAAAAAAAAAAATTGCTAGGTTAAAAGAGGAAGTCTTTTTTGGTCTTTTTTTAAAATCTAGACCTCTATATGAAAGAAATACATACAAAATGACAATTAATGCTAGTCTGTAACTCACTCCAAATATGGGCCCTAGCAAAATCCTTCACATATGTTATTCCTGCTGATAGAAGAAAGATATTTTTTCATTTACGTTCTGTACCAAGCCACAGGCTCAGGCTCCTTCTCTGACCACTCTTCATGTCCCTTTTTAGTCAATTTCATTAGTCTCTCTTTGCCTAGAATAGAAAAGGAGGACTGCTTTACTGCATAATCAACTACAACTGCTACTATGGAATTTCATCCTTCTTTCTCCACCTCATCCTACTTCTTGCCACTACAGCTGGCTCAGAGCACCAGGCAGGGCTCACTGGGACTGTTAACAGAACGTGTTAATATCTAGCACGTTCTACAATTGCCAGGCTCCAGGACATCTCTTCCCTCTATATTTTAGACCCAGTTCTTGTACTAAGAGGCATCAGGAAGAGGATCATTCCTGCCAAGCTGTCAGAATAACAAAAACTGAAAGAGATGTTTGCCTTTGCCCCTGCTTTTCCCAGTTCCCCTCTTAAGGCCTACAACCAGCTTGATCCTGAAATGTGAGCTCTCCTGGGCAAACCAGTCTGTTTTTTTCTTTGTTGTTACTGCTTAATACATACGATTTCTCATCAAAAATAAGAAAATATAAGCTTGTAAATGAACAAGTAAAGTACAAAAGTAGTTTACTTTTTTTAAATCACATCTTTGGGTATCCAAGCCCAAATGGGAGAACATCTGTTCTCTTTTGCCCTAGTACCATTGCCCTTTTCATAAAACAGCTTAGCTCAGGTTATTCTTCTGCCCAGCCACGCATCCTATTGCCCATGACTACATCCAGTATGACAGACTTTGCAGCAGTTGGAAGTTACACTGAGAAACTGACTTTTAAATTAAGTATCCTCCTGATCAGTCTGTCACATCTTGCTTTAAAGGTATTTCTTTATTTTCTAACCCTTTCCCTCTGTGATTAAGTGTATTAGTATCTTAATGAAAATGCATTCTGTTTATTGCCCTCTTGGGAAGCAAGGGGTCATCACACCAAATGCATAAATTGTCATCAGAGACAGTCCGAGCATAATCGCAATTTTGCTGCTCCATGTTTGCTGCACTCAGGGTCCATCAAAGTCCCCTGAAACATGCACAGGTTCTAATAATTAGCATAGAGTCTGCCTGGGACCACAGCATTGATGAAATATTTCAGAGTTCATCACACTTCGTAAACACTGATTTATATTGACTTCCTTTCTCCAGACTGATGTCTCCTCATTAAATATCACATTAGTGGATTGCAGGATTGCACAAAGACTCAAATGCTCAGCAACTGCTAATTCAACAGGAAGTAATACTTAAACCACTTACATCTATTGAAAATTGGTTAAGCATTTACGATAAAGGAGGTGTGCATGGCAAAATGTGTACTCTGCCAACACAACCAGTGTATTTGGCACAACCTTTTCAGGCCTTGCAGGCTTTTCTTCTTCTTGGACATTGCTGCATGAGTGAGTTAGCAATGCTGGTGATAAAACAGATCTTGGTATGTCTGAATGTTAATGACAAAAGTCAGTAGTTTAGTCCTCTTCCACTTTCTTAGCTGCTGTGGAGAAAGCTATTTAAGAAACTGAAATTATTGTGGGTAGGGAATTCAGCATTACAGTTCTTGCAAAATGTCTTTCCAATACACATTAGAAAAGTTAAAAAATAACACTTTTGGAAGGGTAAGCAGAAAATGATGGTAAGAGCAAGCTTAAAAAAGAATTCACATTATCCTCTCACTCTAACAAGGCATTCTTAGAAAGGCACAGCCACTACACAGGAACACTTTCAAGGCTTTCACAAACTGTATCTAATGAACTTCATTATACTACAGTAATAAATGTATTACCATTCCTATTAAAAAAAAAAAAGAGAAACAGGGAATCAGAAATGCTTTGCACAAGATCAAAGGTACCTTTGCACAAGGTCAGAAATTATCTTGATCAAAACCAAGATTAAGATTATAACAGAGAACTTCAGGAAGCAAAGCTCTCTACCAGGGCAGGTGAATACTCCCACTGTAGCAAGAGTTCCTGTCCAAAGATACAAAGGTTCCAACATGAACAGGTGCCAACACCAACAAGTAGCATTCAGAATGAGGAAGATAAATGCAAGGCTGCTCATTTCATTACACACACACATTTAATACATACCCTGCCTTTCACATTTCTGCAAACTATGCAACAGTCTGCAAGAGGCACAGTGTAACTTATTTCTGCACTTATTTCTTAACACCTAAAAAACACTAAAAGGATCTATTATTGTAGTCATTTGGATTCCAGTATTTTAGTTTACAGGGGGAATCTCCATTTAATTTAAACTGCTTTTCTTTAATGAATTGTATTTTACAGGAGATGCTCAATCTTCATTTTTGGTGTTGGATAAACTTGGAAGATGCTGCAAAGAATTCCTCAAATCAGCTCAGCAGAGTTACAGGAACAAAGTTCCACATCTTACCAATGACCATAGCTGCTCCCTGTAAAGTGTTCCAGCATTTTAGAGCATGGCTACACTGCAGGAAGAGTTCAAAGAACTAACATTTGGTCTCCAGTTTACATGTGGATGCAGTGGATATCTCTAACATACTAAAATGTGTTTCTCTTAGCACTCCAAGTATTAGTGGATTTATATTTGTAAAAAACTGAATTTACTGCACATTCCAGGTCATTAGAGCTCTCATAAATTCTTATTTACTTCTAGATATGAATTTCTGCTGAAGATACTCAGATCTGCATTTTATTTCAGAGTAAGGAAGCTCTTCCAATTCCTTGCTTACTTCAAGATGCTAGAGGCTGAAACTGAGCAGCTAGGAGAGTAAAATCTGAGTTTGCCCAGTCCTGTCAACATCTGGAGAGGAAGTTGTGTTATACAGTAAACAAAATCAACATGGCAGCTCTGGGTCTTTAAACCGGGCTGACAAGAGCGATTGAGCAATTTATAAAATCTCCTGGCTGGTTTTCAGAAAGAACTGGGCTCTGATTACTTATTTCAGAGTCTTTTGTACAATTAGTTTGCAGGCAATATAATTTTCTCACTTACTCCTTAATAGAATCGTGCAGCTAGCTGGCTGATAGCATAACAGCGTATATGTAAAACTCCTGCCTGAAGTGCCAGGAGATAATTTGTATATTCCTTTCAGTAGTGTAATGGACTTTTACAGTTTGGCAGTTAAAGGGCTGAGTAATATAAATTAGTATGACGCTTGAAAATAAAAATATATGTCAAATCTTCACTCCCCAAACACATTTCCCTGTGCTAGAATAATATAATGGGATTTATACCAGCCTAAGCCGCTTTTCTTTCTTCATGTACTCAGGAATGTTTATTTAAAACCAATCTCTTTTCCTACTGATTTGTTAAATTTTATTGTCTCAGTCAAAAGATGAGAAAATACTTCTAAAACACTGTGCTTATCAAGAGTAACTGATTCACTGAAAACATTATACCATTTGATCCTGAGATAGCAGGTGAGCTGCTAAAACTTATGCCATATACCCAGCTCTCCAATTTTAGATGCTTTAGACAGTCACATCTTTACACACAGTTCAGTGGTAAGTGGACCAAGGTACCATTTCTTTTTACCTCACAGATGAGGTTTGGATGTTACTTGAAGGAGGAGTGAAGAGAGAACAATTTTTGTGGTACAGGGACTTAGTCAATGGCTTTACAAGTCAGGCAACTGAATGGATTTAGCCAAGATTCTCAAAACTGTTTTGGCCACTTCTTGCACAGAACTGATGGTGGCATTAAAGGAGAAGCAAGAACCATGGCAAAGAAGAGGTCACTGAAAGCACTGGGCCTCCTGCCTTGGTAGAAGTTATTGTCATCAACAGTCACAACTTCAGAACCCCCCAGATACGGAGGGTGAGAAGATGGCTCTAGGAACAGGCTGGAACAGGGGTCTCTCTTCCAGCAATACTGACAAAAATAGAAGCTGCAGGCACCAAGTTCTAGCAGAAGCTTTATTTCCCTTTTCATACTGCAACAGCAGGCATTATAACACCAAAGATGCAAAAGGATTGCTACAAGCTATTGAAGTATGCTCAGAAAATCTTTGGGCAAGTAAAAGCTATGAGGAAGACTTAAGTGCAGGGTGAAAATGTGTTTGGAAAGAATAGCCATGAGCCACTTGAAACAGCAGGAACAACATCGAAGATATCATAATCTGAACTTTTATTGTGTGGGAATGTAGGTTCACAAGAAAAAAGAAAAAACCCAAAGGAACCAACATACCTTCAATTTAATAATTTTCTGCTATGATCTGCCCACGAAGTTGCATTTCAGTTCAATAATGTTCCATTTTTCTCTCGAAGTTTCTCTTTCACAATCTGTAACCTAATACCTTTTTTCAAAAGCTTGTATCTCAAAAATTAAGCATTCTCATTCTTCATAGAGACTGCTGCTTAACTGGATTTAAGTCTTCCTGCAGTGAGGTTTACCCCAGGTACCCCCTCATGCTCACTTTTCCCAGGAGACAGACCCAAAGGAATACACCTGCTTCTCTGTACATTGCTATGCACGAAAACTCCGAAAATGGAAAGTAGCCAGGATTACAGCCATAGGTCTTCTAGGATTTAATAAAAAGAGAATTTTTAGAGAGACACAAGAGAAACTAAGCTAACACAGAGAGTGAATTTCACTATGTTAGGTTACACCTTTATAGATAATCCAACCAGAACGGCAAAGAATAGTTCCCAAGAAACAGAGAATGAGGTAGGTGCTCTTGGAAATCAACAGTAACAAGCTAACTGAAAAGAAGGACAGAGAGAAAAAGTCCCAGACTTAAAAATCTGTTTGATGTTTATACGGTCTTAATGAAGCTGAACTGAGAAAGAAAAAATATTTTCTCTCAGGTTAAAGTTTCAGTTCTTCTAGACTCTGCTCCCTACTTTTGCAGTCAAAAGTTAGCTGAATTTAAGTTTGAATAAATATTTTCACATGTAAAACTACCCTCACTGATGAGGTTTCAGAAGTGGAGTCAGGCAAGAATGAGGTCAAAACTGAATCCAGTTTTGGCTGACAAATCCTCAGACAGATCCACCTGGTACTATAAGAAAGCTCTATGAATTATAGACCTATGAATTCTGCTACAAGTCATCTGGAGATGATTAAGTCTAAAGTTGACTGTACTCAGAGCTTTTCACCCAGGTGACTTCAGAAACAATACTGTACACACAGAGTTACGGAACATTTAAGAATTTGGTTCCCAAATATCTCAAGTATCTTTTCAAGGTGACAGGACCACGTATGAAGGGACTACGTTTCACCTCTTGCTTATATTGCCTTTTCTGTCAGAATAAGTAACTATGGAGGAGCAGCTGGTTTTTAAACATGGTCTTTGACAAAGGGACATGAACAGCTTAAAAGCATATTTTTAGTGAAGTCACTATGCTGAATTGCTCTGAAGAAATCAGTATACTGTATTACTGAATTAAAACATTTTTAGAATTTGCATTTTTTTTAAATTCTTAGAAAGCAACATGGTGATTTAACGCAAAAATGCAAAGGTGATGCTGGCTAGTCTGACTACATGACAGTTTTGTATCAGCCTCTAATTTTAGGTAGATGGGTTTTCAGCATTATAAAAAATCACCGTAATTTTCAGTATCAGGCTGATCTTAGGGGGTGCTGAATCTGTAAGGGCCTAACTACCTTTGAATCCCCCTGGACTCAACCTCTTCACAAGAAAAGAAGGGCATTTAGGTCACCTTAAAAGAGAATCAATGCTTTGAAGGCACAGAGGGAACTGATCCCCTGCTACCTGGTAGTCACTTAAGAGCTGTTCAAGCCAGAAAGATTGAACTATCTACATTTGGTCCCTACTGATATTTTATCTAGGTCAATTTCGATACATTCTACTACAGTAGCATGGAGGATTGTCATTGTTTATAAGCACACATAATATCTCAGTCTGTAAAGCTGCAAACTGAATTATTTTCACACCAGGAAAAAAAGGTCATTAAAAAGTTATACAAACATTAACATAAATCACTTGCTAGCTGAAACTTCACATGTCTCTGGTTTCAAACGAGACAGGGCTTTGTAAGTGGGCAGGAGGCTTTCACAGATGTTTATAACAAAAGGAGATCCAGACCTCATTATAATGGCATTGATACATATTAGTGTACCAGCACTATTTGTAAATCACTTCTGTTTCGCACTACTTCTGATGGGTTCAAAATAGCCAGGCACCAATTGGGACCCTCATTCTTACTCCCAAATCATGTAAATGCTTCGTACAATTTTCAAGGTTGCATGGAAAGCAGAGACAGTAACAAAGACAGAACAATCTACATACTTTTAACTCCTCTCTGGTTCTCAGATTTCAGCATGTTTATATTTTATTGTCTCATCTTGTTTAGCTGCCATAGCTACACAGTGACATTACGACAGGATAAAAAGATGTGTTTGAAGAAATTAAAAATATTCGCTTGCTAGTCTGGCTGGCCCACAGGCACAGAGAACTTGGGGAAAAGAGAAGATATCTATCACTGCTTCCTTAAAATATTCTTTGAAAGAAATGCTGATGCACAGACTTTCACTTACATAAGGAAGGTGAATGATTTAATCAGGTAATGATGGATTCAGGTGACATTTAGTGTTCGGCTCACTGGAGGGCTGCCATCTTTGCACCAGAGCCAAGGTCCACAGGCCAGTGTACCAAGATGTGAGCCTCCACCTTTTCCTTCTATAAAACAACAATAATCCTAGCTATCGGCAAAGATGCTGAAAAGCCATAAAATCCTGTTTAATTTGCTTTCATTTCCTCCTCAGAAATGTATTACCAGAGACAGCTTTCAGAAATGCAAAATAGCCTTTAGAAGCCACTTCAGTCATGTGCAATTTCATGTCAAACTCTATGTTGCCTTATCTGAACATACGTAGATAGTTCTATCTTTCTTGATTAAAACTTCCTGATTAAAAAACAGAAATGTATTTACTGTAAAGTGTTTGTATATTTACGGATCAAACTTGCTCAACAATGGGTCAACACTGTAAAGAGGACTGAAAAACCTGAACACTAGAGGGATTAAAAACAACTCTGAGTAACCAAAAAGCTGCACTAAGTACAAAGCAGTTTGGGCAGGCTTTGAAGACAATAGGAACATCCCTACAGAACTGCAGAGCTGAAGGCTCTCAGCTGAGCAGCATAAAATGAGATGGCAGAAGACAACAGCATTGCAAGGCCAGAGTATTTCCTGTTTGTGTTAGGAGACACGGACAGGCAGCAACCCTCAGGGATGAAGCTCTTAAATGACGAGACAGTGAGGGTCTGACTTTATTCACCTTGTGTATACCCAGAAGACTGATGCCTCACTACTGTTCATACAACAATTTTTCTTTCAAAAACAAACACATAAAAACCACCCCAAAATGAAAATTCAAGAACAAAGACTACTGAATGCAAAATATTTAGCTTTTGTGGGGAAAAAGTCAAACAGTATCCAAGGAAATGATAAGTAAGATCTGAGACTTTTGCAAGAAACCTTATGAAGAATGTGCAGGCTTTACACACTGTCTTTTCAGGCTAGTTAAAGAGACCAAAGACAATAGCCTGGACAATTGAAAGGGGGGATAATGAAAGTTTTCTAGATGTGTGCCATTATTTTAGAGAGATAAATGCTAACATAAAACAGGACAATAAACTGTCTTTGAACCTTTAAGTCCTATCATCTTGGCCTTCTCCTGAAAGCAAGAATACCAGTTCAATCCACCTGCTGAAATGTTTAAGTTACGAGCACTGAGTAATTATATATTATTAATGAAAATGTGTACTTACTAGTCCTTATGATAACTGACCAAATAAAAATTATGAGAAATATATTTACACTGAATATTCACTACAGAATATCTAGCAAGTACAAGACCTCTGTGTCAAACACAAGACTTTGTACGCAGCTGAAAACTGAAAATTGTTTTCTTTCCCTCTCTTTCTTTTAATGAAAGCTTGGAGTTTTCAAGATAATACAGTGCACAGCAAAAACTGTGAAGAGACCCTAAAAATCAATGGACCTGTAACTATTTTTAGATGTTGCTATTTTCTACTATCCCTGATGTTAAGCCAATTTTAGGAAGATTTGGCTGTGTGTGTATTTCTGTGAGACACTTGCAATCAGCCACCATGTAAATTATCCCAGAAGCAAACTGAGAGCTGCAGCTGAGGGAGTACTAGGCTGAGCAGAGAGAACATCCAGTTCTTCCATACCTTATAGCTCACAAAAGGGGCAGAACATAACTGCATTCTACTGTGACCTAAGAAGACATCAATTTTGTATATTGAGCTCTTTTTTGGTGGTGGGTTTGTTATTTTTCATTTTTTTTAGCCAGGAAATCGCTTGTTTCTAATTTTTTATAATATTATTAATTTTTGTCACAATTATGCACATTTTACCAAAACTGCAAATGTATTTTTGGGCTGTGATAAAAATACATATTTTAAAAAGACAAAATTACCCCGTCTCATACTTCAAAGCAGGGTTCATTCAATTTCTTAACATTTAAGAAAATGAGCAAGAATTGATTCTAGGAGGCAGAAATGGATGTTTTTTAGACCAAATTGCTAAATCTGAAAGGCAATGATAATCTTCATTACCCTCAAAAACAGGTGTATACTCTACATTTAGAGCGATATTTGCCTTGTGTAGGATCTACCAGGTGTGCTGTGATGCCTCTGTCTTGTGTGAGAGGACTGGAGGTGCACAAATAACTGTGCTGGCTCTCTGAGCAGCTGCCTGTGGCCTCCACCTACTGAGACCTCAAGAGACTCCTCTGGAATGGAAAGACTCCCATTGACTTGGTGGAAAGGACATCAGGCCTTACATGAGCACAGGATGTGCTTCATAATCTGATTTTATCAGCTCAGCCTTCCTCTCCCTGCAGTCAGGGCAGTTGTGCCCACAATTTCAACAGGAATAGCACTGAGGATCTACGAGTCTGAGCTAATTTAGTAAACTGATGAATGACCAACAAAGGTTTGGGAAGTCATGGTTTTTTTCATTGAATCCATAATAAAGTACCCATCACAATGAAGTTATTAGCATTTAAAATAAGCAATTCCTTGAGCTGAAATAAGTTATCCCTACATATGTACAGTTCCAATATTTGACTCTTCAGGCAGCCTGGTTTTCTATTCTGTATTTCAAAGTCTGTTGCATTTATTTCTGATTTCCTGTTTTCTTATTTACAGTTATGCAGCAGCAAACTCATTTTACAAACAAGGAGAGAGAGAGAAGGAATGTGATATGAACAAGGAAGTGAAATGGTGCAGGCAAGTAATGACCTCCAGAGCACTGGAACTAAATTCTACCAATTAGTACAAAAAACGTCAGGGGAATTATTCTTCATGCAAGCCTAAAGGTAGAATTTTCCCATTCAAATCACAAGGAAGCACCTTTTTCTCACATACTTTTTGTCACCTACCACAAGCCATGGTTTGATTCACCCAAATCAAATAGCTTCTATTATTTTGGATGGTACCTGAAAACTCACAGTATCTGTGCCAGTTTAATCAGGACCATTGCTGAAGATGCTGCCATGACATTATGATGGGTAACATACTTCCTATTCTTAGTTTCTTGATTATGGCTTTTCTTTTCAATGCTTGGTTTTGCCCTACTGCATTTTTTTTGTCTTCACAGCAGTGTCACCTGCTGATGCAGCTCGTGCTCTAACCGCACTGAGACTTTTTGCACAGCTGCCAGTTCTAACTTGAGCTGCGTGGCCAAGTCCAGGTTGCTAATCTGGAGAATGACGTCTCTGCCTTGTGCTCCCATGCCCAGAAAGTTGCTGTCTGTGGTGTGGTGTAAAATTGCAGGTAACCAATTACTGCCAGAAGTCAACACTTCAATCAGTTTTTGTTTCTGTAGCATTTTTTTGTAGGAGGGGGGGGCCTCAAAATGCAACAAAAATAATCGTGGATCAATTCAGTCCTGTAGGACAGCTATTACACAGCAATTAAATACCAATTATAAAAGCAGAGTTATTAGTTGAAACTGGTGCTTGAAGTTTAGCAACCACAAAATACAAATCGCTTCAGTGGAAACATGTTTTGAGCTTTTCTGAAAATGTTCTTGTAGGTCAAGTGAAATCACCTACCTCTTCTTTATTTTTTTTTTTTTTTTTTTTTTTTTTTTTACTTTTTCCAAAACAGAGATTTGAAATGAGCATACTGTTTCTGTATATGTGCTCATTTTACACATAAACCCAGGCCACCACTACGGATCTTTGTTTACTGGTTGCCAACAGTGTAACATTCAGCTCCATCAGAACAACAGAAGTCTAATGTTTCTTTTTAGTGGCTGTATGGCCCTCGTAAAATGGGTACTTCGTGCTGCTAAAAGGCCCAAATCTCCCCAGCAGCAAAATGGAAGAGAAAAGAATAAAATGGCCACTGCCTCAGCAATAGATAAATCAAATTACCATTCATTACTTTTCCTTATTAATTTTACATAAATATGGAAGCACTATACTTAAACAATCTTGATCAATGTTTTGAATTTGGGATTATGTGAAATTACAAACTGAAACTCACTTTATGTTCAGTCTTAAAAAGAAAAGTGTATCACCAGATTGCATTGCCTTTCCTGAGAATTTCAGGTGCTCAACACGTATGAAAATCAAGTAGGTTTTATTGAGGAGCTTAAATTTGGACTTAGCAACCTAATTTTAGTCTCTGAAGTCTGAGTTTAATTTAATGTGACACTATATTCCTGCACAGGCCAAGCTTGGCCTCATGTTCTTTAAATAAAGCACCTTCAATTTTACTTGAAAGGATGATATCTAAATCAAAGTAGAAGGTTATTTTGTCTCCATAGGTTCTGAAGCTAGAAGAAGCAGTCATGCAAATTTTCCCATTTGTACTAATTTATGCCAAAATATGTGGCATATTTGTAATAGGTATCAAGAGCAGATTAGTACAAAGACACTTAGCAGAGACCAAAAGCTGCCAACTTACTCTCCTTAGAACATGATCTTACAGTTATTTGACAAACACATTTAAGGCCACTGTATATAGTGGTGGAAAGACCAGTTATCAATACACTGATGTGCACAAAGCACTACACTACTGCATTTTTGTTCCAATTGTACATGCACTGGTTATTTAACAAACAGAAACTGGATTTCTGTAACAATTTAAGTATAGTAGTGTTGTGTTTCTAGGAGCAACACACAAGCACGACCCTGTGTGCCAGTCACAAGGTGTGTGCAAGAGGCGTCCATGACAACCTCCAGAAAATGCTCCATTTCTTCACAACAATCATTTATGGGAATCCAGAGAAACTCACAGAAAATGAATCTGAACATCCACTGATCAGCTCCAGTGTTCCTCTGTTTTGTGGAATCAAAATAAACATGGCATTGGGCTAAACATGACAGACAGAACTCCCACAGAAGCCCAAAGGGGCTTCCTTACGAGCAACATCTGTAGGACCAAGCAGTAAGAAGAACGGAAAGGCACTATGTGAAGTCCTAACAGGCTTCAGCCAAAAACTGAGCATTTTCCCTCAGAGCAAAAGAAAGGAAGCTTAAGAAATAACCAACCTTGAATTGTCCTCTTGAAGAAAGCCTTGCAGGCCTCGCAGGAGGCCACTCCATAGTGGTACCCTGATGCAATGTCACCGCACACCAAACACAGTCTTTTGGGCATGGAGTTCAGCATATATTCGCACTTGGTCTGTGAGTCTTCAGCGATGGTGCTGGAGCAGTCGTCGTACCGTTTCCTGACCGGCCCGTTGCCCCCCAGCCCCGTGGCCGAGGGGTAGAGGGGAGGCGAGTCCAGCCCGTTCTGATGTCCATTCATGGTGGAACTGTAGCTCCCGCTGGCGTCGGAGGAGCCACCGGGGCTGTGGTGGTTGATGCTGTCCGTCAGGGAGGCGGGGCTCGACGGTTCCGTCTTGATGTACGACGAACAGCTGGAATCAATGTGTCGATCTTTGCTTGACATTCTGCAGAGAAGCCTGCAGTGGGCAGAGAGAGAAAGAAGAATGTGTGTATTAAAGACAGTGCTCTTTAAGGCTGCTCTGGAAGGGTTAGGGACTGCACATCACTCATTCATTAGTCAATACTTCTTGTTCTACATGAAGGTAATCAGCATAAGGGCATGACAGAGCTTTGTCAAAGCTCCAGACAGGCAGTAAACAAAAACTTTAAAGAGACCAAATCCTTCTGTTGTCCCCTCCACCTGCCCTCTAAGGCTACATGTCAACTTCACATCAACTCTAAATTCTGAACTTGTCATCAGGCAAGTCAAAACATTTTAAAATTCCTATCAGATGGCTTGGCTATTAAATGTCTTCCTTTTTCCATCTATACTTTCTGTCTGTAAACTCCACCATTATCGGAAACAAATCTTTTCAAGTTTGATCACATAAATGTTCTCCTCCGCAATTAATATTTGTCAAGACACTTAACTAAAACACGTATCCATCATCTATTGATCTGATCCAAGAACTGAAGAGCAGGTCCCTTGCAATCTCTTTTTTCCTTCATTAATATTGCTTTATTACAGATACAGCTATTTAGTAACGAAGTAGCACATCAACGGGGTACTCTAACAAATAATTGCAGCTGAACTCCATTTTCACAAAATCTAAGTGAAATGATTCATCAGCTGTGGCTGCAATTACTTTCTAGCCATTATCCTCAGACTAACCAGTAATAACTACACCACTATCCCATATATCTACAGCTCTATAGGATCTGACATTTTATGTGTTCCATTCTTGGATTAAAAAAATGTATTAGAGGAAATTTTATATAAAAGTTTTGTCTTTCAGAAAGTGAGATTTTTGTCTTCTCAATTCTCACAGTTTCAGAACACAGCATCTGAAATAAAACCATACAATATCTGATCCCACAAATTAGTGCTTTCTACAGGGAGGACTGGGGAAGAAATCTTAGTCTATTTCCATCCCCAAGTTTTTTACTATAAACACATTTTGGGGTGAACAAAGGACAAAAATAATAATTAGAAAGCTCTGATTCAGACAGTGTCTTAGTTTTCTCCAGTTGTGATTATGAGACCACAGTAGCAAACAGCCTATCCAGCAGCTTCCTGACAGTACTCTCAGAAGCTGCCAAAGTTCAGATGATAGGTATGAACATTTCTTTAGAAACATTAACTGCAGAAAAGCAACTATCCCATAAGACCACCTGGAGCTGTGGATTTGTGTTTTCAAAGGAAATATGTAAGTCCAGACAATTAGACTGACGTAATTTTCTGAAGTAATTTTTGAGATCTTGTCTTCATTTTTCCGCTTCTTTTTGTTTAGGAATAAAATTTTTTTAATCAATTTCGACTTTAATATCTGTTATCAAATTCACCAATGGAAAGAAGACAAAAATCAAAAGAGTTGGCTTCCTTTCCAGTGGGGGCAATGGAGATCAAAGCCTGATCCTTCATTAAAGACTAAGTGTTTAAGATGAGAACCACCCTAAAATCAGTGCCCATGGATTTTATTTAGACTTCTCAATTTTTGTGATTTTTACTGTAAAATTCTATTAAAAACAACCACTGTGTATATTTAGAAAACAGCCAGATTGATGTACAGAAATGTTACCATCTAAACTTAAAATCAGGGCTTACTCCGGGAGGTGGAAGGAGCAAGCTATCTGGTGTCAGCAAATAAACCAAGGAAATGGGAAGGTTAAACCCGTGAAAATATCTTATTACAGTGGACCACCTGCTTGTGTTGTCCTTTCCTCAAGAACTGGAGGGGGGGAAATCCCCTTGCCAGCCTGCAGTAGCGTGTGCCTTTTCTTCTGCATCTGCTGCCTTGTAGCCGTCACTGTTAATGAGCGCTGTAATTAATAGATAGCTCTCTCTTGTCTTTCTACTTGCACTCTGGGCTAAGCACTTTTCTCAAGTCAACGTTTGAAAGAAAGCGGGTCGGCACTGACTTACAGCAGGCCTGCGAATTCCTTTTAATTTAGAGCACTTACACCACCACTCCACTTATTACCTTATAATTACTGGACCGCTCTCACATACATTACGATCTCAGACTAGAGTTAGAAGTTATTAGGGTACTAAAACATGGTGTCTCTCTGTCTCTCTCTCCTCTTGCATTCACAGTGAATTTTATACAGCTATGACTAAAATTATCAATTAACTTTCACACTTTACCAACTAATTTTTTATATTATTTTTCTACACACTAAAATCCTTTTACTGACTAAACAGGTATTTGGTTCTTTTTACACCTCCCTTCTGCCCAGACTCCACATTGAAAGTCTCAAAATACAGCACTAGGAGTCACTGCCTATAGTCTGTCATAACCAGCTTGACGGCACATCCTTGTATGAAACTTGCATTGCTGATTTTTTAAATCTGATTTGTGCAAAAAATGAGCCTGAATGTCACCCTTCCCGTTCCTGATAAAAAAACCATTTACAATTAATTAGCTGGTCAACTGCATGTTGTTTTGGCCAGTACAGAAGTGGTTATCTCCCACTCCAAGCAGTCAGAACCAAAATACCATCTCAGCTCTAACAAGCGTTAAAATCTGATCACCAGGGCTGCCTATGCTAAAGCCAGTCTGCTGATGCCTCTAAAGCAGCAGGTTCTAACCAAGACAGAGCTGCTTTTGGCTCCAGCTTCAACAGAACAGACCCGACTGGGGCACACCGGCAAAGCATAAACGTGGTTAAAGCATTAACTATTCAAGGGAAAAGCGAAAACAACAGCGCCTGACTCTGAGAACAAAAACTTGCTCAGTCCCCAGAAGGTGAAACAGAGACAAGGCTGGGTTACTGGCTGTGGGTGGGCAATAGACACCTACGGCTTTCACTCCTTCCTTACTGCGCCACTTCTGAACAAAAGTAATTCAAGAGCCATCTAAAACGGATGGCAGGTGTGACCACCATCAAATTATCATGCTGAACATTTGGAATAATGCCTAAGCTAGATCTCTGTAAAATCCCTCCCTCAGTTCCCTCCTAATTACTACTTAGCTCGTTACACTGAAGAATTCCTAGACACCATTGCATTATAGTGTAAAACTACAGTTGGAGTTTAATTCTCTCTTCCTCTCTGTGTCTGAAATTCTACAGCTCTATTATTCAAGCCTGAAATATTCACAACTATCTATAAATTCAATTGTCAGCCAGTGGGTTTTATTCTAGACCTCACTTCAATCTAAAATTAGAGGCACTAAAATTCACATTAACTCTAAGAGGAATGTAGTGAATAAGACTTTATTTCAAAAGAACACCTTTTTGTCAGAAAGAGCTATTTTCAAGATGATGGCTTTATCTGCATTCAAAGAGAATAAGCCCAATTCCACATTGTGCTGTTAATGCAAAATTTTTAGGTCACATTGGATTAATAAAAATCTAAATTTAGTTAAGGTTTATGAATAGAAATAACATGTGTCATATAAAAACGTACAGTATTTATTTTAAAGTCTTGGTGGGGTTGTTTTTTTTTCTTCGCTAGATTTTAAGTCAAATAAATGGCAGCTCCATATGTGGTGGGGCTGAAGTAAGTTTTCTAAAAAGTGGGAAATCTCAGATAAACTTTCCTTTCAGTAGCTTCAGGAAAAACAACAACAGGCTCTAGAAGCATTTCCATGGCCACATACAAGAAAAAATACATAGGGTGCTGCAAGCCACGGCTAATATGCAATATACAACATTAACTCTTCATGTCTACACTAAATTCATTTCAAAACTTCTTCATTTATGAAAAATCTGAAGGAACTGCTGGCAGAAAGATACAATGACAGGGCACTGCAATAGGCAACTTCTTCTTTAAAACTGTCTTAAACAATAGCGGATAAATTGTAATGCTATGTGCTTATGAAAGGCTGAATATATTAAGAATTTATTAATGCAATCACATTCATATTTCCATCTACCTGCCACATTACTAATGATATTGACAGTGCTGACACTGGCTAAATCAGTATCAATATACAAGTGGAATGCAAAAATTAACTGCATCTGATTACGGTATATAGCCTTAAGAAAGAAAGTGTCATTCCAGTTACTGGAAGTTCTTTACACTCCATCTACAGATATAACTGGTTCACAAAGTTACTTTTCCCCCATCTCCCTTATTACCAGCACCCAAAGGAGGTCAAAACAACATGCCAATACCTCATTATCTGTGAACACATTTCACGTTTGTTCTTCAAGAAGGAAAAGCTCTGCTTACAGCATCATTTACTATTTCAGAGCTGCTAGTGTTATCAGTGGCAGTAATAGTTACAATAATTAAAGTGACCACTTTTATTGCAGACCAACACTAAAGTCCACTTTTACCTGCACGTAAAGTATTTTTTTTTCCTGGGAAGAACATTGCTCTATTTCCATAAATATCAGAATAGGTTGCCAGCAGTTGACATTTGTAATGACAGCTACTACACGGGACCATCAGCAAGGTAGGTGTTATTATGCACGCCTATGTACTTTCATGCTAACAGTATCATCCATCTGATTTTCCTCCAACACCTTCCTCTCACATGGATGTCTACCAAAAACGTCTTGCTATCCTTAGACTTTAACTGTGAAAGCCAATGCATTAAAGAACTTCTTTGTCTAAGTGACACAGTAAGTCTGCAGCAGTCAGGAATGGAAGCCAGATCCCTGCTTTGATTATAAATACCACATTTCCTTCTAAATACTGCGCTTACTTTCAGCATCATTTTGCAGGTCTATACTAAAATGAGTAGACAAAAAAGAGTCAGCATGTTCCGGTGAATTCTCATACTCAGTTTCCCTGACTGTAACAGAGAAAAAAACATTTGTGTGCAAAGAAACCAAAACGTTGCTTCTCGCACCAACACCCACGACAACACCTCAAGACATTCACCAGGTCCTGTTAAAGAGCTGAGTAACAATTTCAGCTGAGCTGCTTTACACTGAGCATTTTTTTTCTGCTTCAGCTAATTGCACTCTAGTAAAGTGGTAAAATGTGAATCACTTAGTAGGAAAATGGGCACCAGCTGCTATTGTCAGAGAATGGAGACACTGAAGAAAAGGAAAGTGACTGAATGAAGTGTCATGTCAGAAATCAACGGTGCAACGTGTGATTTGAGAAAACATGACTACTTTACAGAGACAGGGTGTCATTATGGCATCACAGTAATACGATGCTTTGACAACTGCTGGGTCTAACATATCATCATTGCATTAAGGTGCACTGGCTTAGTTGAAGGAAGGAAAAGAAAGGATTTCTTCTTTTAATAAGAAATATGGTAAGGCCTGCTTGGTTAACCTAGTGGATTAGATCATTAATTGCAAAGTATTGCTAATCTTGTCCTATGCATGCACAAACAAAACTGTTATTAGGTTCAAGGTCTTTAATAATCAACACACATGTACAACCACACAGTGAGGAGCACCCAGTGCAAAACAGAACAGTTGTGGAGAAGTTAAAAAATGCTGAGGGTTTCATCACTTTTTGCAATTTTTCTATGCTTTCTTGAAACTTCCCCACTTCACCTTGATAAGGAAAAGCAGAGCAAGCCAGTGACTCCTTTCCAGAGCAGCTGTCAAAGCCAGTAGCAGCCGGAAGAGAAGGAGCAATGCTTGAAGCCATCATGTTGTTACCAGCAGTGGCCTGAGTTAGCTGATGACTGCTGACAGAGGATCCAGCTTCCCCAACAGTTGCTATTGCTCCGTATGCTGTCTACCCAAGCTCTGCTGAAGCACTTCCTGCACACGAGGCAGTGGAAGACTGCACTACTGTGTGCTCATTTTTAGCTCAACAAAACAAGCCAAACAAACCATTATCTCTAACTCTTCATATCTGCACCTCATCTGAAATGCTGCCCTTTGTTTTCTGTGCTGCTTTTAAAAAAACAAAATTTTCAAGTGGCTGACTTGCAACTACTACAGACCCTTCAAAACGAAAGAGAATTATTTAAACCTCCTCACCCACCATATATAAATATTCATTATTGCTTCCTGTTCTATTTCAAGTTGATTCCCCATGCTTCCTGGTTGATAAACTTTGTTAACAAGAATGAAATGATCCTGAGATACTCCAATGTGTTGCAAATTATCACTGTTGACAGCTCCTACGTTTAAGGATTACATCTGATGCAACAATGCATACTAGTGTCATTTATCTTTAGCTCATTTCCTTGGATCTATTTCAACTGAGGGTGAGCATCTCTTGTTTATAGCTCTAAATACTGTAAGTGAGCAACTGGCAAATCAATAAAACTGTTAAATGCATAATAATACTGTGTAATTACTTACATGATGTTTTGCATAATTAACTGTCTGAGGTGTTCCTTGATATAATGGATACTCAGAGTACGGAATAACCTATAAGCCTGTAAAACACACCCTGTTTATACGAACAGAAATTATGTATAAAACTCTCATTCTAATAGTCCAAATCAGGCTTAGGCACTATATGACAGAAAGCTCTCCTTTCCTGCCAAGTCTAAATCAATTCTTACGGCATTACTTCATAACTAACGTGATATTTCACTGATGATGACTATTACCCTGATTACTTGGAAGTAATGTAGTAATAGCAAAAATACACTTAGATTAAACAAACTACTGGTATTTAATCAATATTATTGAGACAAACTAAGTGTTTTAATAAGTCTGTATAGATGCACTAATGCTGGTTTAATTAAATGTATCCTTAGACATGCACAGTCTCTGCAGCATACAGATCCTGTTTTGACAGACTACAGCATAATTCTTCTAAATTTAAAAGCTGAAGCACTTAGAGGCAACGTAATTTAAATCTTTTCAAACTGAGAAATTATTATTCTTTACATCAGGTACTCTTTCAGGAACAAAAATGAGGAATAATACTCAAAGACCTCACACCTCTGAGCCAAAATACCAGACATCTGAAAAGGTGCCAGCCCTTAGTGGCACAGTTGTCCACTGTACCCAATACATGTCACTGCAACACACTGACACAAACAAACAAACAAACCCTTTAACTGACAGGAAAAAAACAAAAGCATATATGAAAAATTGGCACCAGTGACCTTAATTTTTGCACGTGTTTCATGCAGAAAATATCTTATTAGCTGTTATGCACTGCTACTAGGCAGGCCATCACCAAAAAAAGTTTCCTACAGAAAAGACTTGCCTATGTATATGGAGCTCATGTCTTTAAGTAGGAAAAGGTATCTTTTTAAGTATGCCCTGATGATTTAGTTTTCAAATACTTTAAAACAAAAAGATGCAAATATTGAAGAGAAAGCAACACAAAGAGATAGCACATCAAAACAAAATCATTCTACAATGCCTCAAAGTTTAACACAGAAGTAATTTATTGGTCTTGATTACAGTCCTGAATATTATGGTCCTGATACAACTTAAACCTTGGGGAATACTTCACATACGTACTTAGTTTTTAGTGTGTCTCTAACATTTTCCTCCTCTATCTTTGACATTTTTACAGCTAGAACATGGCTGCTGTTTGAAGCTACAATCCTACCACTATAATACCTTCGACTTACCTTCTCTCATTTATTGACTTTTAGCCTAATGTTAGAGATACATATATATATTTATATGCAATTTTTTGTTAGAGTATTTAACATTCCCGAAAAGAGCCAGCTCTGCAGCAAGAGAAGAGCTGAGAGCTGCACCAACTCACACCAGGGGAATTCCCATGCCCAAAATGTTCCAATCAAAAAGGCTGTCACGTGACAATTAGAATGATGGCCAAGCCTGACCATATGTAAATCAGTAAATCGATAAGGAAGTGTAAGATTTTATTAGTCCAAATGCAGAGTAACAATTCATGTCACATGCTGTAAGCAAAAACTCTGGTTAAGAAGTGTTTTACTGTTACAGAGCATTATTGTACTTGTGGTTATAATTCAGTGGTATCAGGTGGAATCCACCTGATGTCTCCAGCCCCCAGAGGACACAGTAAAGTGTGAAGGAGTTGGCTATTAATTGTGAGGATGCTTTACATTAAGGAAAATCAGCTGAAAGAGCAAAAGAAAATGAAATGCTACATTCAGCTACTTCCGCAGATAAAAAAAAAAAAAACAAACAAACAAAAAACCAAAAAAAACCAAACTACAAAAGTAAGTAAAGATTCATTCAAGAACATAACAGGCTTTCTACAGAGGGATTATTTTGAAATGATTACAGCAGCAAAAGCAGTTACTTGCACCAGTCAGAAAGCCAGTACTATAGATCAGAGACATAGCTGTCATTCATCACTTTCCAAAAGTAAAAAGACAAAAAAATGCCTTCAGTCTCAAGTGAGAGTCAAAGTTTGCATCACGAGATTTTTCACAATTTCTGGCAGCAAATTCGTTCCACGGCTGAAAGACAAGGTGTAGGTGTGTGCACACCGTGTACCTGTCTCCCCACCCAGCTCCCTCACCGATTTCCTGCAGATTTATAGCAGAAGAATTATAATTTGCACGCCAGGCTCTGTTAAATTGGAGAACCGATTAGAGAGAACACACCAGAAATAGTATCAGAGAGTGAGCGTCTTAAAAGACTCAGGACTAAAACTTCTAAAGCAAGTGATCCTTCTCCCACCCCCTCACTCAGCTGGCTGCCAGTGTGTGCTGTCCTCCCAGCCACATGCCATGGATTTAAATACCCCCTACACATACATGTGCACTCGCACACTCAACAAAAAGCTACTTGGGGAGCGGGGAAATGACGTTTTCCTGCAATCAGTGTTTAAGTGAATGTTTGTCCCAGTGTGTTACACCATGCTGTCAGCAAGCAGCAGGGAGCCGTTGAGTTGTTACTACATTTGATTTGACTGCCAGTAGGAAGCTTTATTTCTACCAACTGTTAGTTGCCGGCTCTACGGATCTTCTCCTAGTTTGAGAGGGGTTTATTTTTATTTTTTTCTTTTAGATACAGTCCGTTATTTTTTTCCATTCACTCTGAGGACTTTTAGTGTATGGCAGAAGCACCTCCACATCTCCATGCATCACAGCAGTCCCTTCACTTACACTTGCTGCCTTACATACAAAAAAAGTAATTGTATTAAGGCAACCATAAGTCAATCCTGACACACATCGAGAGTGATTTTTATATCCAGAACCTGAATGAGAGGAGCAAAGATGAATATTTACATAAGCAAACTGAAACAGGGTAATTTTATTCTGATCTTTTCTGAAAAAAAATATGGGATTAGACTCTGAGGAATAGATATGGAGAGATAACCTGGGTACATTTTCCTTCCAAGGAGAGGGTTCACTCTCCAGATCTTTATGTTTCCCAGAGTTTTCAGTAGGCCTTTTTGTTTGCTTGTTTATTATTCACATATATCCTCAAAGGTTTCTGCTCTGTCAAACAAGATCCTAGAACTTTAACAGTTGTTTACAGTGCCTCTACTTCCTACACAATAATGATGATTTTGATAATTAGGATCTAATTATAATGGATCTGACAACAACTTCCAACAACGAAAAGCATCTTTAGAAAAATGAAAGCATATGTGTGAATAGAGCAAGGAGGTGGGGTGGGGGAGAGAAATACATCCCTATGAGACAGCCTGAGAATTCAGGCTGAATGGAAAAGTAATTAACACTAAAGAGCTAAAACTGTAATTAAAGAAAATTTCATTAAAGAGAGGCAGGTGATTCCACTTTCCTAAATATGACAAGGTGCTGTATAAAAATAAAACATCAGCCAGTTTCAGTGAGTGGAGCAGGAAAGCCATGTCTTTAACCAGATCAAATTCTCGAAATTGGCTGTCAAGATGGGATTGTTGTGATTTATACCCGTCTATCAAGTGCATGAAAGAGAGAGACAGGAGAGGAAAAGAGGCAAGCTGCTGTCGCTTCCATTCGCAAAGCACCTTTAATTTCCACGGCACCATCTGTTACCAAATCTAATTCACATTCCCTCCTAATCTGGTTTAGTTCTGTAATACTAATTCTTCCACTACTCTTATGAACATCACTCTCAAGAAAAAGCTTTGGTCCCGGGTTGGTAAAAAATTGAATATTATAGAGTTTAGGTTCTGGTGACTTAAGTGAAGCATGCTGCCCATTAAAATGCACTCCTGGTAAAAGGATTTGTTTTCAGTCAGTGCAGAGATACAGAATTGCTCACATTTGAAAAAAGTCATGGGGGGAGGAGGGGAGAGAAAAAAAGGGGGGAAAAAATCACAGCTGATGATGGGGAAGTAGGCTGTGGACATGAAAGCAGAGCTTGTCATAAAATACAATTGTTGTCAAGTTTAGTCACTCTCAGTACTGGCTATAAAATCACTTTGTCACGGTCTCATACTGAAAGCTTGAACCTGTATTTTTGATAAAGAAACGAAAAGGAATGAGATGTAAGATTCTATGAGGGAGAAAACATTCCTTTCAAATTATGAGATGCAAGTATTTCTAGGAAACCAAAAAGGTAGGGACAGAAATTGAAAATTATTTAAAACACTCTCTAGAGTGCCAGTCTTACTCTTAGCTATGTTATGATGACAAAAATCCTAATCATTTTTTGCAGAACTTAACAACTAAATAGGGGATCAGGCCTTTTCTGTGGCTAAGTGTTCTCAGACAGGGAACCCCTCAGGGTCTAGGGTTGACTCAGCTTTCCTGGTTCCCACACAGAGATCTCTGACCAGGCCACTTGAAATCAATATATAAGCAAGGAAAAGGACCTAGGCAAATATTTCTCATCATACTGTTATGGTACTATTTATTAATAATGATCTTTAACTTACTGATTTTTAACACGTTTCCCGGGAGTACCCCTATCTCCCTCCTACAGATGCACACAAGAAAACACGGAAAGGTGAAGAGTTGACTAACTGCTCAACAGGACAACATCAGGGCATAGCAATCCTACCATGGTTTGGGAGAATTCCAATCCAGTACATTTTGTTTGTTTTCTATAGCTTTGATTAAAACACGCTTTGGAAATTTGAATATTAATGTCTGAGAAAAGAACTTGCCTTTCACCTTCAAAATGGGACCTTTGTTGTTTTGAAATATATAAGGAGTTTTTTTCTAAATTGAAAACTTAATTAAATTTCCTCTTACTCCTAATTTAAAATGTTTATTTTTCTGTTAAATTACTCCAAATTTCTTTGTGTGAAGTCTTTCCAAATATAAAGCCTATGGCAACAACAGCACTAGGCCAGTATATAGGGTAATGTGAGCAATGTGCAGTTGTGAATAGCCCAAGGTTTTTATGATTGAGGGTTTTTTAAAGGATTTGAAATGAAAGAGGCAGACAATACTAGGAAAATAAATAGTTTGATAACGTATTTATCAAATACTTTACAAAAACAATTTTTCAGAATATCTTGTTTTCTACAAAATGCAGAAAGGAGTGCTCATTTTCATTACATGAAAGACGAATGCATTAAAAAAATTCCACTATCCCTTGCCTAAACTGATTTTTAACTGCTGTGAAACAGCCATGAACAGAGATGTCAGTTCTAAAGACGAACATGAATTCTGAAGAAGACGACTCCTCCCCCAATATCTCGATTCTCAAAGTGCTTAAATTGTCTGGATAATTTTATAAACAGTGTTGGGTTTGTTATTTTAATGAGAATAGTAGCCAGAAAAACAAAATCCAATTTGTTCCAACTACAGCACATCTGCCATTCATTGTGGGTCAAAACCTTGGGTACAGGGGAATAGACCCAGCAATTCTGAAGCTCTGCAAATTTATACCAGCTAATGGTGTTATTCCCTAACCCAGCCTGTGATTTCAGAGGGTGTAAGGTCCTGATACTCTGGATACACAAGATGCAAGTGGATTACCATAACCTACTGCACCCAAAGAAAACCACACTGACATGCAAGGACTCAGAGAGCACAGCAGTCTATTTACTTGAACTAAAATATTTGAGTGATATGAGCCCTGTCTGTTAACACACAACATTTCTGTTTCTACACTATGAAGCCCTGTAACAGTTCTAAGCGAAAACTGTAACAAGAAGAAGGAAAAAAAAAAAAAAAGTCTTCCACTGAATTCTACTCTTTCCTTGCTTAACTATCTTGACTCTGGAAGCACTGGAAATAGAAACAGACTAAATAAACAGTTTTGTATATTACTTGGGTGTGCTACTGATGACCAAATCCATCACATATTGAGCTAAATCAGAGAATTCATAAAAGCAAAACCTATGCAGCTTGAAAGTCTTCCCCAGTCTATCTTGGATTTTAAGGTGTGATTACAGATTTTTACAAACAAATAAATAAACCCTTGGCTTTTCACAGTTCCCTGCTCTTCACATATTACTATGTGTAATTCAAACCTATTTATGCCACTGGGTTTACATGTCAGAGATTTGCCTCTGGTATGAGCAGCAAAGGTCAGGAAGCAAAGGCTTTCACTTTTAAAACGTTTGCATGACTCCAGAAGCTTCCAGGATAAGCTTCTCACAAAGTCCTGATACTGTTTTTACTTTTTTAACTTTTGCCCTCTATTTTGGTGGCAGTCACGGGGAGAAGAATAAATTCCGCATATTCTAGAAAAATTGTCTAAAGTAACAAATATGTACCTGCTCAAGTATAACATGTTGAACAGGGATGTTGCTACTTGCAATTATAAAGCAATTGTATCAATACACTGCAATCATTACATGCTTCACCTGTGGTCATCTCTTCTGGAAAATGTCCATGAGAGGCTTGTCCAAGAAAAGCTTCACGTGAACAGATCATTAATTAATTCACGTTGCACGCTGCAAGTTTCAGCTGTATTTTAATGACACACTTGCTTCAGTTATTTCACCAGTATTAGGTCTATATAAAATTCTTATTTCTTGTACAGCTAGAAGTTCTGTTTAAGCTGAATGTCCTTGGGGAAGCAGTGAAAGGAAGACTGGCCTGAAGAAAGTGCGGCATTCCATCAGTAAATTCAAATAACAAGCATCTGATCCAGAGAAGTTTTGGGCCTCACCGGTTTCAGCACAAGTTCAGGATGCTCATCAAACCAAGTATCAGCCCTGATCAGTTAAGAGGATGGCATTAAAAGATGATTTTACCAGATCATGAATCAGATTTTTTTCTTCCCATGATGGAACTGAGATGTGGAATAAGAATCTTTTTATTAAGCATCTGCTTAGAACATACACCAAATCTGCTTCACTTCTTCCCTGGTTCTTTACACAGTAGAGGGTCTGACAGTAAATCTTTATATTCCTATTGCTTCATGGAATGAATAGCCCAGTGTTCTGAAAAATAAATTATGAGCAACCAAGATAACACCAATATAGTCAGGACTTTAACTGCCTATAGTTGGAAGCTCAATAAACGGAGGATGCTTGTGGAGATCAGCATGAACACCTGAAAGAGGCCACTCTCATCTACCCCTGGATGGCTGCATCATTCTGTAAAATCCAGAACAGGACATCAACTGAAACATCTGTCATAGGACAACGAATAATGATAGCCATATGATGATGTGGGATTGGCTGACTGTACATTATACAGCCATGGTTATCCTACAGGTTGTATTAAATATGAGAGCCTGAGATTTATGTTATGGGTGATAAGGCCAAGAATGCTGTAAAAGTGAAAAAATATGGCAACAGTATGCAGTACATCACTACCAGGATAATTATTTATATATAAAGTTCCCATTCTTACACTTCCAATGTGTAGGGATAAAATTCATACATTCAAAAAAGACATAATAATAACCTGTCAGCTTCTGGTGATGGATATGTTTTTAATCCAAATGACCACAGTATCCACTCTACCTGTCATAAAAGGACACAAAAAATTTAGTTTTCCTTTCATAATTCTTTAAGTTGTAAGGCAAAAACACAGAAGCATGACAAGTAGCTCATTCTGGTGGACAAATGGACAGGCAGTAGTAAAATGTATGAATAAAAGGCAGCGTTCCTTCACTAATGCTATTTTCACTTGTTACACACTGCAATGCAGACACAGGGCAGGGACAGTATCCATCCCTTCCTTTGCCTTTTCAAGTATACCCCTAGATAATTTAAGCTATATTCCCTACAATATGAGACTGCAATAAAAAGACTTAAGAAGTGTATTACACTATTTAGCTCTCATTCGAAAGCAATCCTGAACAAAGTGGCACAAAAGCACTATTTCATGTACATCTTAATGAATTCAGGTTTGTGCCCACAAAGGTCTCCTATTCTTAAACTCTGCTACTGGGAAGGAGTATCTGACCTGTATATTTTAATTTTTTTAAAATTCACTCAATCCCTGCAAGAAATTTTATAAATCTATCAGATCCTTCTGATGAAGAAGGAAAACTACAGAGCTTATTCCTGTCTCTCCACCCACAACACATACAAACTCACATCACACATTTGCCACTAATCTTCCCCAGTTTGCATTTTTCCAGAGGTAAAAATGACAAAGAAATTTAACTAAGTTAATTTTAAGTGCTGAAAATGTAGGCAGACTGCTCAGTTATTTCATTTTAAAAGATCTTCATTTTCCCATCTGTGTTATGGCAATTTTATTACACATTCGGCAAATTTACAGTAACAAGATGTTCCCCTGACAAATTAATCACTTTCCAAGCATTTTATCATATAAATAAAATATCACCTCAAGAGAGAAAATCAGCTCAATCAGTTGATTTAACCCATCTTTCGGGGAACTCGTCTGAAACAGATTGAGCGCATTTTTTCCAAAGAGGGACTGCACACACAGCCTCCCGGACTCCCAGCTCATATGGCGAGGCTTTTCCAGGAGAAAATGTTTAAGATGAGCTGAAAGGATGCAAGACTCTTCCTGTAAGAACTACCTTGCAGCAATGACAGATCTCCACTGGGAACAAATACAGATTCATAAAGAACTTGCTAAGGGTTTTGACTGAGAATCTACATTTTTCCCCTTAGATCGCTGATAATAATTTCTACAACATTTCTCTGGTGTAATTATTATCATAACATAAGAGTAAAATATATACTGCTTTAATAATCTGCTCTAGTGTTTTAAGAATCTCACAATAAAATAACACAGGTAAAACTCCAACCAGTTTTGCAGCTCATGACACGATTTCTTGGCTTTTTAAAATTTTCCCAGTGCTCTCTAAATTCATTCTGAAAAGTAAATTTTATTTTTATGAAAAATAAGTGACTGGCAGCATTAGCAATGCAATACATGCACAGAAGAGAAGTCCATTCAACTCAGGTTTTCCCAAACTAACCCTTAAAACAACTCAATCCCTTTCTGGAGAGAATCTATCACTAAAGCAATTCAACTCCTCTGCCATTTAACCTTTCTCCCTCTGCCCTACTCTCCCAGTTCTACCTTCAACCAGGGAGTGCCAACAAGTATAAACAAGAACAAGGATGACAAGCTCTGTTTATGTTACTAGAACCTAGAGTTGTTAAAAATGTAAATTTAATTTAGCCAGATGTGGGGTTTTTTTACCAGGAGTTAGTAGTATCAATACAGGGTTTTTTGTACTCCAATACTCTGAAGAAGTAAGATTGCAAATCACCCTTTTGCTCAAAGAACCACTCCACCAAGACAACACAAATATGCAATCCTTACAACACAACTATGCTCTTCAATGGGATACTTGCAATAGTCTCAGCAGCAAAGTTCTGGGTGCCAAGGACAAGAGAATTCACGCATCTAGACAGGCTTCTCACTCCCTTTATCCCCCCAGCAAAATACTAACTTTACCTCCCCAAATACCAACATACGAAAAATGCATATAACAACACAACCAACTAGGAGGAAAACAGTGGCATTTATGGAATGCAGCCAAACAGCAACATAAATGCTAGGGATTGCTATATAATTAATAATGCTGCAAATAGACATATTAATTCTACAAGGCCTCAATATTAAAAGCTGCAAGATCTGTACAACTCTGAATGGCTTGTGAGCTGTCAGTAAAGAAGGTTTAGATAAAAAATTATGAACTTACATGCAAATACAGAATTCCATATCTTACATGTAATCTTTTACCTGCTGAAACATTCCTGGCTTAGACATTTATTTTAAAAATTACTCTCAGAGGTCACGAAATACAAGAAAGAATTTTGAACATAAATCAGAGCAATTTCAGATCTTTAAACGGACGAAAACTTCAAGCAAACTGGAAAGAGCTTGTTATCCTTTAACCCCATCCTTCAAGTACTTTGCCAGAGAATTTACTACCCATATCAAGTGACTTGGGCATGCAACATTGCAGGATATTGTCCCAAAAATTGGAGCACCTAGAACCCTGAGTCAATGGAAGATATGCTGTTCTCAATCAGTACATACAAGTCAACCATTTTTGATCTAAACTGAAAGCAGTGCTTTCTTTGAGTATGAAACGTGACATTCAAACTGCACTAAGAGAAAGTACAGGAAGAAGATACTGCTTTCCCCTCACTTAAACCTTTTAAACTGAACAAAATTCAGTCAGTTTGAGTGGTTATCAGGACTTTGAATCCAGCACCCTGCCAGATAACTGACAATGCAGCTGGCAGTGCAGGCACTGGAGAAGCAAATGAATTGGACTCCATGCAGTAAAGACACAACTGGTTTCAAGATTCAGCTCACCTGGTTTCAGTATCTGTCCAGTATTTTAGAAAAAAACTTCTGCTATGTTCAAACCACAGCATAACAACACAGAGCCATCCACAGAATGAAGGGCAAATCTTGAAGACCTCACATAAGGCAGAAAGCTCCGGCATGAGAGGCAACCTCAGAGAATGCTGGGTGCTCCTTATCTAACCAAATTCATACCAACATCCATTTATTTTGACAATATCTAACTGAGGCAAAGTGTGTTCATTTGACACTCCTTTCACAGATGGCTGGTGGACAAGGCATTTAGATGCTTCTGCTTAAATGCCCATGGGACACACAGAATTTCTTTAACTGACTTCTGAATTTAAAATTTAGCTGTTCTATTTAAAGCTGTGTCCTTGCAGCTCTGAAGTAGTCACTAATCTTTTTATACACCATGAAATATTTCCATCATTTTTTCCCTCTGCAATTGTCTCCTGATTCACCACAGCACATATACTGTACTCCTAAAACTATTTAACAGTGGAATTCCTCTACAGGAAGAGTAGGAACTCAAAGACCTGGAAAGTTAAGAATCATAGAGTTTAAGTTACTCTCAAAGGCTAAATTAATCTTCAGTTAATGGTGGGGGCGGGGGGGATCATATTTTAGATATAAGATGGAAATGCAAACTAACTCAGATACTTCAAAATCATCTCCAAGATCTTCACTTCTGCAAACACTTCCTCTTCAACCTGAGGAAGACACAGGACACCGGCTCTTTTAATTTGAAAGATGACAAAGTGGATTATTGGTTAGTTACACGTGCCAGTAGGGTGATCCATTACCATGGACGCTCCATGGTGAGTACACGATGTCCGCCTTAATAGTAGTCAGAGCCTTATTGGCTTAAAAAAAAACGTAAAAAGGGTTTTGCATGTGAATTGAACTTAATAGGTTTGACATGGACTAACCTTAAAGAATCCAATCCACTCAAATCCCTTTGAAGGCTGCAGCTGAATTTCATGCAAATCTTACAGAAGTAGCCAGGCTGCTGGGATTTCAAGATGCCGTGTCCCTTTCTTCTGCAGATCTAAACCCAGGCAAAACAATGACACAAAACCCTCCCACAATTTCAAGGATTCCACTTAAGATGATCCTGGTTTTGTTCTTTGGCCCAGGGAAGTGTGACATTTAAAATTTGAAAGCAAGAAGAATCTGACATCAGGAAACACACTGAAGTAGGAAGCCAATCTCCTTTATTTTAAACACAGCACTGGACTAATGTTTCAAACATTAAAAAAAAGAAAATCTGACACAGCATGACTATTATTAAAATGCTTAGAAGAGAAAGATGGAGATGAACTTTTATGCTCAATGCACTAATGATTTTTCCTTTCTAAAGATAACTCAATTTTAGAAATAAATAATCCACCATATTCTAAATCTTCTGGCGGTCATTTTGAAATTCAAGCAACTTGAAAACAAACCTATTGATTTTTTAAGGCCACTCTAACTATGAAATTGTGCTTTCTTACACAATTTCTTACATTTTTTTTCATTTCCATTAAAAATATTTTGAAAGATTAAGTGTTCTATGTATGTTTATGTAGGTAGAAGAGCATATATATATATATATATATATTTCTGTGTAACAATATATAAACACTGACAGCTGGAAAATTATTTGTTTGATGACTGGATTTAAATCTTCACCAGATAAACATGAGAGAATAAGAAAAAGGAAAAGCATTTGTCAACCGCTTTTCCTCTTAGAGTAAGTACAGATGACTACAAATGTAACTATAACCAAATCAAAACCACACAGCGTGCATAAAGCACTGACTATGCAAAGCAGTTATAAATTCATGGTTAACAAAGGGCACAGAAAGCCCTTAAAGGAAATATTTTATTTCTGCTAAATTAATACCTAAAAGCATTACATTTCATCAGTTTCACTTAGGTTTAAAGTCCCCAAAGATTCTCCTCCTGAAACTGGCTATATTTTATGTGCAAACCGGGCTGAGAGCTATCTAAATCTAGATAAAACTCATTGGCTTGTAATCTTCACAATGATCTATACATCTAAATCTATATGCAAATCAAACGCTCTCATGCATTAACACATTCCAAAGCACCTAGGAGTAAAGAGAGTGCTTTCTCCCTCTCAAAACTCCCCTCCTCTGCTCGTCTCCCCCTCTCTTTATTTACACCAGCTACCTAAATAATTCACACCGCCTCCCTTTCAGGCTGAATGTTGCTGTGCGAGGCCGCACTGAGCTATTGCAGTAAGCAGATGGACACATGAATGCAGCAGGTGGGACAGATGGCAGCCCGCCCTGTCTGACGCTGGCTGCCTCAGCCCGGGCTGCCTTTTCCTTCCAGGTACATTATCATCAGTGTAGCAGAAAGCAGCACGCAGAGGGAAAAAACCCTTTACATGCAATACTGTGGGAACTAGTTAAATAAATGACCAGATGCTTATTTGCTTTCTTGACCAAAATGCAATTCACTTAAGAGTGTGTACGATGCATTTCCCCTCTCTCCCTCCTTAAAGGAGAAAAGTCCACCTCTATTCTCCAGCAAGCCCTTGAGTGCCTTATATAAAACGAAACAGGCCTGAAATCTTATCAAGATCTTAAACTCATGACTTCACAAAAATTTTGATTCTCCTTCTGTTTCCAAATACCTCTAGTATTTCACAGGTAACAGGTCTCATTTTTTTTATCTATAAATCTATATATCTTCTAGTACATGGTCACAGTTTTTAGATGAAGTCTTAATAACCTAGTATATCTACAGTGAGAAGCCTCAGCTTCTATCATGGGTTAAGTCTCTTGACTGAATGTCTTCTACTGATCTTAAGATATAGATAGATAGATAGATAGATAGATGGATAGATAGATAGATAGATAGATAGATAGAAAGATATATAGATATATATGTATATATACACAGAACTACTAAGTTTATTACAAAGTATTTGACACTGCTATGGAAAATGCAAACAAAAGCTGAGGCAGTAGGTCTGTCTTTGACTGCAAAAATTAATAATTTAATGTGATGCTTTCCTCTGTGGAACACCACTCTACGGAACAAGATGACACCCAAAATTATAATATATGTTTTGAACAAGAATATATATGAAAAAGAAAGTAATCTGGTGACACATCTGGCAGAGTTTGACTGGCACCACTATCACTGTACCACAGAAGTTGCCCTTTTTACACAAAATGTACTGCTGTCCAAATAAGCAGAAGCAATTAACTTCATTTTCTTTTTCAAGTCAGCAGGCAACTGATACAGCATATTAACTGAAATCACTGTTCAAGGACAATTTTTAAAAACTGTTTTGCAAAAAGGTATTAAATGTAAGCAGTCAGTCAGATGCTCTGTGCAATCCTGTGCTATCCAGATTTGTCTCTCCAACCTCTTTCCCCACCCTTGTGCTATGTCACCAGCAGCCTGTGCTGTTCCCTGGTCTGTCTTCCTTTCACAGTGCTTTTCCCTCGGCCTCCTTCTCATTAACTGCACCTTCTCTGAGCTGACACGGATGAAACCACCCATCCCTCCGTCAAACATCAGGTAGATTTCTGCTGATTTACAAAAAAATAACTCATACTTCCTTGCTAGCCTTTCTTGGTGTGCTTAAATTAAAGACACAACGTCACACACAAAGATTTTGTGCAACTATACATGTACACATAGAGAGTATGGTAGTATCTGCCACATTAGGAAAGTATGTCATGCCCTTTTCTGCAGCTTCCATGAATTTCTTGTCTTTGTAGTCAGCAAAGTCCTTGAAAAGGAATTACCTACATATTTACACACACTGTACACCAAACACAGTAGCAGAACAGGGGCCTCTACACTTCCTTAATATAGATATTAAGTATTAACCAGGTACATTGTATGGAATTGATTGAAAATTACGTTTAACTACTGAATCAAAAAAATCTTTTTTGTTTCGTTGGGGTTTTCTTTTTGGGGGGGGGGGGGAGGCGGTTTGGTTTTTTTAATCAGACTGAGCAATTCCATGATGTTGAAGGCAAAAGAAAAAGTGTAAGTTGAGACATGTCCTGTGTGATACTCTGCTTCCCCTGAGCATACTGGTATAACTGGAAAGAGAAACTGACTGTAAATAAACCTGCATGGGTAAATGAGAACTGGTCCAAACTGGCAAAGGAAACCTGAAACAAACAAGAACTTATCTCTTCAGGGATTTAAACACACTCATTAGGGACTCAAATAATAATAAACATCATAATACAGCATCTAGTTTAATCTGGTCCACGGAGAAGACATAGCAGCACTATCAAAAAGTCTATTCTTGTTTATTTCTGACCTGGCAGAAGCCAGGAATTGCAGAAAACCTCAGGGGACACACTGCTTTCATGGGATGCCCAGACTCATTCTAAGGCCAAAGAGGTTAAGCACTTAGGATAAACTTTGGATAAGCAGCACAACTTCTGTATGCTTACATGTCCTAACTGAAAATCCTGAACTTCAATGTTTTATATTACCACCTCTGAGGGGTTAAAAAAAAAAAAAAAAAAAAAAAAAAAAGAAAAAAAAAAAAAAAAAAAGGCAGAAGAAACCAAAAAGGTCAACCAACCCACAGTTTGACCATACATGCAAACTCATGAACTTATGCAACAGATTTCGGGACCAGCAACTTCCAGAAATGGTGAACTATGTACTAACAGTTACAGAAAAGCATTTTGAGCTTCAGTAACAAGTTTACAACATCCGAGAGCCAGTAAAAGGAGGGCACTTTACAAATGCTATCGCACAAGTCATGGTTTCACTATGATGATATAAGCTGTTTTCTCAGCAACAACAGATGAAGAGAACTCTGAACATGCAGGAACACCCTCTTTAAAAATAAACCTCTGAGCCACCACCAAGTTGCCACAACAGTAACACACACGTTATTAGAGAAGCGATCACAGAACTACACTTGGATTCAAAATGTGTATTATGATGGTAAGCTTGTTTCACCACTGACAGTGAATTAATACATTGGAAAATTAGGATTTCCCAAGCCTTCTGTTTTCATTATCAAAACCCATTGTTGAAACAATCAGGTATATTCTTAGCATTGAAACTGTGTACTTAACTCTGTGTGTGGGGGAAATGCACTAAGAAGGAACAAAATCATTAATTTTATAGTGTTTTAGATATATTTTCACAGTGTAGGTATTAAAGCAACTGCTTTTAATTATGGATTTAAATGCACTAATTAATAAGGTAAAGTGACTACTCCAGGTATTTTAGAAAACAAATTCTTGACTATTTTTTGCTCTTAAACAAACCTACTCAATTCTCTTTAACTTCAGATCTAAGCTCTGAATGCAATCTTCCTGCTTGGGTAATGCTTGCCATTGCCTTGTGCACAACATGCATAAGCAAAGCTCTCATCCTATCCCAACATTTCCCCTCAAAAATCAGACCTGGACCTCTCTAAAGAGGTGTATAGGGATGTCCTGAAGCAAAAGGAGCCAAACAGATCTGATGATTCTCCCTGAGGTTAAATCTGCAGAACTTAAGAAAATACTTATCAGTTCAGGAAAAATGAGTTGTGCTTTTTGTGAGTTAGTGTTTTGGCTTTGGAGGGGTTTGGAATTGAGAGCATGGTGGTTTTTTTTATTTTGTTAGAATTCTTTTTTCTTTTTTTGCTGAGAGTTTTTGGGATTTGGGTTGATTTTCTTTTTGTTTTGCTTTTCTTATGTTGTCCTCTTATTTTTCAAATCAAGCTATGTATATAGTTTAAATATAGCTTGACAGATTCCCAATCTCTTCTCAAATCTATTCCAGGAATAATGGGAAAGAGAAAAATACTTATAATACAGAGCATAAGTTAAGACAGATGTTGATATTGAATGTAATGGATATAATAAATACACAGTTTTAACAGCTCCCAAATATGCAAACACAAAGGAATGGAAAAGCTGCCTTTGAAAAGGAAATGAAGATAGAAGCAGACATTAAAGCCTAAATTGCAAAGATGTGATTTCAAAAAGACAGTAAAATCTACCTCCCCCTCTATGTCAATGACTAAGAAAGTTTAAACACTGACTGCTGATGTTCCATCCTCCCTTTCCTCCACTTCAGTTTTGAAGCACTGATTTTGAATACCTTGACATTTACCTCCATGCCTTTGCTTTAACAGTAACAGAGGTGAACTCTTAAAGGAGGAAAAAGTGTCTTTAAAAATCTCAAATGCATAATAATTCTTGCACTTATTCCTTTGCAGCTGAGCAGAGCCATTTACATAGTCCACTAAACACGTGTTTAGTAAACACAAGAGTGCTTCTATCTTACTGCCCTTGTAAAACCAAGACAGGGGTTCTGTTTTTAGTGCACACTCTGGTTCAGCATTAATCCTGTTTTATGTTGTTCACACCTGCTGCTGACTAGCAGCCTGCTGATGGGTTGTGGTTTTTGCCGCTCCCAGACAATCCTCACCAGCTCCAACAAAAAACTAATCACTAACGTGGAAACAAAAACCCAACTCCGGTGCAAAAACTGTAGAAGGCAAGAAAGACCTGACATTCCTACTTTCTTTTCCTTACTCCCCTAATCCCAATTGTTCAAACTTAAAACCATTGCTGAAGTGCACATGCTTACATTTAGTCCTCATGCTTAGGTTTTCTAGCTCTTCTTCTCCAGATAGCAAATCTTAAGAGACAAATGTCATGGACACAACCTTTATAAATATATGCTGTGTAACTCACCTTTTCCTTTGTGCCTAATAAAATAATAGGATTTGCTCTAACAGAAGTACTGAATGCTGATAATGCATCCTTTTGTGAACCTTTACAGAAACAGGTTTTTGCAGATTAAAAAAAAAAAAAAAAAAAAAAAAAAAAAAAAAAAAAAACAAACAAAAAAAACAAACAAAAAAAAACACCAAAACAAACTCCCGAAAACTTCCTTCAACATATTTTCACCTGAAATTCAAGATATTACCGTCATAGAAATCAGGTTTTGTTTCTTAACTACAATGCTAATCTACACACGACCATTTTAAAAAAAGGCCATAAAGTCACACCTATGCCTCATTTGTACAAAAAATGGAATGCTTTATCCGAGACAAAAATGTGATTTGTGATTAAAGGAATAGGTCTGAAATTACGTGGTGTTCATAGCCAAGGAGAATGAGAAACTCAAGGGAAGCAAACCAAATGAAAACAGAAATCTTTTGTTTGGTGAACACATGGAAGCAAAATGTGTATTGAGATCAAGGACAGGAATCGTGTGCATATTTACCAACTCAGATGGAAGCACTGATATCTACAACAAAGTTTTGGACTAGAAAAGTCTATAAAATGGAGGGCAGTACATGGTACTTTCACACCCACTTTATGGTACTCTTTATATGACTAAAGTAGCATAAACAAGCATCAGAATACTTGTCTCCTTTATCCTGTTATGCCATCTTGGTCTATTTCTTTCTACAAAGAGAAAAATGCTTTCTGTTCAAAAGCCAAGTTCCTATATCTGTTAAACACTACACAAACCCTTTCATAAGATGTTGGTTGGAGGCCATTTTCCTTCTATTAAAATTTATTTTGTATCCCATAGGCAAAGACACACTGAGTTGTGATTTCTAAATTCTACACAGGAACACCAAGGTGTTTCTGCATATATATAAAAAGGTGACATGCATCAAGCACACATATGTATTCCACATTACAGCTTTATACCCCAAATTCATCACCAGAAACAAACCAAGATAAATCAACCTTTATGTAAATTCAGCATTTGAACTTCTCTTGCAATTCAGATGTAAAACCAACGAAAAAAAGGGATCAGTCTTACTTGGTCTTATCACCTCCATCTGAAGGATTTCTACCTCTTCTTTAGGCAACCCAAGGCTGAAGATATGGGCATAATGCCAACACTGCTTTTAAGCTCACACAGAAAATATTATGGGGTAATCTTAGTATTTCCTGGTCACACTCCCTTAGGCAACTCTATATTGGTGCAAATGTCACATCCTGGCAGTGAGTCCTTGGACACAGGCTCCACTTCTTGATTGATTTATTTTAAAATACTACCAAATCATTCATTTTTTAAAAATAAATTACAGAGACTGATCCAAAATCCGCTAAAATGAATGGCATTCTTTTCATGTAGTCTTGAATCAGTCCACTATCAGTAAAAGCTAAAGATTTCTTCAAACAGATGGAAGAAGACCTTTGCAGCAGGCTGTCCTTCTTACCTTGGAAAATCTCTCCTAACTTACCTACAATGGTACAAAAGCCCCACATTAATTCTGTCAAACAGCTGCATCTGCAGTATTCCTGTTCCAGCATTACCTGATGCACAAGTATTACACCTTTTTTTAAATTAGGGGGGAGAAAAAAAGGTGAGGGGTAAGGGGGAGAAGAACCCCCACCACAGTTATCCATCAAATGTACATCCAGGCCACTGCTCCTGAGGAATTTAATATATGCTAAAGAGATACAAAAAGACATAAAAAGCTTTCAGAAATAAAAGTGCTTCAGAAGCTAGATTTTAATATTGCCAGGAAGGGTTTTTGCCAGATTATAAAGTTGACTTAAATGCCAGGATACTGCATTTTAGAGGCGGCGGCAGCATCTTACATATTGCCTGTATTAGTGGCTGAAGTGTATTGCAGATTCCAAAGATAGACTATCATCATCTGTGGGGGAGAACAAATAAATAAATAAATGAAAATTGGCATTCCCTACCAACCTTGCTACCTGCTGCCTTGAAGCACTCTTTTCAAGTGCAGCCTCTGCAGAAGGAAAAAAAATAAAAAAAAGTTAAGACTACTTTATTTTGATTATAGTGCTTTCCCCAGGCAGGAATTTTTATTTGTTAGAATCTTTAAACCATTACACTTTCAGTGATGCATTTTTATATTTACAGTTGACATCTTCATAGAAGAATGAAACCTTTGAGCAACAGCTCTAAAGCATGAAGGTTGCCTGCAGTAAGTACTTAAATTATTTTACACCCAAATGGAGCCAGTTGTTTTTAGCTAAAATTTAATAAACCTTAAATCAATGACCTTTCTTTTACTGAAAGCTCGCACTTGGGAAAACTAACTTCCCTAAGAAACATATTTTGGTGAACAAATGCCAAACAAAGGGCCATTTAAATCTGAACATTCTCTTAATTTATAGCTTGTGAACATTCAGTTCTTAAATTCCCGACTGCTACCTAATGTACAGAACAGTGGAGCACTGGTTTAATCACATATCATTGATTTCAAAGTGTCACAGGGATCTCATTGACAGTAATCAATAATAATCCAAAATCAATCAAATATGGTCTTGCACTGCCATTCATCAAATTTGAATATCCCAGAATTAATTGTAGGCATGCGAAATAAAAAGAACCTAGAAATAAAATTTTAAAAGGCTACAAAAATACAAATCAGCAAATTTGAGAAAATAATAGTGGATCTGAGCATGCTTCATGCCTGCTGGGGTAATTTAATGATGAATCATACCTTGCCTTCCCAGCAAATACTCTGAGATACATTCTTTTTCAAACATGAAAATCCACAGCAACTGAAGGCAGCAGACACAGCAGTAAATGATCAAGCATTATTTTATGAACAGCCGCGTTACGTGCCAAATATTAAACACGTTGCCAGTATGCTACAAATGGCACAAGTATGTTACACTATGAAGAACTGCACATTGTAAGTTAGCCACTGCATCTCACAAAGCAAGAACGGGTAAAATTGCTGCATTTCTGTACCAAAAGCCTGAATAGATGTAGCCACTTATCAAAAGAGCTGTTATTGTTGCAGAGGACTCCTCTCTCAACGCATTCACCTGTAATTTTGTCAAGGTAATAAATCCTTCCATTCATTACAGCACACTCAAAAGCACCCTGCTACTTAATTTAAATGGAAAAAAGCCCCAAAGTGTCTAAAACATTTACTTTTGCTAATGTAAAAGTGCTGGCATTTTACTTCATTCCTGATAAGCCGGTGCCAATGGATGTGATTATTCTTTTCTTATTCAAAGCATATCAGTAGTTCAAAAGCACTCTCAATCTTATCAGGTGTATGAACAGCACAGTTACTGAAAACAGTTTGTACTGCTCCTCTCTCTTTCTGCCAGGCTATCAGATAAACCCAACTAACTAACTGTATTTACACACAATCAAACATAAACTGTGTCTTCAGCACACTGGAGCCTGTTTCTGGCACGTTACTGGTTTTCTGCTTGACAGTAGTTGTAACTAAATCAGCAACAGTGATTTAGTTACAACAAAAATACAGTCACGTAGGGAGGGAAAAAAATGAGGAAAATTTTGTGAAGAATGATCACTTCCATCTCAATATTTCACAGGTATTTATCTGGTACTACTTGGAAAAGAGCATGGAAGCAATAGGTTTCAAATGCATTCAAAACAGATCTGACACAGGCCTTACCAGTAGAAAAAAAAATTTTATTTGCTTTTTTGTTTATTCTGTTCTCCTGTCCTCTAAGAACTGTCTCTGATTTGCAAAGGATGAAAAAGTGAAAGAAAGAAAGGAAAAAGGTTTCAGTGTCTGAAGGCACTGAAATACCTTTACTTTTTTTTTTTCCCAAACAAGACGGTGATTTTCCATGATCCAGCCTTCACCTTGCACTAAAAGACCCACCACAAACACAAAACAAAAAATCCCCCACTCCGCCCCAAACAAGCCTTTCGGCAACTCTCCTCTTCATTCAGTGTCTCAGATACAGAATTTTCAGTGCTAACTACTGAGGAATAATAGCAGACCAACTCCTTCAGAAGAGCCAGGGCTTTGAAGATTTCGCCTGCCATTGGAAATAGACACAGCATCCCTTTCATTCTCCTCAGGGTGACAGTCGCGCAGTATTTGAAGAGTTAAACGTTAACCTGGCTGTGCGCTGGGCGCTCTCATCTTGCTAAATGAAAACTTCTGGAACGCCAGGAGAAATCCTGAGTTTCAGCTCTTTGATTAATTACAGCCTTCCTCGGAAGCTGGAGCTCCAGCCGGAGCGTGGAGGCTCCTTCCCAGCGCCCCCTCCCACTGACAGCCTCTCCCCGAGTACCTCTGATGGAGCAGCAAAGGGCAGGCCAGTGCCACCACCTGAGCCCATCCCGCGCCTCTGCCGGGGCTCCCGGCGCACAACCAGCCATCCTCAAGATTGGTGGGAGAACAATGAGCCGAATTAAGCCAAGTGTGCAGCGCCGGGTAATGCGGCCGATCGTTGTTTCTCCATCTGTGACACCGGGGCCTGGTGATTGATGGGACAGGTGTCATTCACACCAATGTCACCCACCGCCGGTGGCCGCTCCGCGCCCTCCGCATCGCCCAGCGCCAACTGGGCCCCAGCCGCTCCTGCCAGGAGAGCCATGGGGTGTCCCTGGATGTCACCGGGCCACGGGGAATCCCAGCGTCACCCCTTTAATGCTGAGGGGAACAGCTGGTTGCAGATGTGGCGTTCCGTGACACCTCGGAACATCTCAGCTGTCCACCATGGTGGCGGCTGCTACGAGAACATTGCCAGGGAATTCTTTCACTGATGGGAAAGTGAACATAATTCAGCAGAGAAAACTTGCGTTCACAGAGCATTAAACTACCATGGTAAGGGGTGAAAAAAAAAATCCACTTTTTGATGTAAGAATTTTACCATTCTTCAAAGATAATTTTGCTAGCAATATATGGGCATTTGCTTTGGAAACGCACTCTAAATCTATCTTAGATGGCAGATGAGTTTCAGTGCTTTTTTTCAACGAAATGCTTTTCTCTTTTCCTCCTTAAAAGTGAAAATATAATTGTGCAGGAGAAAGCCTCACAGACTTGCTGAAATTAATCCCTCTGAAAACCATTTTAGCATTAATACTTGCCAATCGAGTAAATCACAGTTCACCTAAAGCAGTAAAATACTAACATAAACATAAAGGGACACTGGCATTCATCCTTCACAAAGCCAGGACCCAAATCCTACAGCCAATTTGAAGACAGAAAAAGAAAATAAAAGTAAATAAAAAATAAACAGAAAATTGCTTAATTCTTTCTCTTATATTTTCAATATACGGAAAACCATATAAACAAAGTAGTACTCTGCAAAGCATACACACAGAAGAGTATGATTTCCTATTTTTAGTTAACTACTGTTTTTACTAGATTTTCCTGCTTTGTATTTCCTTAAAAATATCCACACGTGAGATTGAAAAAAGTGCTTCTTCCAAAAACAGCTCTAGAAACAAACCCAGAAATAGAGGGAAAGGGGTAAAGAGCAGCAACATCACAGGTAAGAACAGACTGAATAAAACAAGTCACTTCTTCCCCATCCATTTTGGCATCTTTATATGGGAAGGAATTTCAGAAATGCTTAGGAACAAGCTAGCAGTACATTTTAGATACGACTTTTTCGTTTCACTCACCAGCACTCCTACAACTACAGGACTTTGAACTGTTTCATATCTAGCTAGCTTGGGGGCCGGGGGGGTGCATGCAGACATGGCTGGCTTACAAATATTTAATTAGATTTTTAGGGGCTTTAAATTTTTGTTAATTTTTTTGTTTGTTTAGAGTTGGGTTTTTTTCCTGAGGCCATTCAAAACAAGCAACAGCAACTCCACATCATCTTATTCTAACTTGCCAAAGCCATCAATCTCTGATCACACCTATTAGAATCTCACTGTAGCCAACACTACATTTTGCGACAGCTTGACCAGTTGTTTAAGTAAAGAGTGTGTGATGGAGCAAAGCTAAATCGACACATCTGTGATACTTCTGACACCCCTCAGCATGGCTAATATTAATTTGTTTTCTTTGGCTAGGTAAGTGCTGCCAAAACACATTACATATGGTATGTAGTTCCAATCAAAATGATGAAAAGGAGATGCGCAGCAGTTTTTTTTCCACTTACAGAAACATGAAAACACACAGAGTGTTAAGAGACATCTTCACTAATAACTTAGAAAACCTCTAATCACTTTATCTTAAAGTTTGGTTTCAGAATACAGCCCTTAAAGAGAATCTGCCCTCCCATAAAAAGACAGCAACTCAAAGCTGCAAAGACTTTTTACTCAGGAAAAGAGAATATAGTTTTCATTGTATGATGAAAGGATATATTTAGATCATTCTCGTGTGCATAGGGGTAACTAATCATATTTCAGCAGGTTATCATATAAATAAATGCACGCAATTCTGTATGAGGATATTATAAATGGCTTGATTAGACCGAGGACAAGGGCCATCTATTTCATACACCCCACTATACTAACTTACCACAGTGTATGGCGATCCTCCTCCAATTCCATACTTAAGGTTCTGCAGAAGTGTCACAAAATACTAAGTTTTGAGGGCGGTTTTTTGTTGTTTTGCTTTGCCTTGTAAATAATTCTGATCTAGATCTGAAAATTTCATCTAGACGACATAAAACTCAGGATGATTACCCACGGTAAGAATAAGACATTCAGCGGTACAGAAAAACCACATAAGCTTGTCTTGTACTCTGTAAAACTACTTCTATCGCTCTAACTTTCATTAGGCTGCTAATAGACATTTTTCTAGCAAGTATAAGAAGATGAAATGAAAAAATACATTTTATTTCAATTTTAAAAGAAATCAGTAATGATGCTCTGATTAGAAAGTTACACTACTTAAAAGAGGAAAATAATTGGAAATTAGATAAGATTCCCTTTGATGCAAACCTGCTATATTAAGGAACAGCAAAGAGAAAAGCCCTCCTTTGTTTGAAGGAAATACAAATTAATTGAAAAACGTTACAAGCATTATGTAAACAAACTCAAGAGATTTAAAGCTTCTGTAACACGGAAAATACATAAATTGTTTCACAAGACACAGAAGTCAAAAGGCAATATCCTATAGAAGCTGCTCTCCAAAGGGCTACTGAAAAAAGCAATGCCAAGTCCTTTAAAGAATAATCAAGCGATACTATCTAAAATAGCAGTATACAATTAATACAGTTTAATATTTTCCTTTAATGTTTCATAGTATTTTTACTTCTGGACAACAGAACCATAACAAAAGAAGGAAACAAAAACCCCACAACTATAGGACTTTTGGAGAGGACTAAGGACCATTAAAACCGCATATGTATTTTATATTTTTGTCTGAGGACATCATGATGTATATTAACAACTATATGCAGGAGGCTTCTTCCCCTAAAAATAATAATATTCTTTAAATGCAAATATAGCTGTGTGTCCAAGGACATATTAGCTGAAAAAATAAATCTCTGTTTGACAGCCAAAACTTATAGAAATGTGAATAAATATTAGACCTCTCATTTACCTGAAAAATTTTACAAAAAACCACAGCATCTTTTAAAAGCAGAACTGTGAGTACAATACAAAACCTGCTAGAACACATGGAGAATCTGACACAAAATGAGGTGTAAATACTTTACATTGCTGGCCAGCTCTCTTCTCATGGATAAGAAAAAACCCACATAAAACCACATAAAGGCAGCTGCTTTTTGACAAGCAACTGCACAGAGGGAAGTTATATAGCTCTGCATATATATATATATATATATATATATATATATATATATATACTTACTGTGTATATGTCTGTGGCTAGCACACAACAATAGACGCACATTGCCAAAACTGCATAAGGAATACACTACACACCTGGAACACACACAGCCGCACAGATACAGACATGTTTGAACACAAAACTTGCTGTGTGCACGGGCAGAAGATTTCACACAAAATGCAAATACACAAAACACAGCCACATACCTACACGCTGCTACAGCTACGACGGCACACTCATGACTCCCTATGTCAAGCCTAAAAGACGACACACGAAATGTACGAGAACATGTAATAAGTGGAATGGCAAGCTGCAGCGACTGTTGGTGTCATCCCTGCACTATCAAACACACATATGAGTATGATTGGAGACAGAGAGGCTAAATATTTCACTGTCAGAGCATGTCGAGAAATGCAATTCATTTCTCTCTCATGTGCTTTAGGACAATGACAATTTAATACAAGGCCAGCGGATGTAAAAGAGATAAAAACTGAACAAACTGGCCCAGCATAATCACAGATTTCCTCTAGAGAGCTCGGTAGCGTGAGGCTCATATGCACTTGTAACGGATCAACATTTTATTGTTTCTTCCCTTCATGAATTTGCTGTGAAAATGAATTCATAGCAAAGCTTATCTTATAGACAGAGGCCACTTCAGGCTTCAATAGGAGCAAGAATCCCTTTCATATTTTTTTCCTACTTCTCCTATACATTTTACTTATTCTAAGCAAAAAAGTAATTATCTTATATACTTCCTAGAAAGCTTAATTAAGCATCTTTTTCATTCCTGCTTATACTTCCACAGAGGTGCAAGCAACCTCCCTGCAGGCCCAGGGTCAGTCCTTTAAAAACTGTTCTGTAAAACGAATTATCTTGTCACTTATTCATGAATATATTTTATTTTTAGACCATAATTTTTCTATCATAACTTTGTAATATACAGAAATAGCAGCACAGCATGTGGACTGACATATCTGTGAGAATAGACGTATCATACTTTTTAGCTACTCTAAGCAAAGTGGGCTTCAAGTATTGTTAAATATTATCATAGACAAGTTACCTTCTCTATTTGATGAATAGCACCATGTATTTGAAATTAATTGCAAAAGTAGGGTTGGCTAATGAGGTGGCCCTTATCTTTTCTCAGCAGTGCAAGCACAAGTATTTTTCTGCTGGCTCAATATTTTTTAAATGCCCAAAGTGCTATTAACTAAGTTGAAATCTGATTAAAATACGAACGTTAAAATATTCACAACAGCTAATGCAGCTACACACACACACAAAAAAAAGGTAGGAAAATTCTTATCTCTTTTCTTATCATCAAGCATGTGTTTTGAAAAATAATAATTAAATAAATTGTTCCCTACAGATTCTCGCAGTTGTTTTGCTTCCCATTGGCATTTTTGAAAACAGTTTATTAAGACAATAGTTATTCTTTATTATGGAACTATGGGGATGATGCCCTTCTACCTGCCTTAGTTTAAAAAGAAATTTGTAGGAAATGCTAATGCTTAAGGTCTATCAGAAAAAGGACAGCAATTCTTAGGAAAAAACAGGAGGAAAAAGTACGGAAAAATGATCAGCCAGTCGAGAGAATTAATGGATATCCACAAGGGCTTTGCTAATAACATGGGTTAATTACCGCTGCAACGCACCAGGCTCAGTAAATAAAAGAGCACAACCATAAACACATTAAAATGAGCACCCATCACTAAAAGAGGGGTAAGCCCCAGTAAAGGAAAATCTGCCAGACAGGCATTTCAGCACAAACCCTTTGTACTTTCTGCAGGATTCAAAAACTTGCCAGCAGTGTAGCAGAACCAAAAAAGCAAAGCCCTACGACCGGAAACAGGGAAGGAAGAAGGGACCAAGGCCTGCCTGCTGCCCAAGGGGAGAGCCCAGCCAGGGGCTGTGCGCCCACCCAGGGCTGCGTGGCACCCCACACACCGGGTACCCACGGGAACACCAGCCTGGGGCTTTATTTCTGGGGAGCAACTGTGACAAGCTACCTAATAAAACAGAACGGAGAGGTTAAAGACTTTCAGAGCCTGGAGAAACCGTGGAGCGGAATCAAGTGGTGCTTCCCACTTCACAAAGAAGCGTTCTTCAGTCTGCCCCTTTCCTGCCTTTACGATTAAAAGACACTTCCAAAAAAATTCTTCAGCAACTTGAGGCTATGCCAAACCATTTTAAAGAGTGAAACTGACACAAACTCTTTCATGTTTAGCACATAATCACCTTGCGCACACGCAAACACACAAATATATGTACATGTAAGCAACACACACGCTCACATTCATCCATACACAAACACAACCCGGCCAGACTCACAGGGTGACTCCACAGACCATTCCCACACCGCAACGAGAGAACGGTTAGAAAAATATAAAATACGTACACCAACCATCACTGCACTGAAACACTCACACGATGTGACATCTACGTTCACTTTTTAAATGTTACAGCCATTCTACGCAACCTTTATTTCTTGTCACCTGCATATTCTACCGGCTCTGTTGCAAGATGAAAATCCACGCAGGGAAACAGATGAATTTGTTTCACATGTTAACACTGTTGCACATTTTTTAATGGAAAAACTGGGAAAGCCGCTACATGCCCAAATGAATGAAACACAGCAAGCCACAAAATGCAAATGTACGTAGTGCACAGAAGGTTTCTGGAGTTACAAATCTCCTCAATTTTCTGTGTTTGGCATTCAGAGACCACGTTAAAATTTACTAAACTACTCCTGTTCTCTCTCCTCCCTACCCCCCCTGCTTTTTTGGAGTGTTTCAATTGCCTTTCCTTCTTCCAACAGCTGTGACAACTGTTAAAACAGTCGGTAAAATTAAGTCCGCTCTATAATCCTTTAGTCAACGTTACACTTTAATCAGAGGTTGAAGGAGATTTCCCGTTATGAACGCAATGATTCATTTAAAATTATTAAACTGACACATATGTCAGAAAGAGCAGATATATGTATTGCATCTGTTAGCTTATTAACTATTAGTAATTATTAGTGCTATTATTATTGCTGAAAGAGCAAAAAGCTATGACTGCAGCTGGCTTTAAGTTATTGCATTCTTCAACAAGCTCTGCCTTAAAATCAAAGCATACCTAGTGACGGTCAGACAGATGTCCGTGCATCCCAAAATGTTCGGATAATTTTTAGCTAGAATCCTCTCTACCCTCATCCATAAGAGCTGCAGAAACTCTTACATCTATTTGTAAGTTCTTATGCTTACATGTGCGTATGCAGGTTACAGTATGTAGTCAAATCACAGTTATTATGGATATTAATAACATGCAAAACTCTGATGTTTACTAATTGAGATGGAGAAGTAGATATGTTTCTGAATGTTAGTTCTTTCTCTGTGTCCACTCAACCCCACATGCCTGCAGCCCTGCACTCAGACAATATAGTAAGAATGTTTTGAGATGACTTTTAATCGAGTCAGAGGAAGAAAAAAATTAGTTTGAATCTTGCACCAGAGCCAAAAAGACATGTGCCCCGATTTCATTTAAATGCATCTACTCTAAGAAGCTTATCTAAACTAATCATTCAAATTAGCTGTAAGAAGGTAAATTCAAGAAAGCTCCTTTGGGGGGGGGCTGGGGGGGTGGTGAAAGAGCCACAAAAAAACCCCAACCAAAAAAAAAAAAAAATACAAAAAAACACAACAAGAAACCCAAAACCCCACCAAAAAAAACACATAAAAGAATTAACTTATCATCTGTTTATGTGTTTTATGAAAAACGTGTCAGTGTTAGTAAAAGCTGTGGAAACTGAGAAACTGCATCCTTACATTACGAAGATATCTTACACTATATGTATAGTGCGCTGATCTATAAGCACAGCTGTGAGGGTACCGTACCTCTGTTTATTTTCTTTTCTTTACCCCTAAAACACTACATGGGGTTTTCCCCGCGTCCCCTTCCCAAACTATTCCTGCGAGCCAGCCTATTTGTTACTTCCCATCTTATCTCCCTAACATGCGATCACGGCAATTCACTTTTCATGCCTGGCTTAATTACCACCAGCCATGCACTGTGCAGGCAGTAAGGACAGCTAGTGGGCATCCACCTATAGTACACTGTCACCTCCCGTGCAGCCTCTCCGCGGCCGGGGCGATGCTGGCCGCCGGCCGGGGCTTCTCCTCGGCGCTCCTGTCACTCCCGGCCTAACACCGGGGCACAGCGACGTAAGCGGCTCGACACGAAGAAAAATGAACCGGTGACAGCTCCCGTGATATACTAATATTTAATCCCGGCCGCGGGCTGAAATCAAGTTCAGGAGCCGCTCCTCAGCCCCAGACCGCCCGGTTCTGTTCGGGCGCACGCTTTCCGCCGGAGTCGCTCCGCCAGGTAGCCGCCAAGAGCCAGCCAAGAACTGCGGCTCCTCAAAAAAGTGTGTCGGGCTGCCTTCCGCAGGGAGCCGCGGGCAGGGACACGCCGCGCGGCGCGGACCCCAAGCGCCCCACGCCGCGGGTCCGGAGCGGCGCCCCCCGGCAGGGCGCTCGCCCCGCGCCGCCGGCCGCCGCCGCACGGGGCACCGCGCCGGCGGCCGCTCCCGGCCGGCGCCCTCCCGCCCGCCGCCGCCCGCCCGCCGGCGCTGCCGGGGAGCCGGCGCACCTGTCAGACGGCGAGCGCCGGGGCCGGGCGCTCGCCCGCCGCCGGCACCGCTCCCGCCGGGCGCCTCCCGCCGGCCCCCCCCACACGGCGCGCAGCGGCCGCGCAGCGCCCCGGGCCGGCTCCCGCCCGCGGCCGCGGCGTTACCTGCAGCGGCGTCTTAGGCGCCTGTCATGTTTTGGGGCAGGCGGCGTGCGGCGGTGGGGTGGGGGCGGGGAGCGGTACCTACTCTTCCTCGTAGTGCAGGGAGAGCGGCTCCGGCAGGCAAAGTTCTACCGAATCCATGTGCGCCCGGCGACCATCCTCCGTGCGCCCCCGCGGCGAAAGCAAAGTTTCCGTGGCCGAGCGCCGCGCACTTGGCACGGGCGCGCTCCGGGCGCGGCGGCGGCGGCGGGCGGGGACCAAAAGCTCGCCCGCGCGCCTAATCAAGGACTTAAAGCCCCGCGCGGAGCTCATGAATATGCAGCAGGGCTGTACATATGCATCCCCCGGCCCGGGGGGACGGCCGATTGGTGGGGCCGCGGCCAATCAGGCGCCAGGGGCTCCGGGGCGGCCCGGCGCGCGGGGCGCGCGGCAGGTAGAGGGTGGGGCCGGGGGAGCGGCCTGAGGCGGCGGCGGCCGGGCCAGAGCGGGGACGTGCCCGCGCCGCCGGGGCCGCTGCCCTCCTTTCCTTCCCTTCCCGCCCGGCCCCAACTTCGGCAGGTACCTTGGCAGGCTCCCGGTTAAGGACTGCGCGCAAAGGTAGAGGATGAAGTTTGCGCGGCCGCCGCTGCCGGCCGTGGCGTTTCGCCGTGGCGGCGGCCGGGCTCGGCTCCCGGCGCGCTCTCCGGAACGCCGCTTCCCTAACCTTTGGAACTGCTCGGCGCCGGGAAAAACAAATAATTATAACGCCAAGCGCAGCCTGCCGAAGCCTCTGGGTAACTCAACTTTTCATTGTCGTGCGAGTTGCTTTTGGGGGGAAAGGGGAGGGGGAGCGGACTGGAATTTGACTACGTATATATGATATTATACATAAGAACATACTAAAATTATACAATTGTCTAATATAGAGATATGTAATTTCCTAGTTAAAAATTAGAAGTTTCCCTTTTTTTTACTTAGTTAAAAAAAAGGAAGAAAAAAGAAATTCCTAACAAAACGAGCGCTCGGATGCAGTCCTTAACATAATGGGTGCAGCGGGAGCGAACACAGGTACGCGTGTTCTATACAACATGGGGGGGGCTGGATTTACGTGTATATAAGGCATATACCCCTATGCAAGTATTTGGATGTTTAGATGTGTATATTTAGAAATGAGAAAGAAAAGATCCAGAACTGATCAATTTTCTCTGTTAGTGTGCAGGGATTAGAGTGGACCAACTCAGCCTGCCTCATTTTAATGAGATAAGGAAGGGCTGCACTGGAGTAGCTCTGCATTAGTACATCTGAGAGGGTGCCTAGACCTCTACAGGGTTTGGGTTTTTTGTGCAGTAAGTTTTGCTGAACTAAAAGGGTAATAAGCAAGTATCTCTGTAGGCATGCCTGCATAAACATCACCATGCCCGGTTCCAGCAAAACACTGCTTACAGCCTGCTCAGAGTTGTTCTCTGGCATATGAGAGATTCCTGATTAAACTTGTTCCAGCACAAAGAACGTGCTCAAATATAGGGACATTAGGGACACTGTTTGCACACTGAAACACATGCACATCCTGTTTTGAAAGTATCAGTAATGAATATGGGATGACTTTTTTTTTTTTTTTTCCTCAAAAGCTACCACCTTTACTTAATTGCATAACTAAAGCACCAAACATATTTTCCAGGTTCAAAGCTTTTCTGTCCCTACCATTGAAAAGAGATGCAGGCTGTTTCTGTCCAGAAAAAAAAAAAACAAACAACCAAACCGACACTGGAAAGACAATAATTTCTTAGAATGCAGCTCAACTCTTATAAAATCTTTTGTGACTGGAGCCCTAACGTGATGCAAATGGCAGTCTGTTAGATCAAAACAAATCAGTGCGAACCCTCAGAACGCAGTAATACTATTCACAAATGGAAACAGAAATGCCCTCTCCAGATCTGTTTTACAGCATTAAAAAAAAAAAAAAAAGGCGGCAGCAGAACCAAATTCCAACATATATAGGTTCAATAGACATGTTTGTGTATGTTTATAGCAAAGAGATTCCAGCATTCTGTATTTAACCTTATGTGAAGACTGGGCCTGCTTCCTACAAACCTGGTATAAATACTTGCAATTTTAGGAATCAGAACTCACACACCAAAACTACAGCTCAGCTACTATATAAAAGCAGGTAGTAAAAGCTTAATTACCAGTAGCATTATGCTGTCTATATTGTTAAATGTGAACTCTGTAATTAACATGTAAATTTACTTGTGAGCAGTGAATTAAAAAGCTCTGAAATGCAGGGTAAAATTTAAGTACTCTGTAGAAACATCAGGGACAAAAAAAAGTACCAGTTTTTACCAAATTTTAAAACAGGAGGCATTAAATCATGTTATTCTGTTAGAACATCCTCTTTACGTAACAATTTGATAAATGCAGATTTTGGAATTAAATCGGAACTTGAATATGATGTCTTTATGTCTAGTTATCTGTATGACTATATAAACTCAAAATACAAGTCCTACAAACTGATTTACATATGCACGTGAGCAAAACATGCAAATACAAATATATTATTTGAGTATCTCTGTGTATAGATTTATAAGTATATGAGTATGTCTGTTTATAGAATTATACCCAAAATGTCTATTTTTAATATGTTTTATTCCAAACCAAATCATTGCATGTATATATCATCTTCTTATGTAAAAATCAGCCATAAATGACTCCCTGTACATGTATGATTTGATATGGTCACTTTTCTGTATTACATTCCTTGGAATACACCCTCCTGAAAATCTGACAGCTAATCTATTTTGAAACTTAGCAAAGCACCGGTTAGCTTCATTCCTACTTTTGTTTGTTTTCTCCTCAGATTTTATATTCAGGGACTGAAACACGATGGGCTCTCTTTCTGTCATGGTCTGTCTTCCTGTAAGCCCTCGTTTTCACATCCCCGTTATTTCCAACTACCTCGTGAGCTTGTTGTCCCTTCACTGCTCCCCCAAATAATGCATTTTTCCTCGCCCCCTGTGAGCCATCGCTGGTTTTCTATCTAGCATCTTTCATCCAAGCAAGCAGCTCTCTGCCCTGCCAGTGCTGCCTCTTGGAGAACCAGAAATACCGTGCTGCACTTTGCATGTTGATAAACAAAGCAGTTGGCTTCTTCCCCCAGGGACCGAAAGTGTCACCTCCACCAGACTGGGGCCTGGAATTCCAACTACATTCTTGAACTTGGGTTTCACAGTTACAGATCAGTTTGGGGAAAGTAGAGGCGGGGGGGAAAAAAAAAAAAAAGAAGACCAGAAAGAAAGTATAGCAGCAAATAAATTTGGGTTAACTGTAGCTTCATTTTAAGCTCTTCTGTAGAAATAAATAAAAGGAGTAGTGGGTGGGAAAGCAATCCAGGTACCAGTTTACTGAATTTTATCAGGGAATACACAGTAAGAACATGCATGCAGACACATCTGCAATAACTTATCAAAATGTACAGTGCAAAATCTTACCACAAGGAGTCTATACAAAACAGTGGTAATGGAATCAAAAGAGAGGGGAAGAAAAAAATCGTCAGGAGTGCCTGCACCAGTCAAGGGGCATTGCTGAGCAGCACCCACATTTCCATGTCTCTCTCTGCATTTAATTTTTCCCCTGTGTTCCAAACAGTACATCTTTAAGCATCTTCACATCTAGATACTGCAGACATTTCAAGGCATCAGAAGAGCCAGATTCTTAAAGCACAGCTACCTCAAGGCAACCGAAGTGAGGTTCAGTGGCACTTCACAGAAACCTCACAGTGCATTGTGTCAAATGTGTATTTACCATAAGGAGCAACAAGCTCAAGCCAGCAGGGAAGCAGCAAGATTATGAAAGCCTGGTAGCTGCCGAGGGTTTATTTGGGAATAAGCATACTTTAGATAAAGCTTTGCAATACACCATGGAGCCTTATTCAAAGCCCAGCTGGAAAATACCATTTTGTTAAGGGTTTGAAATAAATACTAAAGTGTCATCAAATATGTGATCTTCTCTTTATTCACAGTCACTCATTAACGAAACTCAACTCAGATGTGATCTCACTCAATGCTACAGTGAGATTAACATTAGAACAGTACGGCCACTGTCTACTCCTCTTGGGTTTCTCACTGGAAGGCACTCAGTACACCTCTGGAAATGCTGCTAATGATTTAAAAAAACTAACACCTCCAAAGTTCCAAATTCTGCTCACCTGTTTGTACGTAGTTGGACAAATGCTATTAAGTTATTATTTAAAAGACATCTGCTGCTTCAGTCTGTATTTAGCGGTGATTACTCTTTGTTTTAATCTTAGGGGGAAAAACTCACATAACACAATCTCTGATGCTCCTTTGAACTTTTCCACAGTTTGTTCACAAATACATGGAGCAAGGCTTTTAGCTTTTGCTGCTACATTCACTCCCAGCATATAAAGAATGTCTCCGTGAAATAACAACAGTTGCCTTACCATGTTACTGTGAACTACATTTAATTTATCTGGTCTCAAATATTTTCTCCATATTTTCTCCTTGTTTTGTTTTCAAGGGCATGGGTATGGGTATTTAAATGACTGCTTTCACTGGTACAGAATAAAATCTGTTCACACTGCTATAAATGAATATTATTCTCTTGACAAAACACCTTTTCCAAAGCCTCTGACAAAATGAAAGAAAGGGAAAAAAAACAAAACAACCACAAACCAGAAGAAGGGAGGCACACGCACATTGCCTGTCACCCACCAAAAAAGGTCTCCTCCCTAAAGATAATTCAGGCACACACTTCAATATGGATATCTCACTATTACCCCAAGCTCTTTTTTTAGTGTAAGTTTCTTCAGAGAAACTGAAGTGCATTACTGTCTCAGACAGCCAAGGATAAGATGACTGAGGGAATTCAGTTGCTCTGTTTAATTAATACAGGATTATTTCACTTTCATTTTGTGAAGCTAATAATATGACTGGTGGAATGTCAGTAAAAATTAAATCATAAACTAGTGCAGTACCAAAGGGAAAACTTACTTTAGTTATGGAGTATTCCCAGCAGAAATCTTGAAAATCTTATACATATTTACACTGATAAAATACCACATGTACTTCATGGGATACTGCAAGCATTCTACAATCCTTGTGGCATGTATTTACAGAGCAAGAGTTAACATTTTGAGATTATACATTAATAAATGAGTTGCAGTTGCATTGTTTCTTGAATGTTAAGCACCACATACTAAACGCAGGAACACGTTCAAGGTCAATGCCCTATTTTAGACCTTTTCAGCAGCTGTGATATTATGATAATCACACTTAAAATATTCCTATAGAAAGAGTAAATTAGTCCCTTTCACTAGAAGGATTATTATAATAAACAACAAATCTGAAAGCGAACAAATTCAGATTTCTCTTTTTGTTTGTTGTTTTTTGTTTTGTTTTCTTTTTCCCAGCAATGCAAAAAATTGCTCTCTTTTTACTGTGATGGCTTTTCTATCCAGGAATTTTAAAAAAACAAACCTAAAACCCCAATACTTTATTCTGCACTTACATTACCTTTTGTGGGTTTTTTTTCTTCTTCTCCTCTTTTTTTTTTTTTTTTGAGGCCTCACCTATGTAAAAGTGCCTTCCTTAAATGCATTTATGCTTTCTATTAGAATCAAAACATTCCAGTTGACATTCCATTCTATCACCTATACTGCAGTGAAATGTAATATCCCACTAAACCGGAGGGGAAAGAAGAAAACTTAGCATCAGCAGCTATTCCTAAGCAAGATTAGGGGTTTAGCTCCATCTAATTGAGGGATGAGACGTGTCCCTCAATGGGTCTCCCCACTCCCCCACCTGCCCTTCCACCTGACTGCAAGCTCAAAGGGCTAAAAATAGGAGAAGACGACGGAGCGTAAATATTTCCCCAGTGAAAACACCAATAATCTTTACTGTGAGCTGACACGAATTGCTCGTTACACTGCCCTAGGATATCATGGCTTGAAGCGAGAGCGCAGACACGCACAGAGCCACCAACCACCCTCAAAGCTTTTGTGCCGTCTATTTGTGCCTGTCCATGTCGCAGAGGCTCCTACGACATCTGACGTGGAGCCGGGACACCTGCTGTACAAAACGCGTCCTCCAGCCTGCCTGCCCCCACCCCCGACAGTCCCAGCCCATCTTCCATCACTCTTCTGCCTTTTTCTCCCCCTGATCCCCCTCCACTCCCTTCGCTCTGGCATTTTTATTATTAATGTTATTGCTATTATTACTGTCCAAGCATAAGCTGATCCACAGGGGAGCCTGTGTAATTTAACCCCTCAAGCACTAAATTCCTTCACATGTGCCAAAGACACAGGTTTGTTGTTGCCTCCAGCAATATCCCGGGAAGACGAGTGATGGCGGTGTCATATCATCACACAGCGACTTAATCTATTGCGACACCCAGGGAACGGGTAACTGAAGAGATTTACAGAACATGCTCTCTGCCTGAATACAAAATGTTATCCCCTTTACCAACAAACTCAAGTCACAAGAAACAAAGTGAAGCAAATTTTGCTCTCTTATGGCTCATTGTTTCCATGACTGCTTTATCCAGTCCTACGCTCACATTACTTGTCCCACTGTACATCTTCTAGCTGTACAACACTTTTTTTTCAACATTTTTGTTCTCCATCCTTTGTTCTTCACGTGTTCTCTGATTAACAAACAGCTAGATCATGTTGAACTGCCAAGTAACATAAGCCATGGAAATCTTTTATCCATACACTAGATGACTGGAACTATCACATCAGCGTTATCTCCACATGCTGTCTTTATGTTGTTTGACATCTAATGCATCCTTTTTAAAACAATGGATTGAAGGGGTTGCACTTTTTAAAAGGTGCAAGGAACACTAAGTCAAACACAGATTAGCTACAATAAATACCAACCTCAGGAAAGCATCTAACTACTGAAAATCACACCCATCCACCCACCCACACACACCCCCCAGTCTGTTTGTCAAGTAGAGACTTTCTACATGGTTGTCCTGTTATCCATAACTATTAAGGAACAATTCAATATCATAAAGCAGCCTTTAACTGTTCTCTCCAAGATCGAGGTGAGATTCTCTCTCTTCTAACGTTTCACTGACCTAGGAAGCAAGAATTTGGCATAGAATTAATACTGGAGACAAATGAGTCTAGTGAAACGTCCTCAGCTCAGGATAACCTGATTGTGCTGGTTGAAAAGAGCTTTCACCATGGGAAATTAACAGCTCTGAAACCACTGGTAACAAAGGCTGAGTTCAGATGCTCAAGAGCAAACAAATCCTTCCTCCTCATAAAGTAATAGCTACCCTTATCTCTAGACACTCAGATCTAAAATAGGTAGAGGCTTCCTTGAAGGCCACTGAACTCTGTCCCTTTAGTAACAGAATTCTGATTTTTGTTTCAGTATACATGCCTTTTTAAAAGCCTGTATCAGCTGACTGACTCAAAAATATAAACTTTGTATAGAGGCATAATTATACTCCAGGTTACGTGATTTCTTGGACACACACTTGTGGGCACAGGAAGACACTAAAACCTCCTTGTACTTCTCCCAGTCATTAAGATGAAGAGACTTAAAAGAAAGGTTATCATGGATATACAGCTTCCAGATAGTAACTCTGTGGATCCAGGAGTTTGAAAGAAAAGTGGAATTCAACTGCTTTTTTCCCAGGTCCTTCAGCTCCCTGAAAGCCCAAGGCCTGATGTGTCAAGGTGCACTGAGATGCTGTTGACCATTGCTATATTCCTTTCCCCTTAGTGGTGGGTAGGAGGTTTAGAATGCCCACCAGGAAGATGCCACTGTACACCAACACAAGTGCAGCAATCCTGCTGTCTCCAGTAGACTTGTACACTAACATTTAAGGGAACATTAACGTCATTAATACAATACAGAAGAGTCATGCTTTTAACAGAAATACCTGTGTTACATTACATTATTACAATGAAAACCTTTTTTTTCTGGCTCTATTAGTAAGTGTATTCAAATGACAGCATATAATCATAATGACATCCTTCTGCAGCTGAAGCCTTCTATTATCAACTCGGTTTCTGTCCTATAGCAGCTTCACTTCTATTGACCAGACAGTTAGCCCTGTTCAATTATTCAATCTCAAATCAATAGATTTAGCTCCACGTATAATAGTTAAGGTGTAAACACTATGCACATGTTCTTTCAGCTTAATTCCTTTACTTGCAAATCTGAATTTATATATTATTTTTTTAAGAAATATACGAACTTCAGTTTTCATTTTAGGCTGTTTTTTCCTCCCAGCAGCTTTGCCCCCATTTCAGGTGTTACCTTTCTAAAAATCGAGTTTAACTTGCCTACAACATAAATTTTTGTCTTTCACAGATAAAAAAGGCAAAGTAAGAATGATAATTATTTGATTCTAATTATGCTGAATAAAGCAATAAAATAGCAGTATGACTTTTAAGCAGATCCGGTCAATATTCCTTTGCTAAAGCAGTCACTCAAGGTGTGAATTGATCCAGAAAATACAGCCTTTAGACTTACTGCACTTCTGACACTTGTATCACAAACAATTTGGTTCAATTAGTGCAGATATGTGTCTCTGTGTGTGCCTACACCTACAACAAACCACATGTAAGTGCATTATATTATAGGCTCTTGGTTACCTAGGTATCTTCACACACAAAAAATAGGTGGCAAGAAAGTAAGCTGAACCAACACGTGTATACAGAAGTGTCTCCATCTTTCATTCTAGTCAGAAGCAACTTTATTAATTTTGTCCCTCCAAGCTTCCAGATGACAGACAGATTTTACATTCTTTTCTCAAACTCATGCATGTTGACTTGAGCAACACACCCCCCACTCAACACTTCAGCACTGCAGAACAGATTCCTGATTACCTACAATGCTTTAACATTGTTTAACAGATTCCTGATTACCTAATTCCTGAAATTCCTAATTCCATTTCTGTGCATCTAGGAAACAGATCTAACACTAGTGCCATAATGCAGTATCTTTACTGACCAGGTAACCCAGAATAATTTGGTTACAACTTATCTGAGCCTGAGCTCAAACAATACTACCCAATGAAACACTGATTTCCTGGGGAACACCCTTGCTGTTACCTGCCTTGAACCCTTCCAGGACTATGTCCAAAGCAGCTGCAGTTTATAAGCTGGAGGATAACGCCAGGGAGCTGTTACAGCAAGGAAATCTAAAGCAATTTCTGCATACAACCACTACAATGTGACTGTTAAGAGACAGATAAGAATTTCTCTATTACTGTCAAGGAAACAATAGGCTTAAAATTTTGGAAAGGCTTTAAAACATAAAATATCAAAAAGAAAAGTTGCAACTCAGTCTTCCTACTGACCCGTATACTCCAACTTCAGATTATCTGCTCCCAAGGTATTAGCATAAACTTCTCCAGTGTTATTAAAGGCCCTATCTGCATTCTTTAGCACTGTTTGCATTTAGTACACATATTTTCAGAATGCTAACAGTCTTTTATTCAATAATGAATTTGGCAGAAAAACAAGAATCGGCTCTCTATAATGTTATTTTTCTAAATAAATTGTCTAAACCTGATTGAGTTAGATCCTTGAATCATACTTTGGAAGATGCAGCTTGGAGTTTTTGAATGAAGTGAAGCACTTAAGCAAATCAGACTTTTATTCTTCATGCACTGAGAAGCCTCAGATTTAAGATGAAAGAGCTGGACTGCCTTTCTGTCTCCTTATCCTGCAAGGTCCCTTCATTCTCCCTGTTTTCCCAGTAGATTTACTTGTGAATCTGGTGACAGCCACATTTGAAGTCCTGAGGTCTGACTCCTGACCTCAGTTATGTTAGCCCTTCCCTGCAGAAGAACTACCCCTTGGATCACTGACTTGCTATTATTCTATGGTTAATAGACCTGAGCTGTGCAATATTTTTTTATCTGGCTACAGTCCTATCTCTAAATTCTCTATTTAGAATGAATACCGATTTTGTGACATGAAGTCTGCTATATAATGAAATGCAAACAATGAAAAGGCTAAATCAGTTTACAAAAAATCTATTTGTCAAACAGTGTGGAGATGCTCCCAATTTAGTCTGGGCAGTGCATGCAGCTCTTGATAAGGGAGTTAAAACCGAGCCGTTCCGCTGCATAAAAATAAAAGCATCTGCAAGGGAGAAGCATTTTCTTTAGGAGACTCTTCCCTAGAACCTATAGGTAATTATTAAAAAAAAAAAAAAAAAAAAAAAAAAAAAAAAAAAAAAAAAAAGAAGGAAAGAAGAAGAAAAAAAAACCCCACCACCCCCCAAAACCCTTGGATTCTGCAGGAATTTTCCAACAGCCAGGAGCACTGTTAGAGGAGGTAGCAGCAAACGCCTCCCCAGCGCAGTCCCCTTATGTCACATTTGCATTTCTATTCAGCTACACTGCCTGACAATGAAGCAAATGGGCCTGCCTTATCTGTACAATTCCGGACAACAGAGATTTCTAAGCCATACAAAGGAACGAGCTTAACATTCAGCACTCAACACCTCCTGGTGTCCCCCCTCGCCCCCGCCCCGGCCCCGGGGGGACGGCGGCCACACAAACACCTGGCCACGCCACAGCCTGACACCCTCGCATGGCATCCGAAAAGGAGCCGGCGAAGAGAATGACAATAAATTACAAGAAAAAGCGATCGAGACTTTTAAGGAGCTCGCCAGCCTCAAGGAAGAAAACAGTCCCAACCCTCCAGATTTTCAGGCTTTGTCTGGAGCGTAAAGGAGTGTCCCTGGAATGTAAAAGTAGATAATATCTAGTCAACCATTTGTGACTCCTGCCGTCCCTTTTAGGCTGGTATTTAATACAGCAGATGAAACCTATAGAGCCTTTTATCAGGGAAATTTCATATCACCCTAGTTTTCATTAGAAAACCTTTAGCAGCTAGGCTGGCTAACTCGTGCCATTTCATTGCACCACGAGGAAATTTCCGGCTAATTCCTTCAAAATTAATATCGTCTGGTTTAAAAGTTAGAAATGACACGAAAAAACCTGCACAAGCTGAAACCTCCAGATCAAACTTGTGTTATGACAGGACTTAAGCCGGCTATAATACAGGCTAGGGCTTTAAACAGCAAGGAAAAAAATTACAGTGACACAGTTCTGTAGACACTTTGGCTTTAGTCTGGCTTTACATTATATATACATATATGCACTTACACATTGCGGCTGTCTTCTTGGCCCTCTCTTGCTCTCAAATACTCAGGGTAACAAAATAGGCTTCAATCTCAAGTACATGAAACTTCATTGTGTAATCCACGTGTTTATTTGTACACACAGAAGTAATCTGGGGTAGCAAGCATGGAGAGAGAGGTGAGAGAGTGTCCCTCTTTTTGTCCCAGATAGTATATCTTAAAGCAGAATATACCTTTTACACACCGAATTTTAAACTGCTGCCTTATACCTTAATTGTCCTGATCTTCCAAGTAAGTTTATTCTTTGCTGTTGAACAAATGCTGAATTTCTCCCTAGAGGTGGTTGCAATGAGTAGTGATTCTCTATCTTTTTCTCACTCGCACAGTTTTGAAGATTTACAGGCATGAATATCATCACGTTAACACAAAATGATATTACTATTGCCAAAAAACAAGGCAGTTAAGCACAGAGACAGTGAGGAACGAAGAGCACTTACTCAGATTCAAAGGAAACCCAAAGCTCTTTAAAGCAGCCCATTGTTTCAAACTTTACTAATATTGATGCATCAAAAGCTTCTGTGATTGTTGCTTTTGCATGAGTTGGAGCAAGAGGCTGGAGTGCATTCTGCCTCACGTGCTCATGAGAGAACAGCCAACTTTTATTATCCTTAGCACCAGGAATGGCTTTATTGCCAAGAAGGCATGAAACTAGCATTGTCCTGGAATCACACCTCCTAAAGCACCGCAGATCCCTCAAACTCTGTCAAGGTGATAGATCATTTTTACCTGCAACTGTGCAGGCATACAAGCAAACTTCATACAAGGCATGGGAATACGGTGCAGAGCAGAGCAAATTTTAAATTTCCTTACACTTGCTGTGATCAAAGTAAAACACAGGACAGAATTAAAGAATTGCTACTAATATGTCAATATTTTAAAACACTTTTCTAGACTGTAGTGTCAGAGATACTATGAGGTATCACACACTGCTTCATTGTTGGAACTACTTGTTTTTGTGGATTAAAACAACAATTAGTACAGATGAGAGCGAGAAGTGTCAGCTGAGTAAAAAAGAAAAGAAACCTAGTGAAACATTTTTCCACAGACTGGTCCAAGGTTTATTTTAATCTCAAAGCAAGTAATCTAAAAGGCTTGCTGTAACTATCCAAATGAAAATAAGCCCTTACTTCTACCCCTTCATTAGCATGCAAGGACAGAAGTAGTAGCATTTACCTTGCTGAATGCACACACAGTTTATGCCTGCGTATTGCATCTTGAAGATACCTGTCAGGATGGTTTCTACAAGCCTGTCCCTTCTGGAGTAGACTAAGCAACACAGCTGACCCAGAAGGATTAGATGAGAAATTCAACTAATTAATGAGCCCTGCAGGCAAAACATCATTTCTTCTGCTCTTTGGGGCTTTTACAAGGTCAGCTGGTTTGTTGGGGTTTTTTTCCCAGCATCAGGTCAGACTCACTCATCTGTCAATTTACACAAGATTTGTAAGACAATAGTGGCCGCTATCAAGCCAAACAACATGGTACATTTTTTCCAATCCCTACAGTAAGGGAAGAACTGTTCTGGCCAATTCAGCTTTATTAAAATATGCTTCTCTAATGTTACTTTTCTCTTCCAGGGGCAATGGCTTAGAATTACAAACACAATATTTCTCATTTACAAAAATATTCTGGATCACAAGTTCAAATATTCTGGAACACAGCTGAACTCCCCCCTCCTGCTCTGCTGCCTTTCTGATGATTGCTTTTGTGAGCATCACATGGCACAGTTTTCTTCCATCTGCCAGAGAAGTTTCCCCAAAAGTATATCAAGTTCAAGAAATGAGGAATCTGAATAGGAGACTCATTCAGATAGAATTCAGAAAAATGATCAGCTCACCTCATCTGTTTCTCTAGCAGTATGTGCACTGTTACCATCCAATGGCCTCTTTGGTAATAAACTTGTCCCACCTCCCATCTGCTCTTCTTGCTGGCCTCCTGCCACTTCAGCCTCAGTCCTTTCCTGTCTTCAAGATGTCATTCAACTTCACTTGCTCCCCTACCCATTTGTTTCTCTTTCCAAGTGAGATCAAGCATACATCTTTCTATGTGTCTCACTCCAGCCTTTAACTTCTGCTCCATCTTTTTAGTAAGTGTCTATATTTCTGCTCCATTTATCATAGTTGGCAGTATGCACTATGCAGGTGTCAAGGAAACCAAGAGAGAGTTCACTATTCATGATGCTGCCTTTTCAGCCTTCTTGTGGCTTGCCATTGAATGTCAGCTCCTTAACACTGAGCTGTATGTCGAGAAGAATATTATCAGTTAAAGACAAATTACTTGAAGCCGATACAAATGCACGTGAAGAAACAAGGCTGCTTTAGACTTTTTCAGCCTGATCTCTTTAAGATTTTTATTTGCTTATTACTTGAGTTTTCATGTCATCCCTACAGGATTTTTTTCCTTGTTGGCTAAAAGAATAAATGTACAAGACACGGTGAAGTGCTGGGACATAAGATGCAGGCAGACCTCTGTAAACGTGAACACCTAATGCCTGACCTCAGTAATGCTTTCTTTTCTCTATACATCAATATAGACTTGTGTTTCACTAAATGTAATCAACTCAGGAAAAGAGGCATCTTGGGCTCAGCAGAAAAGAAGTCAGAGGTAAATGAGAAACACCTCTCAGTCTTTCTGTGAAGACTGAGAGCAAAGCTCCACCCGTCTCCTCTGCTGCCTTGAGCAGGGAGAAAGCACAGCCTTGCCCCTCAGGCTGAGCCCAAGAGCATGGGTTCACCTGCTACCAGCCAAGAACCACTGCCTTTAAGGACAACACTCTATTCCACAAATATACAAACATAATAAGAATCTAACTTAGCAAGGAGAGAGTTAACTTGATGAGATTTCACAAATTAGACATATGACAATGGTTTTCAGGTCAGGCAGTTCTTTGGACAAATGCAGGTTAGAGACATGATGATACAAGGGGAAGAATTAACTTCTGAGGTAACTCATATATGAGGCAGCTTGAATTATTTTGCATAAAGTGCAGTATAAAAGTTTCCATACAAGGATTTTTTAACTCAAGATACGCAGTTCATCATGACTGCAGTCTGATTTAAACTCTGTTTTTTCTACAGTAGAAGTGCACACATTCAACATGAGCACAGTTCACTGCTTTCTATTGTGTATGACAAAAAACAGTAGACAGACACTCCTCATAATGTTTATCTCCAAACACTTCTGTCCAGGCCACCTTCCTGGGTTACCCATCATTAGTATGACAGCAATGATAAAAGTAGAATTTTTCGTACGGTAAAACAGACAAAGTGTCCAGTTTCTGGCCCAGCTATGCATCTTCTAATGCAAAGCTTATAATTTTCATCCTTACTGATACTTCATGCATTCTTTAAAACAGGCCTGCAGAAAGGTTCGGTGACTGGCAGAGCCACATCTAACAACTTCTCACATCTTCTTTCATATAATTTCTGTGAAAGTGACAAGAACTATTGATGTAAATACAAACATAAAACTAAAACTAAGGGCCTAACACAAAAATTTAGTTTAATGCCTTGCAAAATTCCTCAGGGGGCTAAAGTTTCATATTTCTCCAATACTGTAGATATTAAATTTCAAATTGAAATTAAAATCTGAACATTTGCCAAATCATTTGCTGGATTTTCCCTCCTTTGCTAGAAGGCAGTAAAAGATATTCTAGTTCACTGGTCAACTATGTCCCTTTGTATTCAGAGATGACTACACAATGTCCTTACCTTAAAATGGTAGACTAAACAATTGCTTTAAGTATTTTAACCTATTTCCTGTCACTGTTACATCACCTGAGAAAAAATCCACACCTCCAGAAGAAGGTCAGCAGGAGTGGGTCGAGGCTGAAAAGGCACTGGAAGTGCAGGACAACTCCACAGTGGAATGGGTAACATAACTCTGTGGGCAACACACGTGGCATATTACAAGTAATGGCAGATTACAATGATATAATGAAGGGATGCCTCTCGTACCCTGAAAGACAAGGACAGCATAAGACAAGAACCCATCCAATTATCTCCACTCTTATTTTATTCCTCATCCTTCAGTCAACTATCTCAAGCATGGGAAGCACCCTCTTGAATCAATCCTTCGCTCATTCCATTTATCCCTTTACAGGTATGCTCATTTTATTCTGGTCCACTCGGAGTCTGGCACGACTGAGAAGAACAAATTAATTTGAGCATAAAAATCTAGCAGGCTCTGTCTGTAAGGAGTGACCACGTATTTTTCTTGTCCCCTCTACCCAAGTGCCACAAACCAGCCTCTGTGCCAATGAAGCTATTTAGTACCCCGTACCATCATGTGCAGTGGGGCAAATCCACACCCTATTGACCACCACTCCATAGCTGTTTGCCTTGTCTCTCTGGTTCGACAAGTCTGTGCTGATGGCACCTGTTAAAGCTGCTTCAACTAAGCTGTTCTGCATTTGTCTGGCTGGATTTGGACTTCCCGGATCCCTGACTGAATACAAAGTGATTTGAAAAAACGGTGTTTGGCAACAAGCACAGTGGGGAGCACACTGCGTGTTGGTATACAAGAGCACAATGTGTTCTTCATAGCATCACTGAGGGAGCATGCTGCTCGAATCTCTCTGCTGTCGAGATCAAAATGGTCTCCTTTGTTGTCAGCTGTTTAATAGCAGCTGTTTAATGTAATTCCAAATGATCTGCTTGAATGAAGTTGTCATTCTTGCAGTTCACTTTAATGTAGTAAAAAAAACCAAAACAAAACAAACCACAGCTTAGCCACATTATTTTTCTATTGTTCTTACGAAAAGTTGGACTCTCTCATATTTCTGCTGGCCTATAAAAATAATAAAAGTCCAATTTCTTGAAATAAAACATAATTTTGAGGGAAAAATAGGCAATATTTATTTCAAAACACTTTCCTTTCAGACACTTGAGAATGGCTTAAATAAAAATATCTTTGCTACTAAAAAATACACACTGAAAGAAGTGAACTTGTCAGCAAATACGCAAGCAAAAAGGATATCTATTTCTATAGTTATTTCAAGACATTCTCCCGTAGTGGGGGTCATAATTTATTTTATTGCATTTCATAAAGCAGAAAAAGTTATAGCAGCACGTTGATAGAGTGAAAAAAACATATGTACTCTTCTGGATGAAGCAGTTTAGCTGAAAAAAGTATGCCTTAGCATCAAGAAAGTATGCCTTTATATTGTGTGGGCTTTGTTAAAATCTGTTTGATACCAAGAACGATAATAAGAATCATAATCTGTAAAAATATTTGCAGCTCTCTGATGAACAATAGAGGGCACTAATGTTTCTAATCTGGCAAACGCATCACGCAGCAGACAGACAAAATAGCCATGGTACTTGTAGCACACAAACCACATCATCTATGCTAAATACGTAGATAGTAGAGAGAGGACTTCTGTCTCTCAGAAAAGTTCTTTTTGTCCTTTAAACTTCCTCTTTTTTTTTTTTTTTTTTTTTTTTTTTTTTTTTGCCTGCAGAAAGTAGGATGTGATAATAACGCGCTAATACTTGCAGCCTTTCAAAGCGTTATTTTCTTTTGTTCATTGAACACAGCAGATGCAACTTTTCCTGGTATAAATCCTTCTCCTGTGTACTTTCTCACCACGTTCTTCTCTGTTTACCTATAGCTGCGTACAGTAGTTCAAGGCAAAGCAATTCCACTGATAAATGGGGAAGCTGAAGGATGTTTAACACGTGTTATCTGTATTCCCAGCAATCTAATGCAGGAATATTGGCTGGTGACATCAGTAACTGGGAGATCCTGGGGCACCACCTGAAAGCTCTGAGTTAGAAGGGCTTCTCAGGGAATCTTACACCACTGAAGTATTTTGAGCAGTTTCACTTAGCCCTGGAAAGATGTAGCTGCTGAAAGTGGTACTTTCAATAAAAGATGCAGAGCAAGTGTATTAGAATGGTTCTGCACCTTAAACTACCTTTTCTGTACAAGCACTAGAAACACTCATTTAGAAAACAATTCAGCCTTTTCCCCCAGAATAAATCTCAAGAAGATAAAAACTTTGTTAGTAATAGTAGTAGCGGAACACCTTTTTTAAAATGCTTACCAGTATCTCTCATTGCTATTCAAAGAAACAGATTTATTTCTCAGCCTTGGAGATTGAAACATTGGCAAGAGAGACTTAAATACCAGACACCAACTAACAGATTGTTGCTAATATTGTGAAAAATTGGTAAATGCACTGTGGTTAGTTCAGAGTAACTTATATGGAGAAACATAAGAAATACTAATATTCTGATGCAGTAATTTCAGCACTTATTGTTAATGAATAATGAAACAAGTTCACTCTGCAGACAGCAAAGTTTTCATGAATTACATGTCTTCATTTCTGACTCCTCAATTTTACAAGAGGGGGATCGGCTTTTCAAAGCCACCAAGATCTCTAGGAGATCTCCAGATATTAGCATCTTGTCCAAGTCAAATGAGACACCTTTAAGACTGTGTTAATAGCTAGGCTCAAATCTGAAAGCTGGACTCAAGTTACTTCCACCACCAAGGCAAGACACGCACAATTAAGGAAAATAACTCAAATTTCTGTCCCAAGTCAGCCTGAATTATAATGAGTTGCCACCTTCCAATCTGGAACGTTCAAAGACTTTTTGGCCACAGATCTGAATAGTCAATGCAAGTACTAGATGTTCTTTATTTGACTATACTGTAAAGGTCAAAAGCCTACACGTTATTCAAGCAACCCTCCTTGGGGTTTTCTGACGTCAAAAGATTATTCCCTAACTTCAAAGGGGTTGTGTTGTTTGGTTTGTTTGTTTTTCTTCATTTTTTTTCTTTTTAAATATGACCTTAACACAAGCATTCTGCCTTTTGTATCTTTATTTTTGTGTGCCACTGAAGAGACTGGCTTTTGCGTATTTCTCCATTTATTTCAGTCAGTCATAAGAGACATTGCAAACTAACAGGTAAAATACAAGCCTTGCTATGAGGGATTATCATTCCAATTCAGCATATTATATTAAGTGCTATCATACTGATGACACTCAATTGTATCTTGGTGACTGTCTTGAGAGACAAGTAACAGTCAGACACAAAGAGGATCTGTGACACTGCCCAACACAAAAGAGAGCATATTCTGGCGCTGGAGACAAATTCTTGCTTATTTCTATGCTAAAAATGTAAACAAGAGACAGAGCTATGGACCCTATTTGTATACAACAAAACTGCAGTAGGCCAAAAGCAATAAAAATACACAGACAGATAATAGATATGTAGAGTACTTGAAAAATAAGAAATGTTTAAAAGTAGGATAAAGACAAGAACCTTTGATGGGCGCTATTTTAAGGAACCATTTTAAGCAACTCATTGCTGTTTTACCAGAGAAGTTCTATACAAATGTTAAACTCAGACAAAAACAAAAAATACCAAAAAAACCCCAAAACCCCACACCCCCAAAACAAACAAACAAACCAACCCAAAGCACCAAAACAAACAAACAAACAAAAAGATTCAAGTCACTATCACTTGTCTATTTTCCCTGCCCAGCCTTCAGCAGCTCAGCAATGAGCACTATCCCTACCATCACCCTGGATGTCACACTTGGCTGTCTCACAGTCAGTGCTCAGTCTCTACCTAGGTCAGAAACTATCCTGCCTTTAGCATTCCCCTTTCCCCCAAGTCATAAGTATTCTTTAAAGGAAAGTTTATCACAAATCTGCTAGATCCCAAACCCACAGATTCCAAATATATTGAAGGACACATGGTATAACTTGTCTCTGGTACTTGACCCCATCCCTGTGTTTTCCCCAAGGTGCTGTCCACTGTGTCAAAATACTGATTGTTCGTTTGTCCTCTCTGTAACACCCTCAACATTATTTTCCCATCATTCTCCACATCAGACAATAGTTTATGCACCTCAATACGGGTATAAAAATTTGCTGGTTGTTAGTCCACAGTTTTTATTTGATGGATGCTTATGACTACACTGGGCCAAATGTTATTGCTAGTTACATCGCCAACTCTGGAATTGAAAGACTTGCTTCAACAGAGTTAGAATGTACAGCACAAAACTAATGTAGAGGCAGATGAAATAAGAAAATACCTTTACCAAATAACAATTAGAGAAAGAGAATTTTTATTATTTTCCTTTTATTATTGACCTGCCAGGAACACTAACCAACATGGCTTGAAGATGCATTAGGAAATATCTAAACTACAGTTAAATGCACACCTGTTTAGACAATAGCAACTTCCAGAAAACATCCAAAGTCCTAGAAAACATTTATATATCACCCACATAATGCTTTTTACAGAACCTTTAAGTCATCTTTATGGAATGAATTCAGATACTTAATCTAGTACAAAGCCAGAACAAAGGTTTACCTATAAATGCTATAAATGTAGAAAATTCTTACAGATGCTGTTTCTTGCATTTTCTTAGCAAAAACCCTTCAAGTTTTTCTATAACTAATTATTTGATCTCTGTCCTGGATTTTTAATAAAGGGAACTATATCAGTAGTCAATCTGAAATCCGCAAGTAACTAAAATGCAAGATGATGGAAACAAAGTAAACTTGACAAAACTTCTCTGGCCTTAAAACCAGGTGAACACCGAACCTCACTTAGGCCTTAACAGTGTGAGTGGTGGTTATTCATTCAGAGATTACTCATCACCAAGGGTTTTTCCTCCAAAAGAGCAAAGAGCAAAGAGTGTGGATGCTGGCGTGGCAAAGGCGCACTGGGAGTGACTGGGAGACTCACGGCACTGAATCTATGCCTTCCAGATTTTATGGGCCCCTAAAGCAATAGGTAGTTTTCAAAACAAAAGGCAAGTTAATCAGCAAATTGCTGGGCATATCCTTGGAGCCAGAAGTATTCTCCTACTTACCCTCTCAGTCTTTCACACAATAATGCATAATTATTAGTTTCAAATTAATTACGTACTCCTGACGCCTAAGCATAAACACAGCAAAGTCGCTCTAGCCTCCAAAATTTACAAATACCCTTCCTTTTAAGCAGGAACCTATTTCCTAATGGGAGGACATGACTTTGAAGTGGTTTGTCTTTTTTCCTTTCCATAAGCAATATACAGAAGTTCAATTATTCATAAGAAGGACTAGTCATGTAAACAAGGAGTGGAAGGGTGAGCACCATGTTGCCAAAACAATATCTGAAACACAAAAGGCAGTTTTAGCCCATCCCTTGCTAGGAGGATGTGATCCCAGGAGCCCTGGCTGTGGAAGGCAGGGCTCATAAATCAGCATTTATACCATGTAGGGAGACCACTTACAGCAGGTTAGAACATACATACAGTGTGAAGTTTTACAACAGGAGTCAAGAATGCAAAAACATAACCAGAGAGCACCTGTCTGTCAAATGATAGTCTGAAAAACAAAGCTCAACTCTCAAAAATCTTGTCTACATGAAACTGATGTCTTGATTCCTCCAGAAGGCTGAGGTTTGCTGGGCAACTACATTCAGGGGATTCAGTAATTCTTGCAATATGTCTTCATAAGGAGCATCTCCTGCTCTTTAAAACAGCAATTCTGCTGGCTTCAATCAGAAAGAGAGAATGATTTGGTATTTTTGTTGGCTGGTTATTTATAAGAGATCTAGTCTAGATTAGTCCTGCTTGAGTGGCATCATAAATGGCTCCATTCCCCAGCAGTAGTCTACTTCAGATGGGAACCTGACAACCTCTACTTAGCATGTCTTTCATAGTACACAATGAAGTGTAAAAACTGCTGTGAAAAAGCCTGTGTTTCAAAACAAACCATCTCGGTAATAAGCATTTAAAACCACTTTTTATTAATATATTTCTTTGTGTACAAAACAAAAGCTTAATGCTACGACAAGCCTTGGACAATGTTTTTGTTTGTTTTGCTGTTTTGGGGGTTTTTTTCTCTCTAAATGAAGCACTGCAGCAGCTTTTAGAAGGTCCAAAAAAATATTTGAAATAAAGCGTTAAAGTGAGGCTTATGAAAGAGTTGCTTTTTCCCTCATCACAGCTTAATAACGTGGGGTTTTCAACCCAAAAAGCTTAATCAAAATCCAAAGTGGAAATCCTAAATTAGTAAATATTGAATTTAACCACTTTTATATCTCAGGTATTAGCAAATACCTTTGGTCTACAGAGATACAGCCCCTTCTAATCCTTATCTGAATTTGCAATTAAGACTTCAGAGCTACAGATATCTGTACACAGCTCTGTACACAGCTCTGCTCTCTTATTTTTAAATTATTGGACCCAAATCAAATCAGTCTTCAAATACATTGGAAAGTAAATGTCTGATGTCTAATTGAACTAATAGATAACACTCTTTTTAATACAGTTAATGCTTAGTGTGGGCTTCACACTGACAGAAGCAAGGGGAGGGAGAGAATTAGAAAAAATCTGGATAGAAAACCTTGTCATTATATTATTAACACACAGCTCCTTGGTATAAAGATAAAGCCAATATTTACAAATTATTCGTTTTGTTGTCGTCAGTCCCCTCCCCTCCAAAAAGAAAAAAAAAAAAAAAAAAAAAAAAAAAAAAGAAAATTTCTAAATGCATTAGGAGCCAGATTCTTCTTCTCTTTCACTAATTGTCACCTCCAATAGGACATTGTAAGAGCCTGAAAATGAAGCACTTAAGAGTTTTCTTTTCCAATCTCTTGTGGGCTTCTCTCAGTTTATCGCAAATGAACAATCGTGTTGGAAGGGGCACCGTCTGTTTAATGTCATTAGTGATTGTTTCATAAAACAAACAGCCGCTCCACCATTCTGCTGCAGTTAATCTTAAATCTAAACGTGGCGGCACTTGGGGAGAGTCTCAGACATGGTTTGTTCTAACCAATGCAGGGCTCTTAATCTATTGCAAGTCAAGGCGCTTATCTCTCTGCTCAGCTCAGAGCAGTGATTTCTTTGTCCAAATATCAAACCAAACCCAGTTAATATCATGCTTCCAGCTTTTTCCCAAAGATTTTTCCTCCTTAAATTGTGCCCAAAGCCTAAGGCATATTTATTTATTGCTTATACCATTTCATGCTTATTTTTTCAATATTAGCAAAGTCAAACTATTTCCAAGTTAGTGCACAAGGGTATTTCAATGAGCTTAATCAGCCAGGTGAACTGATAACTTGGAGATTTACCTAATTGTGCTGGAAAATCATTCATTCTGGATTAAGTCTATAATGGCACATGTGTTTATAACAACTGAGGGTTTTATACAAAGGCTGAAGTCAAAGAGTATTAATCACCTTAAACTTTCATTAGTGTTTGTAGAAGCAAAGGTTGCCATCCCTTCACGGGTTCAAGTCTATAGCAGCAGCAGCCAGTAGAACTCAACAACACAAAAAGATACCAATAATCAATCCTAGTGCTGAAGAAAATTTCACAAAGCTTCTGCCAAATGCCTTTTATCATGTTCCTTCATGAAAAAAATTAAATATATCCCATATGCTTCCTAGTGCTACCACACCCTTATCTGATACACAAGGGTGGGCATACTTTGGCAGCTTGCATACTGTGGAAAATTACAATGTGTTTACATGGGTATTTGTGAAAAGAGGTAGTATCTCTAACAATCTTGTATATAATAGATTTTAACTCTCTTCTTGCTTCTCTTAAATCTGTCAAGTCTGGCAGGAATGACAAAGTCCTGAATTTGAGACAAATGCATACATGTGTCCTTGCAAAGTAAGAAAAAAAAAGTTTCTTTTGGCCAAAAGGCAATCCAAGTGACTGGGGCTGAGTAAGAGGACAGACATCTCCTATGGCAAGTGCTTGCATGATGGGGGCAAATGGAAAAAAAGTTTTGCTGCTCAAGGTAAGCCTGAAGCAATTTTTTGGCCTTACTGTTACCAATGTATCATGCCCTAAGCCCCAAGGACAAAAGCCTCAACAGCAAAAGAATCCTGATCATTTGTTCACCAAGAAAGAATTTAAACTAAGCAGAATTGGTGCTTACCTCTAAAAATTCTTAAAGGTAAGCAAAAGTCATGTCAGGCAAACATTGGTGGGCAGGTATACCAAAAACATCTTCTATAATGCCACAATACTAATGGTTATATAGTTTATATAGATATTCCCTGGTTATATTTAGCACACTAAGCTACAGATAGTTGTCAACATGCTGAAAGTATACATTTTTTTCTCTCTCTTCATTTAGAAAATGCAAAAGGAACCAAAACCAGCAATACATATGAGCCCCCACTCTTTCGTGGCCTGTCTCTCAGGACTTGCATTAAGCTCCCTTAATAAACACAAATAATTGTCTTTTTCTTTTCTCATAAAAAAAAAAAAAAAAAAAAAAAAAAAAAAAAAAAAAAAAAAAAAAAAAAAAAAAAAAAAAAAAAAAAAAAGGTGGGGGAAAGAGAGAGAAGGAAAATCAATTCAACTCAGGTTTTTCCACATCTTCATATCACTTCCCATCTCAACTGGCTGGAGTAGAATTTCAATTAACTGGTAGGAGTCCAAGAGAAGCCCGTCTGCCTCTGTTGCTCCCGGTCATGCCCCATAATTGTAGAGGGACCTGCATTTTTCAGCCAATGACACGGCTTACAAAAATAGATACACTGAGTTATTTGATAAAGGAACCAAAGCCTGTCACTCCTGTTCAAGTGCCAAACAACATGAGAGTGAGTAAGATTGTGTTCAGATCCCAAACTGGCCAGGCTTATTATCCCACAGAGCCATCTTGTGTTCTGGGGGGGGTCAGGGTTGGGAGAGGCCACAAAGAAAATTAAAAAGAAAAAAAAAAAAGTGAGAGGGACGGATGAAAAAAGCAACATCACATGCAAGCCAGTCAATTCCAAATACTCCCTTTTTTTTTGGAGAAAAATTAACTGCTGTGTTTCCAGCCTGTCACCTTTCCAGAAAGCTCTCCAGTGCAAGGCAGAAATGTCTTTATGTCTTTCCTACACATCTCTCTTCAAAGAGGAGAAATGTTGGCAGGTATACGTCCTCGCTTATGTTCAAAAATAATCTCGAATCCCAAGTAACATTCTTCTGAAGAACAATTGTTAAAGCACTAAGAAATAAAAATAACCCCCAACAGCTCTCTGCACCAAAATTATGGGCAAAGATGTTTGTAATTCTGTGGAGTTACAAAGCCTAATCTCTAAATTAATGGATCCCTTTAAAAAAAAGTACTTTTATCAAAGAGAAATAAGCAGGTTCATAACTAAGTGGCTGATAGAATATCTTTGGTTTATTAGAAATAGTTGAATGAATGCTTGTACTTTTATTTACTCTTAGTAACAGCCATCAACATTGATCCCAGCATTTTTCTTTTTCTCTTCATTAGATTTATTTCTGAGCATCAGAAGTATTCAGGTCTATAGCAATTCAAAGACAAATACTAAATGCTCCATAGTGCTCAATATTTCCTGATTATATGAGTCATATTTTCACAGAAATATGTTGCAGTGTGTGTCTTATATTGCCCCATAAGCAAACAAACCAAGTGGAGTGAGTCCTGGTGCAGTGGTACTTTATGTTCACCATGATACAGGTGTGCCCCACATTTTACAGATTGTAAAAAAAGCAGAGGCCACTGTTTGAAGGCACCCCTCCTAATGCATCAGTGTATTAGGTTAATATTTTCTACTTTGTAATCAAGAAATTGTACCCAGTTTTAAAGTCCAGTTATTGAAAGAGCCAGTGAAAATGAAGTCATAATTATCAAGCACAGACTTCCCACTTTCAAGGGCCAATGCAGGTCAGACAAAATACGTTTCAGCAAGAGTAAACTCAACCAACAACTCTCTGCAGATCCTGCAGGCCTGATCCCAAAGTCATAATTTATTTAGAGCCCAATCTGAAACAAGGTCTATTCTCTTGTTTTTAGCATGTCAAACACTGTCACACAGAGTAACCCACACACCTGTCAGCTCCCTTTCCCACCACAGACTGGTCCATCTTCCCCAGCAGGTATAAAAGGAGGGCAGCACACCTTCTGCTGAAGCTGGTAGCAAAACCTGAGCAGGCAAGAGCAGGGTGATGCTGTTGCTCCCCTCTCAGCAATCAAAGATATCCGTGAAGACCATGTTCAGGCGGGAACTACAAAGAACCAAAGGGCAATTCCCAGCAGAAGCAACATAAAATATTCCTTGATCCTCATAAGCTTCAGATTTATTTGTATTTGGATAACAAAACAAATCCTTGCATCCATCCTGGAAAACTTAGGCCATGTTCTTCCTTCTCAACAAAAATGTCACTATGCTGTCAAACAAGAAACGACTCAGAGCACCGGGATTAGTAACTCTTCAAATAAAATAATCTCTGCAAATAATCACCTCCCAGTTTCTCTCATCTTCATTTTCTCAGTTTCTCTCTTCCTCCTCTCAGTTACTTTTCTTATGATCTTATCCACATATTAATTCCCCCTACTTCGCTCATTTCATTCCTCTGTCCTTTTTCCCCCCTCCACTTGTACAACTTCCTCTCTGCCTGACCAGATTCTTTAATTACATCTGAATTACAGAAATCTAATTTGAAAACCCTTGATCAAATGGTCCATTCAGCAATCACTTCCACTGAAAAAGAAATACAGACCCAGACCAAAATGCCACACACAGGCATGAACAGGTGACCTCAGGCTTACAGACACATGGGCATTTGTGCCTGTTGGAAGTTCAAAGAGCTGTGTGCTTCATTTATTAATAATATGGGTACAAAGCAAAAAGAAACACTCAGGACTACAGCCCTGAAAACCCATCCTGATAGGCAAATCTCAACGCAGTCATCAACACAATTATATTTTTACTTATCAAAAAGCTATTTAAACAATGAGATACAAGCCCTTTAAACAACTTGGACTTTGTAACAGGGGTTGCCATAAAGATCAGGCTGGCTTTGATTTCCAAGTACTGTAAATATGGAAAATTTAAGTCTACCCTTTTAATTGGCACTCTGGGCAGTTTACTTAATCAGTTGAACACCTTCAATTAATGAAATTCCCATAGGAAAGAAGGTTTTATAATCAACTAGGAGCCCCAGTTATTAGTATAAGAAATACTGCTATAAGTATTATAGAAATGTTCCTTCTTCACAAATCCTACCTTGTCTCTATAATACCCCCAAAACTCTCTGCTTAGTCTTGACGTATTCTAAATTGTCCAGTCTTCAGGCCCTGAATTTAACGGGTTTCTATCCAAAGACTGGAGGACTCATCTCATAAATCTAAATGTTGAGTCTTTTAAATAATACTAAAATTTTATACATACAGGTTGAATCAAAATGAGATTTATCATCCTTTCTTATTTTTACACTGCTATATTTACACTTCATATGGACTATCTTCTTTGTGGCATGTTCAGCCGGTTAGTCCTCAGTTAGAGCCTTCTGTGTCAGGTATTCTATTAAGACATTTTTCAGGTAACAGTAGAGATTTCTGTCTGAGAAAATAAAAAAACCTAATTCTTTTACCTAATCTTGTCAAACATCACAGCATGCTCCAAGGCATCTCTACCTGACCACCTCAAAAGCCTGAACAGATTATTTGTCATTGCAAAAAACCTGAGCTTCTTTATCTTGATAATGAAATAGGACAAGAGGAAATCTTACTTCTAGTTTATTAAAAAAGACTGAATTTTATTTAGAATGGTCATGAATCTATAGAAAAACCTAAGGGGGAAAACTGGGGATTCGGTGTTGGAGAAATTAATACAAACTAACGTGGCTTGTACAGCAGCAGTAAAATAAGCCGAGTACCTCAGAAGAACAAATTTAATTCCCTTGAATTTTCATCAGCCCATAAACCCAACAGTCTGGGAGAAGAGAGCCACCCCGCATCATTAACAGAGAATAAAGGTAAACCCATCACACAATAGTTATTAGAAACACAAAAGCCAGTTAGCTGAGCAATAGTTGCAGGCCAGCAGAAACTCTCTGTGGCACCCAAGCTTCTAAAAATAATTATCACTGTTGTTATTAATAACAACATCAATGCAAGCAACTAGTACTAGGAAGGAATATTCACGATTCCATTGCATTACTGCACACAGTTTTCTCAAGGGCACATTTGTTGTCAACTGCTACCACAGCTCCAGATAAGATCATGGCGGAGGTTTTTCAAATTCATAAATATGAATATAGAAGTCTAAACCTGACTTTTATGCTGATTTTACTTTCATGAGATCCTGCTTTCAAACTGTATAGCTGTAGAGCAGTTTCACAGCAAGCATGCAGACAGCAACAATATGGATTTGTCTGCATACAGTAGCTTCATCTCCAGCTTCCTAGTGCAATCTACTAGGGAGTAGCACCCTAACAAAAAAAATCTGCCCATACTTAGAACCCGTAACGTTTTTATATTTTTAAGAATGATGTCTGATGAGAAACCACAGCTGCTCTTCCACGCTAAGTATCTATGGAAAGCTCCACATAGTCATTTCCAAGGGAGGGGGAAAACCAATAATCCCTCGGTCGTTCTGAACATCCATTTCAGAACGCAGCAGAAACCTCATACACAGTTTGCAGAAAACAACAAAAACACGGGTTTATGTCAGAGAAATGGAAAGTTTGATGGCTTCTTACAGGCTGTCTTAACAACCCCATTTGATTCTCTCTTGTATACTCATAAGAATCAAAGCAGTGCAGCAAACTGGCTTGTCAATGCAGATAAATATCTGCACAAAGGAGACGGCTTGATGGTTAGTATCTCATTAGTCTGCCATAAGGATTGAACAGACTGAACAAATTTCTCCAGCTCTCCTCCTTTTTTCTAGGAAAAGTTGAAAGAATAAAAATAAAATACTAAAAATACGAGGAGTTCAGATCACAAATGGTATGCATAATACCACAAGTAACTTCTCATATCAGAAAATACTTTCAAGGCACTGCAACCAAAAACCAACTTGCAACAGGTCTAATGTATTTTGCATCCCAAATGTGCTCCTGAACCTGGCTAGCTTGCTCTTTAGCTTTAAGCACAAATTTAATTTCCGCTAGAGATGCAGTGAATTACACTGATCTAATTTAAGCAACAGTGAACTTTATTAACCTCGTGGGATTGCCAAGGTTTTCAGCACTTCCTTTTGGGACCGCACGCTGGTGTGCTGAGTTCCCCAGAAGAATTTCCAACAGCAGGAGGTGGTCATCTCCTTTGAAAAGTTTTAAGATGTGTATGCACTTAATTATATATTCAGGTACATATATTTGAGGGTCTATGGACACTAAATTGTATGTGCACAGAGTTGTGTGTGCGTGCAGTCTACAGGCTGCTTTTCAACAACTGAGCAGTCACTGGAGGAACAGTGAATGGGCAGCTACTGCACAGGCTGCACTCTCTCTAGGGCACTCTGTAGTAGTGTGCTCAACTGCTACACAAGTATCACAGGAAGGACAGGGCCCTGAAAGTCTCCAAAGGCCAAAGGTACTCCATTTTCCTTGACTAACTCAAATGCTGAGTCAAGATTTGTAAAGTGGGTTTTGTGGTGTGAAGTTCTGCCAGTTTGGGATTAGGCAGAAGTAACATTATTTGAGTGAAGATCTCAAAGTGGAGTTGGACACTGGTTTTTAAGGGGAAATGTCTTCCTTGCTAATTTCAAGGGGAAATGTTTTCTCTCCTGCCACAAGCTCTTTGCTGCACAGAGATGGAAATGTGACAACTGCAATAATAAACAACTTCATAGAAGATGCTACTACCTGCAATAACTGCTAATACCAGTAGTAATTTATTCCTGTAGTTGGGGAATGCTTTCTAACTGTTCACATAGACAATTACCATTCATTGTTTGTACTACCACTGTGCTTATAGCTGTGCTCATAGACCATGACCTACTGTCTTGTAAATGCTGAAGAAGTTCCAAACAAAAAGGACAGTTCATGCCACAATATAATATGGCTGTAAATTTGAGCTGGCATCAACAGCCAATGAAATAGTCTGACAATGAAACAACCAGGAACACAGAAATTGCCACACGGGCTCAAATCTAGTTTCATCTAGAACTATAAGCAGAATGTGATGTGTCAGCAGAAAATGAAAAAAAAAGCTCTGCACTAGGCAGATCTGGGATAACCCATCCCCCAGGAAAGTGTCCTTGCAATGTCTCCTAGCAATTAGAGTGCAAACTTAAAGCAGATCATTTCAGATCCCTTTTCGTAGTCTTTTTTTAATAGATCATAACAACACAGAATATTCTCATTCATATAAATTGCCAGACCTTTTCCTAAAACTCATTAAATCCCTTAGCAACTTCCAAGAGCAAAGAAGTCCATTACCTAATTGCACATCAGGTGAAAAATTACTATTTATCAGTCATCTTTCTATAGTGTTCCCCTGTTCTTGTATCATAAGAAAGAGAGAAAAACTCTTCCCAAACTGCCTTCTCTATGCAAAATAATGAATTTTAGAGTCTTATCATGTTCTTTTTTATTCATCTCCTCTCGAAGGGAGCAATCCCAGTCTTTTCAATCTCTCCTCATATGAGAGTTTTCCCATGTGCCTGATCATTCTTCTTGCCTCACTCTGAGCTCCTGGTAAATCTGTAATATCCTATTTGAGATGGTGTCACCCACTTGATGAACCAGCATCATTTACATAATGGCATTACTGTATTTTCCATATTATTCTTTATTCTCTCCTCATGGACCTAAACCTGTCTTTTGACTGAAGCTGTGCAGTGAGCAGATGTTTTCAAGTATCCACTGGTACTGATGGCTGGACTGCTTTCCTGAGTTCATACAGTTATTTTATAGTATAGTTAGGCTAACAGTAGAATTTTTAGGCAGACAAGTAGCAAAACTTTTCCATCCCAGTTGTTATTACTGTGCATTTATCTTCAATGGATTTCACGTATCACTCTGCATCAAGTCCGTTAGAAGTTTTCTACAGTCTCTGGTCTAGATTTGGCTAATTTTACATCTGCCAATTTCCCCAGGGTTCATTCTTACAGATTAATAAACAAAAACAAACAAACAGAAAAGCCCAACAAGAACAAAAAACCCACCATCAACAAAAAAGAAAAAAACAACCAAACAAACAAAAAAAGAACCCCCACATATGCAATGGCTTTCTTAAGTTATGAACATGGCTTGACTCATGCCTGGAAGGAAATAAAGCCTTACAAAGGTGCGAATTTGTAGGAATGCTCCTGCCAGTTTCTCTTGTGAAACTACCAACTAGATGGGAAAAATTTATTACACAGGGAAGAATTATTTCTACAGAACTGAACCCTCTGCCTAAAACTCCATCAACTGAAATCATATTCAGTTACTACAAACTGGAGCTGAATTACAACTGATTAGAGGTAAATGTTGCCATATTGTGTGAGTGACTACACTCTACTGAAATCAGCATGCTCAATTTTTACTTTAATTTCTTTTGTTATTATAATTCAGCAGACAGAAATTCTTGAAAATAAAAGTAGTCTGAATCTCTCCCAGTGAAGGAGCATCCATGCATATGAGTTTTGTCCCATCTCTCATCACAAGCCAGTGCACTGTTCTCCAGCTTATTCCAGCTCCAGTCAAAAAGCTAGGCTGTTAATTTGTGCATTACAGAACAAGGATAAACTACAGCCAGCAATTCATGGATCAAATAGATAGAACAACCTGAACCCATATTGCACCACCAGCTTATGCCACAGATAAGATTCAAACTATGTTATAGTCACATCTGACTTATGAAGTATTAGTGAAATAGCAATACTGAGCATTGGTTACATTGTGTTCATATAACTGCAATTTTTCATTACTAAAAACCTATATAAAACAGTTTTTGCCGATTATTTTGAGGACTTTTTTCAATGCTTCTTTTCTCAGCTAACTCTTCTCTTTGATATATATGATCCCCACAAATTATCTCTTTGAAACAGGCTCACTTAATTTCTTTAACAGCATGAAAGACTCTAATAAAAAAAAAATGGAAATAAAAAAAAAAGTAGAAAAAGAATATTTTTTTAGGACAACCAGTTTATTCCGTGGCCATGATCTTCATAGCTCAGTCTTTGCACTATGGAACTGTTAAGTCAGCCTGAAAGAAGAACAAGTCTGGTCTAAAGACAAATTCCCAACATTTCTCTGGAAAAGACCCCAAAATCTTCATTCTTAATTATTGCAAGAAACAAACTGCTTTGACCCGGTGCCTCAAAAGCCTTTTTCAGGATACACAGTGAAGTTAAGGGCATGAGTTCTCCAGGCACCAGAGAGGGACATGTACACACTTTGCACTCACTGTATGTTATGGATAGGGAAGCCCTCTGGAGCCATACCACAGAAGTCTGGATTAGCTTTGTTTCAGAGATCCTGCAGACATCCTAACACAATCAGTGGACGGAGGAGAGGTCCTCCGGAAGGATATTCACACGCCCCAACTGAACATCTGAAGTGGGATGTGAAAACCTTTCTTTGCAGCACACCTTTCTAAAGATACACAAAACTGTCCCTGAAATTCAGCTGAAATACTACAGCAAGAGGTTGTAAGGAATCACAATTTACCAGCATCTCACTTACAGAAAAAGGAAACCAGAACAATGCTGGTAGGTTACACAAAAATCTTACAAAGCCTAGTGAGGAGTAATTTATAAGAATCCTCTTGAGTTATGGCTAAAATATTCATCTGAATCCAGAAAAATCATTTTACACACCCTTGCTACTTAAAGCTGAGGGAAGGGGACAGAAAACACTGCTGCCTTTAAAAGAGCAGTACTTGGATCCCAAATGCAGTGACATTTTGTATGCTCTGCTTTATGGTGAAACCATTCACATACCCTTAGCAATAACTTTCAACCCTTAACAACAGCTGTTTGAGTGATCAAAAGTAAATTTCTATTTATTAAAAAAAAAACCCAAACAAACCAGTAACATTTGCGCTTGCTACAAGATGGTTTAGTAACACCGAGCTCTGCCTCCCATGAATAAAGGCATGGTGCCCTCATTCTTTGACCATTAAATACCTTCTCCGTGTCTCTGTGCCTCCCTGTACATATTAATACGTGAGTTCCAAGCTGCTGATCAAATTGCAAGCAAAAATTACCTAGTAGTGGCCTGTAAAGATGATGATTTTAAATAGCTAAGGAGAAATTAACTTTCCACTCAAGATTTCAACTTGTTGACTTAAAGGAATCAATACGTATCATTTCCAATCTTCACATTATTGTGTGCTGGAAAAGTTAGTGCTGAGCTGCAGAATTAGGTCACTTGCATTAGATCTTCTAATTAACCAGTTCTTCCTTTAAGAGAGCACTTGCTCGGCTCTCAAGACTACTCCAGCATTTTGTCAATAGAGTTCAGAACAGGGCTAATGATTACCATTAAAGAAAGCCCAGAGTGATTTTAAGAACTTATCTTTCTGTATTTTGTTCTTTTTATCCAACTGTGGGATCCTGGAGTAAAGTCACTTCAGACAACTGCTGAAGTTTAGGAAAAAAAAAAAAAATGCAACAAAGAGGTTGGGGAGGGAGCAAAAGGAAAATTTTCTGCAAGTAGGAAAGACAAGCTACTTTAACACAAAATAGTCCCCTCAAATTTAGGCTGATGACACAAAAACCACACGTCTCCAGACAACTATTAATACATTTTTATGATGGATTAGTCTTTGGAGGGGTGAGAAGTACAAAACCAACATTAACATAGAGACAAAAATATGATCCCTGTGCTGTTCTCTTGCTTTGATTCCTGACCTTTGTAGTTTATTTCACGGTGACAAAATTCCTCCTAAATTTTTTCACTGCAGCGTCCTTTCTTGTAAGTATCTTATAAGTATCCTTGTGCTTTCCTGTGCTTGTGTATTTTACACATTTACACATTACACATCTACACACTACCATTACTCAAATGGACTTCAGTGCTCTGCCTCATCCACTCCTGACAGTGTCTTCAGCCAAACCCACTGCTGTCCTTTGCCAATCCACCTCAATACCTGCCTTAAACTCTTGGGGACACTTTCTCTCTGATTTTCAGTTTCTTGAACCCTCCTGACACATGCCCATACCCAATCCTGACTGATTTCAAAGACGCTGAGTGTGTCCGTCTGCTCTGTACACATCACTGTTTCACATGAGATGCTATGCTATTTGCAACATCCCTTCTTCCTTTGTTGCTGGAGGAGTTTTTTTAATTTAAATAACCAGGTGAGAAAGATACTAAACCCTACTACTTCTAAAGAAATCTGCACTGCTCAGCCATGCACTCCACCACAAACATAGCAGGGACTCTAACACAATATATTACCATTGTTCCACAATGCTCATCAGGACATGTGCCCAGTAGCCACTAGTGAACACACCTGCCCATCCCTGAGTTTTTCCCATTTTTTCCTGGCCCTGAGGACACAGAACCATGTGCTATGCTCTGCTGGAAAGCCCAGTTTCAGTGCATACTCCTATCACTAGTGTTTGGTTGCAAAGATTTCAAATCTGTGTTTTTCACATACTTTTACGGTGTAAAACGGGGCCTTCTGGTCAAATATGGGACCAATATGTCCAAAAAGATATTGCTTCAGCTTACTGCTCCATTTAGTGTGCTCAGTTTATGTTCCAGGAGTTGAATTCTCCAGTTAACTACTTTGTTTGTTTTTTTAATAAATCTTTTTGAATTCTGTTATCTCCTCGAAGCGCTATCTCAGTTACTGAGAGTTTTTCCTTTACACTTTTATATAAGGCTTCTCCTCCTCCCTGCTGCCCTCGTCTTTGATCTGCTCTCAGAAGTTAGAAATTATTGACTGCGCACGCTGTGTTGATTTTCCTGCTAGCCATTTGAACGAATTATCATCATTATGCAATTCCTCTAGAAACCGGCAAGTTTGAGGGTGAAGCTTGTGTGGACAGCTAAAGGGGCAAACGACCCTTTCTGATTTTATCTACTAGGCACACTTGAACCAAGTTTTGCACATGATGGAAAGGTAAATTCCAAAACTCCAAGGCTGATGATCTAAAATGAAATAAGACATTGGGTAAAAGCTTGCCGGAAATCAATGGGAAACTCCTGCTGTTTTTAAACCCTCACCCTTTTCAGTACTTAGTGAGGAATTCCTGTAAGACTTGGCATCCAGGTTATGTTAATAAAGGAAATGTTGCTCAATTTACTTTAAATTAGTAATGGGCCAAAGCAGGCAGCTGGGCTACATACACTGATTTCAATGTGTCAGAATTTCTTAGGAGTAGCGATTTCCATGTAGGCCCTTTGCTTTCCATATGACTTAGAAATTTAAAGGAAATTATGTTATCAATATTTTAGTGGATATACTCCTTTCTAATAAGATTTCTAAGGTACAGGTTTGGCCCTAGATTAAAAATAAAATACGTAAACTTGTTGTTCCCATTGCATTTTTGGCCACTGTAATTTAAAAATTAAAATCCCAATAAAGTATACCTTGAATAATTCATTAATCTGCTCTTACATAATTTGGGCCTTTTTTTTTTTTTTTCCCAACCCCAAATGGGCATGGCTGTCACTGTCAACAAGCATCAATCCTCAACTATTTTCACCCTGAATTCCTGTGGATGTCTAGATTATAATTTTAAAATTGTGATATCTGGGACAATGCTCTGAGAGGGTTTACAAACCAGGGTGCCCAAACTTAGCAAAAGAGGCATTCAACATCCAGAGAAAGTCCTCTGCCAGAATTTACGAGGTACCTTCAACATATATTTCCAAGATAGTTTTACATCAACAGTTTGAGAGCAGTGTCAAGAGCAGCAGCACAGCTTCTAATGTCTACATTGTCACACTGTTTTTAATTTAAAAGCGAAGAGCCATGCTACCCTTTAAGATACAATTAAAAGAGCAAATATGATTTGATTTATTAAAAGCTACTAATAAGCAAAGCCAGCCAGCTGGGCTCAGCCTACAAGAGGGGTAATGATGGATGAATTGATGGATTCATAGTTCACCTGACAACTAATCCCCGCAGCAGCAGCTATGGTGGTGGGTCTGTGGGAAGTGGTGCAATTGGGCACAAATCATCATCATCATCGTCATCGTCATTTGAATATCTACAGCAGCTCTTAGTCCTCTATCTCGCAGATCTCTGCAGATGCTTAATTAAGCCTCATGATATCCCCTCAAGGGAAGTCAATATTAGTTTACCTATAGGTAAACTGAGATACAGTAATGTGCAACTTGCTCAAGGTCACAGAGTGGGCCAGTGGCAAAGCCATGAATAAAACTCTCTAAATTTGACCCCAGCAGCCTGATTTAATTATGAAATGGTGTTCGCCTTCTGTTACCAGTTCCACACTGGAAATAGAGGTGGCAGATGCTTTTGAGAAGGAAGCAAAATGTGGGAAAAGCAAGAGGTAACAAAGTAGCAAAAGAAATTCCAACAATGTAGAACCTATGCTCCAAACAAATCAATTGGAAAATTGTTCTCTAAACGTGGAAACAAGTCTACTGGGCATCTTTTGTTGAATAAATAAAATAGTTTCCTTTACTGAGGGGAGAATTCCATCATTTTACTTGCTCCCCAAACTACCACTCTCAGCAACTAATTAATGTTAGTGGCTAGATAAGTAAACTAAACCATTGTGGTAGCATTTCTTGGATGCTTTGCATATATGCAGACAGTGAAAAAAAAACCAGATGGAGAATACTATAATGAATTGAAATGTTCTATTTAAAAACTGTTTGTCAGCTGTAGTTAAGTTGACACTGTCATCATGGCAACAAATCACAACAGTTTGTGTGTTGTGCCTCCATGCTCCAGCCTGCCTCTCTCGGAGCCGAGCTGTTGGAAGTTCTCAGCAGCCCAGTGAGTGGAACAACAAACAAGCCACTGCTGCCTCGGGCTGGAAGGAGAAAGGTCAACAGAAAACTCGGGTTTATAACAAACTGATGGTTACCCCTACTATGTTGCACCAGATTAAAAAAATAAATAAACCAATCTACATAAGCAAAACCATAAAAAGCGCCATCATGGTTCAAGGTGCTGATAACGGGCTAATGTTTTTTAGCTCAAGGTCGCTGGCTGAAGTCAAGTTTTTTCTTGATGTAACTCAAAGTCATTACAACCTCCTATTCAAATCCTGTTCTACAAACAATGCACTTTTGGTCCCTCTGCAGTTCCCAGTGGACTGGAGCCCAGGAATATTTAAAAACCAAACATTTTCAGCTGGCACTGCTTGGCACCTTTGTTGATATCCCCACGGAGGAGTGAGTGGGCACTGACATGGGGCTCCCTGAGCATCCCAGTACATATCACCCTGTTTGGGAGGTGCCCGGTCAGGATCTGCTTCTGGACTCAGTCCACTCTTATTGCAGTACAGGGGCTCCAGCCTTTAGTGCTGCCACTTTGATATTCCCCACCACTTTGCTTTGAATTTCGGGGATTTTGTTATCTATCCACAAAAGGAAAAAAACCCAAACATTTTCATACTCATAACTTATTGTCCAAATACAAAGGCAGTGAATCTGTAGAGGAGGAAAGAGAAAGTAATTTTACAAGGTGAAAAAGAATCAAACCCTTGAATCCTTTGTCTGATTAAACTTCAACCCCATCTGAAGCCCAAGTGGGGATCTCACATCACCCATTTGTAATTATGATTACACTACTATTCATTGTAGACAGTAATAACATTTGCCAGGCCTAAGATTTCTGTCATCTTCTCACAGGGCTTTTGAAACTAAGTCATGCTGCTAAAATAGCCTGCAATTCTTAACTACTTCAGATTAATTTAAATGGATTTGCATTTACATTTCCTTTACTTGTATTAGTTATGGCTATGCACAGTCAAAAACAGTAATTAATAAAGAGAAAAAAATGCAAAAGACCCAGTTTTTCTTTACATCACTGGTAACTGGCTTGAATCTAATAGAACTAATACTTGCATAAAAGAGTGGAAAATGATAGGCAAATACATCTCAAACACTCTGCTTGCTCTTAATTATTCCACTTTTTTAGGAGAGGTGAGAAAAATGTCTGCAGAACTGCCTACTCAATAGAGCATGAATAATGAAAATATCTCTACACAGCTTGCAACCTCCTATAACGATGGCTGTAGGAAAAGAGTACATTATTAAACATTGTGGCAAATGCATAGGACAATTATATCTCAGTTCCTTATTTTGCCAGATTTATGTATTTAGTTAGTTGTGATCATAGTTATTTGCAATACCTGTGGGTGCAGAATTGTTCTTTCTATTGTTTCAGTTTTTACACACGGAAGGATAGAGATTGTCACAAGGGAAAAATCAGACACTGGTTTTAGCAGCAAGGACTTGATTTATTATTGCTTCAAACAAGTTTCATGCATTAAAGATCCCTGTACAGAACATGACACGTTCTTTCTTTAAAAACAGCTACACACTTTAGGACAAGTGACATGATCCAAATGGTCTCGACTGACGTTGATGGCTATTCTAATGCAGCACAGACTGTCTTCCTGACTCAATGCATTTAACATATTTTTCAAACAGAGAGGAGAAGAATAAAGGGGAAAAATATCCAGTTAAAATGAAATCTCTGTTCTGCAAAAATTCAGTTTTCATCTCGCTTTCAGTATTGACTACTATCCCTCAGGCTAAAGAAAACATTTCTACAAACGGACACACACAACTCCTTTTATTCAGATGTGAATTTCAGCATTTGATAATCATCTGTTGAGGGTCATATCTGAAATCTGCTGATCTGAAGGGAAAATAGTCCCTCATCTTCACTTACCTTTAGATCAGGTACATATAGATGTGTTAATTATAGGAAATAAACTGTCAAGTAACACCAGTGAAGCAAAACCTCAAGTAGAAGTTTTCTCTAGGAGAAAAAGGGGGTAAAGAAAGAGGAAGACTGACAGAACTGAAGAGACACAATGGTATCACAGGGTACTGACAACACAGTGTCTTCCACTGCTCTAACACAATTCATCTTAAGAAAATCCTAAAGCACTTCATATAGAACAGCTAAGCACAATTTTAGATTTTTAACAAGGCTGAAATATTTTACAGTTAAGTACCCCCCAACAAGGCAACTCATTATGCAAATCTGGGAAAAAAAAAAAAAAAAAGCGCTAGTTTATTGTTTTACTTCCTTGCAAACATATGGAAGACAGGAACCTTTTTTTTCCATTTATTGGAAACACCAAAATGGTGTTTTCCATTTATTTTGGTTTTGGGGGTATGGAGAGAGTGATGGCAGTGGTGTAGTTATGTTATTCTGGATTTAAATGGACAGAACAACCCTCCACCCCTGAGGTTCCAATGAGTTATAGACAACTTAAATACTCGTTTTTCCTTCATCATTTGCCAACTTCTCTCCTGCTTTCCTCCCACAGTCTCAGTCTTGTTAAGACCTTTTCAAGGCTCTGATTTCCTTTCTCACCCACACATCAAGTCCTTACAGACATGAAAGGTTGCACACACCCATTTCAGATACAACTGCTCCTTTATGACCACACCTCCACTTCTTAATGCCCAGAAAAATAAACTATCTAAGAAACCAGCAGGTCATAGTGTCAGTCATCACATCAGAACTGCCATGCCGAGCTATGCTGAATTATGCACATCAAAGCAAGGAGATGGCCCATTGACCAAAGCAGCTTTCCAGGGCCCAGGTGACCACCATGGCAGAGAGACCAACATCAGCCTCTACTCAGACACCTGGCCAGCAAGGGCTGCAAGGAAACAAAGGGCTCTGCTACATGCCCACTCCCCAGTGGAGAAATTCCAGTGAATTAAGCAATTATGTCACCAATCCCCTCACCACATGTAATGGCAAGTCACAACATACCAGATAATTTTAAATCACAGGAGATTTTTTACCTTGATTTCATTTTATCCCTGCACAGACAGCCTTTGCTAAGCAACGTATCCTAAAAAAGGATATCCTAATTTCAAGGGTGAAAGCACTTAAACTGCTCTTTCCATATTGCCCCAGCTTGTCTCTTTTATTCACTTAAACCGCCCCAAAAAGCCCAGCAACTATTTCCCACCTTTAAGTGATCAAATCTGTTTCACAAGATGCTGTGATAAAGCTCAGCAGACGAGCTGCTACATCCTGACTGCTGTTCCACATGCTTTCAGTGTTAGTCTTGATCTCTACGTAGCAATTGCACATTGATGATTTTCTAGGTCTTACATTTTGCATTATGGTCTGTGCCTATTTCCCCTTAGGTTCACCATTACCTTAAGCTAGGAATGGAACGATTACTTGGCCAAGAAGTGAAGAGAGACCAGGCTAACTTACTGTCTTTTAGCATTCCTCTGAACAAATTCTTACAGATTTCCCAGGATGTTTTGGAGTGGATGACTGAGTTGACTGTTTCACTGCATTCATCCGTGGTTTTAGGAAAAGGAATGAAGACGCTGCAGGTACACAAGAGGAATACCTTTGGGAGTAAGCTTAAACACCCTGCATGTAACTCTGGCAGATTTTCTACAGTTCAATGTATTTTCACACAACAGAATGCTGAGGTTACAGGTAGAGGTGTGAAAGCAGCTGAGACCAAAACCAAAATACATTTTCAATCTTCAGCCTTTCCTACCTACAGCCAGTGATGTCTTCCCAAGTGAAAAACATGGGTATCCAATTCCCTTCCTAAGTCAAACAGGTGGGTTTCCTCTGACTAGATGAGTGTGATGCCACCAAAGTTTAGTATCTCTTTAAGGCTGAGCGAGAGAAAGAGAGGCAGGTACTGGAAGTGTTGAATTTCTCCCTTCTAAAGTAGCCCCGTGAAACAAAGGAGATGAGTCGTACCCTAGAAGGCCCTGTTTCTCTCCAGCAGCTATAAAGAGAGTATAAGATACGGTGCTCGGATATAGAAGTTTACACTAGAGATGTCTAAACTTAGATGAAATTAATCTCATCGTAGGAGTTTTTCCAAGGACTTGAAAGAGGAGGGGATTTCATCAAAGAGCTATTTCAAGATAACTGTCATAGTCAAAAAAAGGAAATAATTCACTTAGCTATGGCCAGCTTTAAGTTGGGCTCATTTCTCCTTAGGAAAATTGGTTTAAACACCACATTCAGAGTTATTTCACTCTATCTGTTTGCAGGAACACAGAAAGTGGGTCAGAACAGAAGATGAATCTGAGGAATTTTCCTCTTTGTTCTTGATTTTACAAGTGAGTGACTCTCGGGTCCCATTCACAGTCCCTTAATCTGCCTGTCTCTCCAGCAGTCCCTTCATAAAAGCAACAGACTTCACCGGGACTTCAACAATTACACATATTTTTAACTATCATACACCTTGCACCAAGGAATCTAGAATATCAGATATTAATATTTTTCTTCTAACCTTCTTTTTCCTTCTGCTGCTCCCTGACATACTTCCAAAAAGGTTCTAGTGGGACAAACTGTCTTTTTGCTTTTCTTACTTTTTCAAGGAAGGCAAAGGAAAAAAAGGTCATTCCCCAGTTTACATTTGTTGTTGAGCCCCGTTAAGCTTTAAGAAAACTTTTTCATTAACCACAGTGTGTCCACTTAGCTTGGTGGAGCTCATGGTGAGCATTGAGTTGAAGGTCTTACACACAACTGTCCAGGTGCTGTTGGTGATTATGGATAAAACCACAGACACTGGAGACCAAAGGGACAGAGGAAGGCAAAGGTGCCTCCACAAAAAATGCAAAGGGAGGGGCTTTTCTTGTAAGAAGTGATTTAAACATAGCTGAAGATACTCATACAGGTGTGGTTAGGCTCTAACTGAGCTGGATTATACTGACATTTATTAATACAATTTAAAGGCTTCAGGTAATAGGCTTGAACTCTTTTGGCTTTATACAGGGCATATAAGAGATTGACATACCAGCACAATACTCTCAACTTTCCCATTTCCTTTCCTGACATTTCTCTTTGACCACTGTCAAGCTAACATTTGCATCTTGAGAGAGAAAGAAATAAAAAACCCAAACATTCATACATGGCAAAGGATCCTCCACTTACTTACCTCTTGTTGTTCTCTTACTGTTACTCTGTCCCTGTCACTGGAAGGCAGCGGCCAGAGAGGCCAGGCAGGTGCATTTCTGTGTGCAGCTGAAATGATGCTTCGTGCTGCCAGCAAGTTATGATCAATGTAACAGTCAATACACTCCAGTCTAGAGGACAAAGACTGGACAGACACACTGAGAAATGGGCTCATCCACAAACTTTCTTGCCTCTCCTGATCCTCTTTCACCCCTCTACTCATTTCTCTAGCAGGCAAACATTAACACACTTAATGTCAGGTATGTATTTGTGAAGGAAAAAGGACTATTTATCTGACAGGCATGTAAGGAAAGAGAAACAGACCTGAGAAGAGAGTGGCAGAAGAGAAAATTTAAAGCTAATAACGGAAATAGGCAAGACAAGGAAAGAGCTCATGTGTTCAAAGCAGTAAGAATTCATTATGCTGAAGTTACAGGTAAACTTCAATAGCTCAGCATTGTTCTGACAGTGTAAGAGAAACAACCACCAGCACATAACCAGCCAAAACAGGGATAGGTTTTTTCTGTATCATCAGAGTCATGTAGAATAACCAGAGAAACCAGTAAAATCTGACATATCAATTTGATGCAGAGAAAATTAATTAATATGTAGTAATAGTATCTGAAAAAAGGGCCCCAAACACAATTCAAGGCCCACTGTTTGGCTGATTAATTGTTTTGTTTCCTGTATATGGCAGGAATTTTTAATTTTTAACATCCTTTAATAGTCTAATTTGAGGAAGCAATGGAAATCCAGTGAGTCAAATTTCACTTGTGTTTTCAAAAATCCAAAGCACCCCACTAATCTTTAAAACAAAAAAAAAAAAACAAATAAAAAAGTCTTTAAAAATCCCCAAAATAAAACCAACAACTTTGCAATTTTAACCAAGATCCTGATCTACTCCTCTATTGCAAACATGATTGAAATAGGATCGAACATCAACAAAACTCACGTATCTTCCACATTTTTGACTGCATCCAACAGAATTTAGAAGTTTTCCCTGGCTTTGGCAGCAACAAAACTTTTTTAGATGCATCAGCAAGCTGGGATACTTCACCTAATGTCCAATACTGTAGGTGTGAATACTCATGAAATAGAACATCTGTTTATTCACAAGGCAAAAATTATGTAATTGTGCCACTGACCTTGGTGGACTCACCTCCCTTCAGGTTTCCAGTGAACTCAGGTAAATTGTTCTTTGTCCAAGAATATTGCATCAGCCTTAGCACAAAGGTTTTTTGGGACCTTAGAAACTGTGAAGTCATGGCAGAACAACACCTAGATGATTTAGTTTTTTAATGCAGTTTAGGCAAAGTATAATTGAATCTCTGCCTCTTGCTTGCAGATTGTTTACTGGTGAAAATTACAACAAGAGACACAGACACAAAGACCATGACAAGGGTAAACTTTTAGATTACAGAATATTCTGAGTTAGAAGGAAACCACAAGGATTATCTAGCCCAACTCTAAAGTGACTGGCCCCCATGGGGAGCCCATGACCTGGGTGTTAATAGCACCATGCTCCAAACAACTGAGCTAAACAAGCCAAGCTCATTTAGGTAAAAAAGCTGGAGCATTCTGAGGTCCTTAGGAATGAATCTCCTATTCCATTCATGTATTTATGACACCTTCAAAGCATTCTACACTTCAGGGAAAAAAAAATTAAAAATATTGAACTGTTCTTTGCAGAAATTAGCCTTTCATTCCTTTTGGCCAACAACAAATTGTCAGGGTGTTCAAGCCCCAGAGACTGAACTAATCCCCAAAGACTAGGTGACATTCATCAAAATATTTCCTAACAAAATGTATTAGAACCCACTTAGAAAATAACCAGAGCTGTCTAATTTCCCAGAACTGACTAGAGGCTTGATTTTGTTCACAGCTACACTGGAGTAATTCTAGAATAACTTAATTAATGACATTGAATTACTCAAATTCTCACAGCAGCATGTCTGGAAGGTGAATTTAGTTGTGGGGACAACAGATTATGAGGACTTGGGGTGCAAGCTCCAAGCCCCAAATACCCATCTCACTTAGAAGTGCTGCCTTGCTTCCTCAGCACTGTGCTGGGGTTTGGACAGCGACCACCAGAACAGATTTCTTTCTGTAATTTCTTGGTTTTGTGGGTATCAGGTATAAATATCCACCTACAAACAGAGGGTAGCCCTGAAGCTGCAGCAAAGTACAGCAGTGCTTGGACGGAGGAGAAGTCAGCCCAAAGAGTCTCAAAAGGCATCTTGGCAGCTGCTTTCCCAGCAAAAGGAGCAGGGCACAGCTTGCAGTCCAGCCCACGTGTTAAATGAGCTCCCAGTGCACTGTCATTGTTATTAGCTAGGGGTAGATGGAAGGCTTCTAAAGGGACAAGCTTCTAAAATACACTGCTGAATTAAAAACCAACCACCAATAAAGTAGCGCCTGCAAAGAACCATAGAGACACAAAATTTCAAGAAAAATCATCTCTCTCCCTCCTTGTACAGAGAAAACAAAACCATCCATACATCATCACTAGACCAGCCGTAATCAGACACATTTGTTTTTTAATGGACATTTTTCTTTTCAGAAAGATGTTAATAGATCTGCTAAAATTATGAAAGATGTCTATCAGTTGGAAAGGACAAACACATGCAGTATAGTTTCTGCTAATCTGTCTGGAAAGGGAGTGAAAAACAATAGATGTATTTAAATTTGTAGAGGCTTAGATATAATCATTTTTTGGTAACATCATATAGTCTTTTGTCTTTGGAACACAATGGGAAAAAAACACAATTCCAATGTTAAAGGCAGGTCCCACAATACGGAGCTGATTTTGAATCCAGTCTGTCCTACATTTCATATGCACATTTGGGTCATAAAAATCTCATTTATATATACTGTTCCCCTATTCTTGGCCATCTCTCCATTATAACGTGACTGTATAAACTAATATACAAAACCCATTTGTAAGACCTATGCCAGGACACACTCTATGGCCCTCAAGAGATCCCTTACTGTTCATGGTTTGTCCTAGAGAACTGGAAGTTAGAGTCTTTGTTCTATTTGGAAGGTCTGTTGACTAAATACATTTCTAAAGCTACTTCTATTTCAAGGGAACCCCAAGCTCACTAAACCTTGTTTTTTTCTCCCACCTAGAAGTTGATCAGCAAGTCTTTGCCTTTGAAGAAGTGCAGAGGGCAAAACCAAGTGCAAGAGCAAACTAGGAAGCATAAAAAAGACTAATAATTTTCCATTAAAAGAGATGATGACAGCTCCTTAGAACAAGGGCCAGAAGACTCTGTAATAGGCATTTATTTAGCTGTAGTGCTAAAATGGCCAAATTCTGCAACAAATTCTTTCCACATTTGGACTGGAATACAATGCTAAATTATTGCATAGAAATAAGATGGGAAACAAACCTTATCTCCCCAAATGCATCAGTAAATGTATAACTTATCTTAGAGGAATATATAACTTATCTTAGAGGAAATATCAGCAAAAATAAGCAAACAAGAAAAAAAAACGCTTGCCTTTATCTTCTTCACAGAAGCAGAATTTGCATTACTGCAACAGGAGCAGAGGTTTAAATACAATATCCTAAGGGGACTTAAGGTCTTCTTCCTAATGTAGATTACCGTATAATGCAGAGATCACCTTGTGGGTGCTTTGCTTCTCTTTGAAAGCCACAGATGCCATTTCTCCTCCCTTTCACAATCATTAGGCTGGAGCAGCTACAGCAAGTGCTCATTTGGAAGCACTTTATTAGGAAACCATGTCGGGTACTGTTATCTACCATTTCAAGCAGCCTAGCAGTGGGAAATGAGATCTTCCAGCTGCAGGATACCTACCAGTTACCCACAGCCCACCCTGCAGAACTTCTCAGATCATATCAGAGAAAACCCTGGACAAGTCAGCGGTCCAAGTCATTTCTGTATCCTCTAGCTTTCTCGTCTCTCAGGCACATTTACAAACTCATTTTCCAACTCCCATTTCCTCCCTATATTTAAAGATTCTTTTCCACATAAGACTAATAGTTTCCTTTATGTACGTGCAGATCATATGCCCACCCCCCTACCCCCCGTAACAAAAATACATTGGGGGTTGCAATAAAGGTATATATGCAAGCTAATAAAAGCAGTCAGAGGTGGAAAAACAAGGGACACAATGAAACTCTTTCTGACACAGGTGCTTGCCCAGCCAGGAACCCATTAGCACCTTGTCACAAAGGCCCCTAAGCACACAGAAATATAAATTTGAAAGTCATAAAAACCAATGGACACACACAATTAAGTGACCAATGAAAAGCTGTCATCTTCTCTCCTTCTCTGGAATACAGCCAGAAACAACCGGTAGGAAGGAAAAGAAATTTGGAAATAGCTCAGCCTGAACTTTTAATTTTTACTGGCAGGAAGGAAAAGCTTAACCAAAAAACAACCAACCAAAAAACCCCCGAAAACCCAAAACTACAATATGCAGCAAAAGGGTGAGAGAGAGGAGGAGTGGTTTGCAGCAATATTTCCATTAATTTTATGAGACTTACAAAATCTGAAGCCTGGTAGTGACTACTGATTTTGTAGGCTCTAGGGGCAGGTATACTGAGCATCTCCTTACTTTTCCATACAGAGCAAGTTACAAAGTGTCTGACAAAGAACCCAGTGTCTCTGCTTCCACCCTCCCAGCCTCCCCTAGTTGACTTCAACTGCTGTGGCTACGACTACCATTGTTCAACTATGATTTCTGTACCTCAGTTTTCCTATTTCTCCACTTCAGTCACTGCACAACACATCACAAGTCTTCTACCTTCAAATCCAAAGCTTCACCATGGCATGAAAACTACTTAAACCTTGGCTGTCAAACTTGACACGTAGTGATCTTAATGCTTTATCTAACTAAAACTCAGTTCTGCTGCGCTTCTCGAGCCAAACATCTCTGGTCATAACTCGTAATCTTTGTCTGCAATATCCATTCAAAATCTGTTTAAAACTTGTTTATCCTTTCTAGGATTCTACTAGGAGTCCACCCATTTGTAACTTCATACCATAAGCCTTTAATTATGCAAAAGAAAAAAGCCTGCATGAGAAATCAACACACCCACTCTAACCAACACACCTTTCCCCACCCTGTTTGTCTTGATTATACATACTTAGGTGGGAAACTGTTAATTATCACCAATTATGGAGCAATTGTCCTTGCTGTACAACTCCATCATATTAAAGATTGCACAAATACTGTAAAATAAGATGGTCCTTGATGTAAAAAGCTTTTGGCAATTTGGAGAGGACTCTCCAGGTATTTGCTGCCCAAGACACCTCTCTGGAATCCCTTTCCTGTTCACCATACAACAAACAGGGGAAAACCTCAAGAGAAAACAGGCCTCTAAAAGTAAATGTCAAACATACTTAGAAACACCTTTTGACACTGATTCTAAAATAAAAGGTTGGACCAGCTCAGTGATTTTCATAGGATCCACAGTTTCTCCCCCTACACTGTTCATTGCACAGTCACTGCAGAGCACAAAAAAAGACTTGGAAAACAGATCTGACAGGCACTTGGAAATACCCCTGTTTTCAGGGCTTAAGAGAATTAAGGGCCTGACTCTTCCACTAGCACAAATCAGAAATAAATGCAGAGAGTCACCTGACATTATGCTGCTGTAGAACACGTACGCAGCCAGAATGTTTTGCTTGCTTCAGTGGAATAACTCCAGTGACACGTGCGGATTGACATGCAAATAAACCTCTTGAAATTGCACCAAGAGAGGTGGAGAGAGAAAGACAATCTTGATTAAAATTTTTTGAAGGACACTACTATGAGGTTCTTAGTTATGATCAGCTCAACATAAATTATCATATAACCCATTTTCAATGAGAATGTAATATGAGCTAAATTTTACACTGATTTATAGCTTATGAAAGCTTCACTGAAAACCTAGCTTGTTTCACAAGTCCAGGTCAGTGCAGAATTTAAGTTTGTTTTCTTTCATTAAACAGCTACGATTGCACATTAGGGGTGGAAGGTCATAGAAATAGCAAGAAGAGGACTTTAAAAAAAAAAATCATCCCATGTAAGGAAAAGATTAATCCCCTGTGCGAAGTCAACCTGTGTTCAATTTGTCCTGAATCTACGGCAATGATGCCATCATTTCAAAGATGATGATGTAGATTTTGACAAGAAATACGATAATACAAGTTATGTCTCAGGTGTCTGCCTTATATTCGCAGATTCTTGATTCCTCTTTTCAGACAAAAGGCCCCTACCTGCATCAAGTCCCTATTTAGTTTGGCAGTCTGCAAAGAGCAGGTGGTGCCCTATCTTAGACAGCAATGACAAATGCTTTTTTCTCTTCCTTTTCTAACCTGCTTCAGAAGTGCTGTGAAATCTCCTGCTAAAAACCACACAGACTCTAGCAGAGTCCACGTTCTGGTCACTGTTGCAGTGTACAGCCAGAGAAACAGCAGAAAGTTTGATTTATTTGACTAGTGTAAATGAGATCAGAGTCAAAGCTCAGAGCTGAGACTGTATAACAGGAACAAGCAACTTCCAAAATTGATTATCACAAGACTGTCCCATACAAAAAGAGAGTCACACATAGGGATTTGGATATTTGAAGGGATTTGGGGTTTGTCTGTAGATTTGGGGGTTTTAAAATTATCATTACATGTCATTAATCTGTTCAGACATTATCTCCCTTTAATTTTCCTTGTTGCTTTTAATAGTCTATTTCAGGATATCGGCAAAGTATCTCTCTTCTTTCGTATTAGCTCCGCTCATGCAATCCTTACAGCTCAAAGACTCGTGTGATTAATAGCTCTGCCAGCAATTCCTATTTAAAAACTTTTCCTATTTTATCTCTTTTTACCCTGTCCCTGATTTTCCTCAACTCGCTGTGCAGAATGCCCACTGCCTGTGCCTTCATGCAACCCAAAAACTTTGCAACTTTATTTCTCACTATTCCTTTTCCATTTGAAGATGGTCCTGTTGACTTTGACTGGATAGTAGCCAACAAATTTAAAAGCACAATCCTACACGCAGCTAAGTGCCCACTGTTGATGTAGGCCAAAAGCAGTCATTTGGCACCTTTGAATGAGCTCAGCACCTTTGCAGGATGGTATCAATGTGTTTCAGCTTGCTAAGCTACGTTTTGCCCATGCCCCTGTTTCTCAGTCAGAAGTCAGCAATACCTTCTAGTCTTGGATTTCAAGAAAACAGAGAAAGGTATTTAAACAAGATCACACAGGACGTGTCACCGAGCAGGCAGTACAGGTTCCATATTGCAATCCTCCCAGGCGAGCGCTGGAAGTGTAAGTTACATCCTCAAAATTATTCTGTCATCCCCTTGACAATTTAATTTTTTTTTTTTTTTAATACATCTACTGCTTCTAGGCTCTGTTTAGGTAGCCATGTCCTCTCAATATCTCATTCAGGTGCAGCACAGAAAAGTCTAACAAACCTGGGCTGGCAGCCAAGCTTGCCAGTGACTGACGCTCGCTTAACTGAGCAAAGATTTGCTCTCCTCCAAGCAGGAGCCTGACTACAGAAGGACCAGCAGTGACAGCGAGGGTGCAGGCTTGCATCCTAACAGCACAGGCTCCAGCTTGTGCTCAGGCAAGTGGAACCAGCACTTAAGCTGAATGCTAAAAGGCTCCAATCTTCTGCTTCTTTCCAATTCACCTCCTCTACTGGAGCCCAGGAGTTTTTAGTAAGAGCAGCACATTAGGGGAGTTACATCGCTAATCTGGGCATAATTTTAAACTCAGTGAAAGGTGGTTTAAATACTGAAGGAGGAGCAAAGTAAAGGGAGGCACAGGAGAGAGGAGACAGAGAAGCATGATTCGCTTAGAATACATTTAAAAATATATATTCTTGCCGGTAAATGATAGAAATAAATCAGTAGTATGAAGTCACTGGTAGCTGGATTTGAAACAGAGTTTATGACCATTTGCTAAGGGGCCAACAGAAAGCATAAGCAAAACTAATAAAAATAGAGCTTCCATGAGCAAATAGAATGTTCAGCTGTTAGAACAAAGTCTTTGATTTAAATGAAATTACACTTCTCCAAACACAGACTACAGGTGAATTTTATCAAAATCTCTGCCCCAGAGGTTTTACTCTCTAACCAGTCAAAGACTGGGGCATGTGTATGAGGGCAAGTAACAGAAGCAAAGATGTGTAAGTGAAGTCTGTACCCAGACTTGCCTAAATTTCCTTGCCTCACTTTAAAAAAAAAAAAAAAAAAAAAATCTTGACTTCCATGGAGGGCAACTGAAGGATTACAGCTTTCATGTAAGGAATTCAACAATTAAGAATCGTCCCCCAATCTCTCTCTCTTTTGTTTGTTTTTAATCTACCTTTTTTTTCAAGTGATGAAAGATTTTGTTGAATGGGGGTAATTATATAAGCTAAAACACTATAATGGTACAGGTGGACTACAAGACTGAAGAAGAAAAGGCAGAGTTGGTCTCATGCATATGATTTCATCAGTATGCACACAGTTTTGGAATCCAGCCTCTGATGCTTTTCTGTCTTTGAAAAGTTGCTGGCTATACCCTGTTTACCAAACACATTAGCAATGTACTGGTCAAAGAACATATTTTTACACATCTAGTGTCCTGATGTAGTGCAAGAACCACTGTACCAAGCTGTGAACAGCAATGAAGTTAGCCTAGCCTGTGGACTGAGATAACCCCTCAAACTTTTCATCTCTTAAAACGTTGGTTTACATTTCAATTAGGTCACATGCAAAATTCATTTGGTCATGTCAATCTACAGATGACATAGCTTGATCACAAAAATCATCACAGAGCTAAGTACAACTGGTAATCTCAACAGCAGGGAAAAGATGCTCTAAATTAGAAATGCGTGGGTGGGTTATGCATCTCTACTATCTGTTTTCAGTAATCCATCCACTATGCATTTTTTTTTTCCCCATACATTATTCCTAAGTAAATATAAAACTGAAAATAAAAATAGCCCAGCTGAGGTACTCAAAGAAATAAACATTAGTTGGAATGTGAAGGACAAACAGGAACAAAAGTAAAGCCTTCTGAAAGAAAGGTCTTGTAGTCCATAAACATAGAAGCACAGTATCATTTAGACTTGAAGATTGAGTCCAACCATAAACCCAGCAGTACAAAGTCCACCACTAAATCATGTCCCTCAGTGCCACAACACACAAGAGATCCTCTGGCCAGGTCTCTCCTCTGTCTTTCAGGAGGCTCAGAACAGAAGATCACCAAGAACTCTGTCACCATGGCTTTTTTTTTTTTCTTCCTCCCTTTCTCTCTCTGGGATTTTTTGAACGTGGATCTTATAATTGAAAGCCAGTGGATTAAGCATAACACATCAAACCACTGTTAACACCCAGTCTCCCGCAAGGCTGAATCCTAACAACTCTGTTTTCTGCCTACAGTATGTGCAAGCAAGTGGAACCACCACATGCACTGCATGCTAAAGGCCACAGCCTTTGTCTTCTCCAAGTTCTGTCTATTTCAGAGGCTAACATGCTGCAATTAGTCTAATTAATGTGAAACAATGAGCTGTGTTACCACTTATCAAATTGATTGTTCCCCTATCAAAACAAAACAGGCTGGCTTTTTGATGTAATTTCAAGAGATGATTTGAAATGTCATGTTGCTGCAAGCCAATTACCTTATGACTGGAGTCACGGTCAACAGAATACATAATTAGCACGAGTTTGGGAAGGCTGCTTACCGCTAGTATGCTAATTAACTGTCTTTTGTCATAAAACAAAAAGGTTGTAGCTAGAGTTGTGAAATAGGTCTTTTTTTATTTACATTTCTTTGTGCTTATCAACGTGAGGCATGACAATGCAAAAGAATGGAAAATTTTAATTCCACTCCTTCAAATTAATAGCGAGCTGCAAGGTCAGGCACAGCGACGGACCGCGAGCAGCGCTGGGCTCTGCCGTGTGCGATGCACGGGCTGCACCCCCTGCCCAGGACAGGCCAAAATCAACCATCCAGTGAGCCTCAAACCAAAGAGCCACCCAGCAGCACCTAGGGAACAACTAACAGGCATGTGATGGGTTCCAGATGCTCCTTTCCATAAAGGAGGAGAGGAGCGGTGACAGCTGAGCGTGCTGTCTGCCATCCCACCCCACCTCCAAAAGCGCCCTGCAGAAAGCTGGAAACATTGAACTACAAACAAGTGCCATTATTACTTCTGCTTCAGCCTGGTGCTCACAGAACACTTAACAAGGGTGTGCAGGATAGCAAACAAACCCTGCCTGTAAGTAAAAAGCTTCATAACTCAGCTGCTGCCACCTCCTCTCTGTTGCCTCATTTGTGTGATAAATTTTTGTATTCCTCAGGCATTCGTTAAAGATTTGATCCTGCACGGCGCTGGGTGCCCTCTATACCTATAGGCTTCAGGGGGAGCTGAGCAGCTCATTACTTTGCAGGATAAAGATCTACCAGAAAGAATCCAAACTTTAAAAGCTGGCTGTCAGCAGCTCCCACTCTGCCCTCCCTCATCCCAGCGCCGCTCCACGCGCCATCACACAAGGGAAACGGAGGGCAGAAATTAGCTTAGTGAATCATCGCTAATTCCTACCAATTTAAATTCTGGTTTTCTTTTTCCTGCCTATAATTCGGCACTTTATTTAAGGTTTTGCTTGGCCTGAGCGAGTCCCGAGAGCAAGGTCTGGAATTGCTGGAAGTTTTAATGATGCTGTTTCGCTAACAGCTGCTGACTTACGAATCCTCCTATTTGTCGTAAAAACGATTTTGTTTCTCTGTGCATGCTTGGTTTGAACCACTACAGAGATAATTCTTGTGCTTCTTGATAGCCCTTAAAAGCAAGAGAGATGTGCAAATCACTCTCGTATAGAGAGGAGAAATTAAGTGTTCAAAATCTAGATCAAAAAGTTGTCAAGCTGGCCTTTTCTGAAGACTTCATTTAAATTCAAACCCAGTCACCTCCAGGTTTGCACAAAGAGTCATAAAGTTTCAAGTCCAGAAATCACATAGAGTGGATAACCCTTAAAATCATGATATGAAATCAGTAGGCATTCCTAAATTATTTTTCTGATTTCTCTTTCAATCCAAGTAAAACTCAAAGTGTAATGAAATAAGGTATGCGTGCAGGAAGGCTAAATTTTTATCTCAGATGATGAAACCTATAATGAACAGGAAAACACTAATTTCTTCTGGTGCTGTCATTTACTAGAATCAACATCATCCTTCCTGTCTTTATTCAGCAGAGAAAACAAAGCTAATCCCAATTTCTAAAGAGCTGGCTAATAAAGGAGTCAAGGGATCATTAGTCTAATTAACTCATTCCTGTTTTCAGTTTACATTTCATTATGCTATTACACTCTTTGAAATGTCAATTTTTAAATACCATAGAAAACTGTTTAACATATAGACATTATGTTCAACAAATCTGGAGACATATAGAACAGTTACTCAATATTAGTAACTTAATAGTATCCTGGTATGCAACTCAATATCTCTCAGCCAAAGCATTATTGTAAACTTCATTTATTGATATAAAAATCAGGGAAGTGTTTCAGTGACACTTGGCCCCTTGCTTAATGGCAGTGCTTTCACTACCTGAGTATTTCATAATAGATAGGTAGATGTCCTTGCATCCACTTTTGGTAATCAGACCATTTTATTCTGAACAAAAATAAATCAGGATATAAAGCTACAACTTCCTGCCAGGTTTCTTTTTTTCTTCTCTTTATTGGGTGTCCTTCTATAGCTTAACGCAATGAGTCACTTACTGCACTTTAAGTCAATTTTTAAATTGATTTAATGAGTCATCAAGTAATTTACCGTCTTTTAAGTCAATTTTTAAATAAACACAACTTCTGTTAAATTGATGGTAAGTTCTGTAATCAGCTGTTTGGAAACAATCAACCTCAGTTAACAGCATGGGCTTTACTGCTATGCTTGCACAGGAAAGTGCAAATTCCATAAAACAATTAAATCAATGTTATAGCTGAAATATTACGTAATGATACGTGTGTGCACACTAAAGCAAATAGGAAGGAAGCAAGCCTGTGAGCACACACACACACCAGCAGACATCTGTCTGTCTGTACTTCTGAACATCTCATGTGCACTGGCTTCCTTCCTACTGGGAGAACACAGCCCTTGCTTAGCATTCAACACAGTAAACCACTAAACCTATGTAACACTACACATGACTTGTCCCCACACATCTCTGAATTGCTCACATGCTTAAATTAGACACACATCACAAACTCTGGGACCACAGCCTGAAGGATGAAGACGTTTTGCCAGTATGCTTCTCCACACTGAAATATCCGCAGGAGTTCAGGATACCCCACCAACTAAGGCACAACTGGCACTATCTCTTTGGTATCCTCTTTGCTAAATGACCCTTACGTATGTGAGAGCCTTTTCTGGTGTGTCTGAGATCCATCAAACCCTTTTTTAAAACCTCCTGATATCACCTGGAACTACAGCAGAAAGCTCACTAGCTAATTTCCCTGGCTATTTTAATGTCAGAGAACTGGAATTTTGTCTTCTGACTAGCCAGGACCCTGCCAAGACCTCTACAGCACTTACACAACACTCTCAAACTGTGACAGTGTACTGATACAAGTTCAGCTGCTCTGGGCTGGAGGTGCTACAGAAAGGATGATAAGTTAGTTTTAACATCCACCTGTGCAGTCTATTGCAGGGAAAAAAAGTCATTGCTGGTTCCTAGCAAACAGAACGTGAGAATAGATGTGACACCGGCTGAGGGAAACCACACAGCTACTCACGGTCACTGTTTTTGTAGCTGTCCTTGCACTGGAAGAAACAAAGGTGCAGCTTTACACACAGAAGTTTGGAAAGTATGTCTGAGAAGAGGGGTTTGCATTGGAAATCTCTGGCCTGGTGAGACACACAACTGCAACTCCAGATGAGAGAGGGATTAAGAGACATTTATCAGAACTTGAAACTGAGGGGAAGCTTGAGCAGTGGCAACCATGTGAACCATGGAATCCATGCAATGTGGTTTTGGCATCACAATATGGGGATCTCAGATCTGCAGGAAGCAAGAAGTATGTTCCCATTCTGCTTCTTGTCACCAGCAATAATACACTTGAGGAAAAAAAATGCCTTTAAAAAGATGTAAAGGAAGACCATGAGTGGAATAATTTTAATGGCTAAGCAAGGATTAAACTATGTCCGTTAATTAATGCATTTTGAGAAAGCTAATGAAAAATAACATATCTATCAGTTGAAAATGTAGTACATATATCTTTAATATCATCTCTGCTTTTAGGAGGATTGAATCCAGATAGGAACTGTGGCTAACAAGGTACCTGATAATGCTCCTGGAATAAGAGGTGAGCAGTAGCTCTCATTAATTCATGTTCTCAGTGTTATTTGGCTCCATGGGCTGCCCCAATGTGATCTAACAGGATGTGGCATGCCAGAATGCATCACAACATGTTTGGAATTGTAAAAGCACACAGACCCTCAACAACTAAGCTTCCCTGCAACCCCTGGTACGGAGTTCAGCATTCCTGATCAGGCACTGTCTCAGCTTTATTATCAACATGTTATACCTCCCACTACTTGTTCAATGAGTATTTTCTCTCATCTGTTTTCTAAACCAGCCAAAGGAGGTCAATGCACCTTAATTTAAAAACAAAAGCACAGAATGATGCTTCACTCTTTGACTTGCTGGGATTTTTTTTATTCTCTTCCCCTCCATGTATTTTTACGTGGTATCACCTAAACCTAGCACTGCCGAGAGAATACTGAGGCGATTAGGAGATACGCACAGTTATTTTAGCAAATCCCTTAAAAAAAATAAAATAATTGAACTTGAAAGAAGCCTGAAACATGAGAGCAAAAGCGAGTATGAAAGAAGGAGCTATGGCACCGTACGCCCCATCTAACAAGGTATTGAGCACCGAAGCCCAGGGGACTCTTGGTACTCTCGCTGTGAAGATTAGACAAGAGCACTCGCGCAGGACACAGCAGGAATATGAAGGGACATGAAGTGAGCAATCCCAGCAGACAGCCTGTTGAAATGTCAGTCAGGCACTCTGCCTCCACCACCTTTCACAGAGCTAAACATCTCTTTATGTCAGAACAAATTGGGCAATCCTCAAATCTTTTTTTCCTCTCCCCTGACTTCAATGCGGCGCCGAGCGCGGGGAAGGAGCGCGGGAGGGAGCGCGTACAGACAGTTCACTTCAGTTCACATGAAAGCGCCCTGACACGCTACAAGGCTGAATACTGATATTGGCAACTCTTACAATCTTATCAGAGAGGCAGGAGCAGCAGCAGCCGCCGTGCTGCAGACCTTCCCCCTTTCCAATTACGCCGGGTGCCTGTTCCCTTCCCAAGCATCCCGCAACGTCCTTTGAAAGTAAACTCCTGGGCTTGATCAAAGGCCACAAAAGCAAACACGCCGTTTCTGTATTTATGAGCATATTTACTTCTGTCATCTTTTTCTTGTTTTCACTCCTACCTTCCCTCGCCAGTCCATTAAGGAAGTCTAATTTTAACCAACATCTAGCACAGTGCTCAAATGCAGAATGGTGAGTAACCGCAATCCTATTTTAAATTATTTGCTTTTACTTACAAAATTCTGTACAGGGTATCTGGTTGGGGTTTTTTACTAAAAAAGCATACACGGAAGTTATTTTTGCAGGAGAACAACAGTACAGAAACCTTCCCACTGACTTCTGTCAATGTTAGAGAGGTCTTCGTATGATTGTATAGAGATACGTGAATTAATGTGATTGATTTTTAAATTTGATTCAACATATGAAAACATCACTTTCAAAATAAGCAGTCAATTTTTAACCTAAAAAAAAAAAAAAAAAAAAAAAAAAAAAAAAAAAAAAAAAAAAAAGGAAAAAAAGAAGAAAAAAAAAAGGCATATGACAACAGAAAACTTAATCCAGGCAAGACATGAAGAACTCTGTGAAACTGCCTCCAAGATTAAGCAAGATTAAGCTGCTAACTCCAGACTTACATTACAAAGATGCTGAATAATAAAATTTCTTTTAAAGCACCTGTTTGAGCAAACCCCAAACAACAGACACATCCCAAACACCACAAAAATCCCACCCCCGACAAATTAACCCACGGGTTTAAAAAAAGCGAAGTGAATATTCAAAAATATAAATAATCGGCCACTGCCATACTGGGCCACCTACTCTTTAGATCAGAGGTTTATATAATTTGTACAGAAGGATCAATTTCTAAGACTTCATTCTGGGTATTTTCTAAAAGCTGCCCAGCATTTCTAATATTAATTGATTATAGTTAAAGATCAGATGCATTTCATTACAATTTTAAGTTTCTGTTTATGATATTCAGGCAGGTAAATGCCTGTGTGTATGGAAGAGACATTAGCAGGCCATTTACTGCCCGTTACTGCCAAGAAAAGAAGCCCATACTGGAACAAACAGTGCAGCATTTCTGGCATTTGTTAAAGGAAGAAAGCTTTTTAAGAAAAAAGAAATACCACTGATTTTTACAGGTGTTTAATAAAGATAAGCTGAAAAAAGGGTTCCTATTTTAAGCTTGGTGATAGCTAAAAATGCATACAAATATGTTCAAAAGCAATCTGAAGTCTCCTAAAAATGGGTGTTTAAAAGTATTCAAGAAAACAGTAAAAATGCAAATATTTGTCACATTACTGTAGGATATGGGACAAAAATGCTCATAAATTCAAAGAACCCTGCTGAGGCAAACTGCATTTCATTTAAATATGACATTATTTGGGAATCATTAAAACAAAAATAATGTTTATCGGTTGCCTTGTAAAGGTTACTCTGAGAAAACAGCCAAAGTTTGCCCGAATTCAAATGAGTGCTGAAAGGGACTGTGAGCATAACACCCTTAATTTCAATTGCTGTAGCTGTGCCATGGGAAATAAAAAGACTAAATGTAATTGATGATTCACTGCTATAGAAATACTACAGTAAAAATAATGAGGATGTATCAGTATTTTCAAGACTCTCGGTATGATATTCTAATGTACTTCACACACATTACAATGAGACAAATAAGAAAAGAAGAAACAAAAAGGGTGCCAATAGTGACCGCAGACTTTTCACTCAGAAATGTGTTAAATCCTAAGAAGAAAGTATACAGTGCCTTGTGATCGCTACAAAGTACATACAACAGCTGTCATTCCTCTATTCAAAGACCCTTCCTGATTTTTTATTAACAAACCTACGTAATGGGGAACCTAGGCTACACAGGAGTAGGCTAATATGTTGAGTTTAATATTAAGAGCCTAAATCTCATTATTAAAAGCATCCAACCTTGCTGAAGAGAGATGGCTTCTAGCTGTACCCATGAAGAGCCTTTTTAACTACTGCAAAGTTAAAAATCTTATGTTTACATGGACTTTACATGGACAAGTCTCTCTATACTCCTAAAAAACATAGTGAAATAATGCTAAAAGACACCCTAAACCCTAGAGTTGCCATTTTGAACCTTAAACCAATACCTGCAGTCATTCTGAACCATTAATTGCTGGTTATTTGTACATGGAAATCAAGATGTGGATGCACGCAGATCCCTTGATTACGCAGACATTTAGTCAGTGGCTTTACTACTGTGACTAGTTTTTGGCGAAGCAATCAAATTGAGCATCCCATTAAATATCTGATGTAGGTAAATCAGGTCTTAAAATTTGATCCATCTTGCATCTCCATCTCTTAGATTTGATTGTATTTGTGAAAATCAATCATGGACTTGCCTTAGTCCTGCCTTAATTCTGTCAATGAATTTAAACGCATCACGTACAGCACTTTTATGTGGTTTAAATTCAGCTATGAAGACCCATCATGGTTCTGAGTTAAAATAATTCTGCACTGCACCCCTCCAAACAGTAGCTTGCCTGGACTGCCCATGAACTGGTCTCACTTCCAACCCATTTTGTGTTTCCTTCCAGTACATCCTGAGGGGACAGGGAAAAGGGCTGGGATGTCACACTGCCTCTTACTACTGCTCACATGCTGTAGTTAAGCAGATGCTTATTTACAATGCCCTGCAAGAGCCTATACCTAACACAGCTTCCTGAAGCTATTAAAAGTGGACACACAATAACTGCAAGCAGAATTTGGCTTATTGTCTCCGCAGATTTGTGCTAATATACCAGAGTCTCAAGACATCACTTCATTTTCATAACAAGGAGAAGATTTAATTTCTGCGGATTTCTATAAAAAGCAATTTGGAAACTCCTCAACAATGATATTGCTTCCCATAAATGCCAAATTGGTAAAAACATCATAAGAGGAAAACACACCACACTGACAATATCATTTTTTCTAACTTAAGTACCAGCATTATTCAAAGACATTATACTGCTAAGTATCCAAATAATTCATTCATTTTAAGGATCAAAAGCATAATATTATTTTGTTAAATTAAGCTCTCGCTTTCCCAAATCCCTTTCTTCCACTTAAACTGAGGGAATAAAGGCAGCTGAAAACACATTTGTGCAAGGCTGTTCAGTTTTCAGGGGTTGTTCTGTTCTGGTTGGGGTGTGCACTTCCCTTTTTGCCGATTACCAAAACCCAAAAGTAACTGCAATAATAATTGTAAATCCCTGCTTTGGATGATAAAATGAGCCTCAAGTATCATCACCTCATTCCCACCTTCTACTACTTGCAGGAAGGAGGAGGTTGGTGAGGGAAACCATCATTTACCTCTAACTTACTGGCACTGCTGTAATACTTCTCCAGCTAAAAAGGAATTGTAACAACTGAAAGTGACTGTTTAAAATGACATCAAAGATCAAAATTTCTGACTGTGGTAGCTTGGGGTGGAGGGCAGGGGGCACATAGCCTGATTTTAAGCATAGCCTATTAACTGAAGAACGTCAGGACTTTGTGGTCATTTAACACTCCCTATAAATGAAGACTTGATAACAGTTATTGATCTCAGTTTTCCTGGAAGAGGATCCCTGGGCTCAGCAGTGAGCAGTTTTGCTTCTCTTAATTCATAAATACAAGAATAGGGCTATTGCTCAAATGCCACCCTAACTGCTGAAAATGAAATAAAAGTAAATTTCAGTGCAGTGGGGAAAGCAATACAGGTGTATTTCCACAGGGTTTTTTTTTAGTAGATAACCCAAGGTTAATATAATCTCAAATTTTCTTATGGGAAATACAGAATTGCCACAGCTGACCCCTGCTATCATTGGAAAAATATTTTCTTTGTGAAAGCCTACTGAAACCATAGAAGTATATAAGTTACTGTTCTTATTTATTTATTGATCTTCCTTGTGCTACCATGGAACTGGAACACCTCTGCACATTAAGAGATTCAGCCCAACAACACATAAGATGGAACTACGAGCATTTCTGCTGCCTGGGCAAGAAGCTGAGCCAGGGAATAGGAAGCGTTGTGTTGTTGTACCTGCAACACAACCGTGTCACAAGAAACAGCTAGAAATGCCCATTGTCTCTCCTGTCTAACTCTTCTGTCGTTCAAGGCTTTTCCCCATTTTCCTTCTTCCTAGCTATTACTCTTAAAAACTCTGCAATAGCTCATCAAAACAAAACCTGATTTCTAAAACTTTCTGTGGAGCTGCCTGAAGCACCTCCACCATTGAAAACACATTATCACAGGATTTAAAGAGAGAAAATTAATCCCCTCCCTCTTTCCACCTCCCCTTCCCCAAAACGAGAAAAACCATCTCTCCATCTCCAGGCCCCCAGGTCAGATCAAACCCAGATGTCGAAGGCGAGACCTAGAAAGAGGTGCACATCCCTTCCAATGAGGATTTAAGGAGAAGCTGCATGAGTAGATGAACTGTTGAACCCAGTCCTCTGTCTTAAAAATACATTTCATTTGGACTGTTAATGCACGATATAAGTACGCAAAAGATGCAACAGAATTCTGAAATATGAATTAAGGACGTATTTCCATCTCCAGCAAAATAATAAAAGTAGAGAGATTAAGAGGCAAGCATATATTTTTGAATTGTAGAATAGGTTTATAGGTCTTCTAATAACAACTTTTACTCAAACCTTACATAAATAGGCTTATATGATACAAATATTATGTGGGCTATGTGGAAACTACAAGGTCTCTAATCATGTTTAGGGATTACTTGACAGAACAGAGACATTTCATTCCTATTGGACCTAGGGATTACAGCAAAGAAACATCTAATATTCCATTTTTTAATTTCATGCATTTTTTATTTACTTTTAATGATGCTGTATATATTCATCATCCTGAAATATTAAAACAGTATGAAAAAAGTAATAAATTGGTGGAAAATTTAGGGAATGAGAATGCAACAGCACGCAAATCATACACTATCAAGTGCTTGATACACATTTAAAATTACTGTCTAGTACAGCAAAGCCAAATTCCTGGCAGATTTCTGAAGCGCAAAGTCACAATAAGAAGATCAGCAGAACAGACTGAAATAATAGAATATTCATCCCCCTAATCCATATGCAATTCTTTAGGGCTTTTTTTTAACAATGCATATGAGGTCTGACTGTATTCAGGATTTAAATAAGTTGTCTCTCTCTCACACACACACATACTCTCTCTCTGTATTTTTATAAAAAAAAAGTATATACAGTTATCATTTCTGCTCTACTGCACCCACATTGACAAGGTTAGCACATCTCCTCACACCTCAGATGAAACAATAGCATTTTAAACAACAAAAGTGTTAAAAGAAATACATTTATTCATACCATTGAAACCTCTTGCAACAGCTGTGTTGAAAGGAAGGGGTCCAGTTGTCTGAAAGAAGGATTTTTTTTGTTGTTGTCGTTGTTTAGTATTTTAACTGTTTCCTACGTGATTCTGAATAATTACTGCTTAATTTAAAGCAATATCACATGCAGTTCCTGGCAATAAAACTTTGAAATCAGTGTTAGTTCTTTGAGATCATGCCTTTCCCTCCAGACAGATGTAATTTTAGATCTGGTATTGTATAAAGGGACAGAAACCTAGAGACAAATAGATCATCACTCAAAAGACAGATGCTGATAGGGATGGTCCATGCACAAAATGTGCTTGAGGATGGGAGATGGGGAGGTGGAGTATAAAACTTCCACTGCCATGCTTGAGATTTACCAAATTACTTTGAACCAGTGCAAAGGCACAACTGAGCTAGAGATGCTCCTCCAAACAGGAGAGTATGAAGAAATTCATCCCCTGTCATAGAGACGTGCAAAGCCTGATCCTTAGATCAACCAGGTTTTGCACAGGTTTAACTCTCTGATTAGGCTGTGCAGTATCAGCACCCCAGACTTATTTTAGAAGTGAGGTAAAATGAAGATACAAAATCAATGTACCCAAACATAAGATATTTGCACCAGTAATGTATGTGTTGACTTGCTAAATAAAGGTGCCCACATGTGACAATTATGATGGCCACATGCAGAAAGCAGCTTCCACAGCCATCAGGACAGCTCTTGTCACAACTCTGTTAGTGAGGCTAGGACAGGTGATGGTACATGAAAAGCCATCTGGTAAGTGAGAAAGAGCAGCCACATCCTGTCGAAACCTGAATACCCAAATGTAGCCACAGGCTATTAGTAGTAACAGGTCTCATGAGAAACAGCCTGGGGTGTAGATTGCTGCCCAGCATTTACCACGACTTTGGGTTCCTACCTGGTGTGGGACATGCTGGTCCAACCCTCCCAAAATCAGGCTCGTGGGTTATTAGCCAGACTGTGATATCAGCTGACATTGCTGTTCACATTGCAAGGTTACTTTGAATTCAACACAGGATAAACAGGCAATGTAAAAACATATTTAATGAAAGATTTTCTTTTTGCTGGGGAATCTGCTTACCTGCCCTTACTATGACACCTATCTACACTGACACAGACTCCAAACTTACTGGTGCTTATTGTTTACAGGTATCTAATTATACTGGGGAGAAAAAAACCCCTAAGCATACTGAAATCAGCAGAAGTGAACCCAAAGCAAGGCTAGAACACATCCATCCTGTGTGTACGTTTTGCAGGCAAATAAGCAAAAGAAGCAGCACCCTTAGAAATTATTTGATCTGTACTAATGAGAAAAGTGTGATATTGTACAAGGAAATAAAAGACAATGAACATAAAACTTCTGCTAGAAAATATGACCAGGATCTCTGTTAGCAAACAGGATCCAATAACGCACACTGAAGTTGGGAGAGAAAGCCTGATAGACGCCCTGCAGAGCTGCACTGGACCGAATCTGAAAAGCACAGGTGGCAGCAGCTGTGATGCAAATGTACCACGTTTTTAAAAGACAGGGCAATTAAGTAAAAGTACCAAGTACCTTCTCCTTTTGGGGAGGAGAGTATAAAAAAGGCCACAGAAGGAAGCTGGGATTTATTGAAGAGGAATACAGATCACCCAGTGAAATTAGGGTATGCCTGAAATACATCAGTGCTACTCTCCATTTTGCCATCCTTTATTTTACAGGACATAAGGGAGATCTAGATGAGTTTCTATTTTAGTGAAGACAACAGTTTGTGACAGGGAAGGGTAGAAACGAGCAGTAAAAGCTTTTACCCAAATTCTATACCTTGTTCCAAAGCAGAAAGCTATTAAACCTTTTCTGCAAGTGTTTGTAAACACAGTAAACACTTTTTAGGTGCACAAAGAATATTTTGCTCCGTTGCACAGATCCAGAGAAGTCGATCAGTCACATTTTTTAGAAAGCTTCTAAGCAAGCAGTGCAAGACATATATTTGGAATATGAAAGTTTAATCCTACTCATTAAAACATGACAAACTTATAATTAATTGAGAATGGAGTCAATAATGAGAACATCCTTCAATGTAATGATGTTGGTACTATCAGCTTGTAATATGGGAATACACTTTAGAAAGTGAAGCATAATATGGAAATATTACAAGTCAGTTAAAAAAAAGAACAGCCTGAAAGTTTTGCCTTGAGAAGAATCTTTAAAACACGAATTTTAAATCCTCAAAAGTTACATTTTTCCTGTCTTCAAATGAGATAATACATTATGTTGTTTTCTTCTGATGAGGAATAATTCAAGGTCTTACATTGTCTGATTAATCTCTCAACCAATATTTAGAAAAGGTTTCTCTTTGAGCTAATCAAACTTGACAAAAGCAATATTCAAACTATGCCACATTCACTGATTTGTAAGATATCTCAAACCTGTGTTTTATTAAATGCAGTTTAAATTAGCAACAGCTCTAAATTCACCTGCTTATGACACCCCCTGAATCTCACCAACAGTACGTAAGGTAGACAAAAAGACTGCACATGCAGATTAAAATTATTAGGACAAGCTGGTGTTTTTTTGGTTTTTTTTAAAGAAGGATGTAGTTTTAGTTTTAAGATAGCACTCCCTATTGCTCACACTATCTTGCATTTTGGGGGATAGTTGCTGATGGTATCCAGTTTACTTTTTCCAGAGATAACTGCCCTGATCTTCCTCGATAAGGTATCCCCAGTGATCCCTCCAAATAATGCTTATTTCTTTATCCACAAAAAGAGGCTAAATTTCAATATACAATCTTTTGATACTCTTTGGTTTTCAGGATCAAACAGTATCATTAGGTTAAAGGACATCACAAGAGCAATGTTTTGATGAGAACAACTAGTAAGGAAGCTCTACAACACTCCCAGGTAGGGATCACCATGGGGAAGTGTATTAACACCATCCCAGCTTTCACCTTCACCAACAGTGTTGGTAGTTTCCTTTCTGTCTATGAGTGGCCATATGTGTGCAAACAGGATTTTCCCATGGTTTGAGACTGTGTTTAAATTTGGCTGTCAGACTCTGAGCACTAGAAGAGATTCCTGAGTTCGAACAGCTAAGAAAAAAAAAAAAAAAACCAAAACAAAAAAACCACAAAAAACCACAAAAAAACCCCCTGTGTGAGTGATGTAAGTATTAATTCCCTACTGCAAATGTTCCAAGAGGAAATCAGGCCTCCAGCTCATTCTTCCTCTCAAGGCACACTTAAGATCTGGATAAATAAGTTCCTGAGCTACTGACTCCCCTCCATTTCCTCCTCATGGTTGTGTGCAACCAAGAAACTGCATTTCTGGCAATGTCTATGATAAAATAACACAATGCTCCATTAACAAAGCCTCAGGTGTCTTAGAAGTTGCTAGTGCAAATCTTGTTGGGACTCAGGGAAGGATATTCAAATATTGGGTAACACACTCTGACTGGGAAGACTATCAATAGAGTTTCTCAATTTGTTTATATAAATGGGCCAACACTTTTAAAAGCACTTCAGAGCACTTAACTAAAGCAAACAAGCACTTGAACTTTAAATATCTAGCAAGAGAAGTCAATGACAAGTATGCCTTGACTTGGTAAATTCTAATATCTTCGCAACCTTTCATTCATACTTCATGAAGAGAAGGACCAGGCTCCCATCTCAGCTTCAGCTCTGCTTTAAGATACAGAATGAGTGGAGTGAGGAACAGCCTAGTTCCCTTTTAGTTCTTCAGCAAACAGCTTTGCTTCTTCCTATCCAGGGATCCTGGATCCATAACAGTCTCTATAAAGCAGCTTCCTAATTTTGAAAACTTATTCTCTCTCTTATTTGGCCCTTAAAGTAGGACTACTTCATCTTATAAACTTTTCTCTGATACCCATGGCAGCTAAGCCTTCATTTGAGAATATAACATTTACCAAACACCATCCTACTAATTCCCAAAAGGTCTGAGAATAACTTTCTATACTCAGGACTAGGGTGTCTTTAGCAAGTGGTCTCATCATGGTGCCAGTGTCATGCGCATTTTTTATATCTTCATATTTATAACACACCTCTTCCTTAGCTACTGCATGATACACAACCACAGCAGTCATTTCCTGACAGAATTAGTGAGATCTGATTCACATACACTTCTCTGCTGACAAACCAGCACCCAAATGAGTAAAACAAAAGATTATTCTGGGATTTTGGATTGTTTGGGTTTTTTCTTAAACTGACGTCTAGCTCAAGTACTAAGCTGGCCCCAAGAAACAAGAAGGTGGTGTTTAAAACAAGTATTTGTGATCAGTAGCAGGTAAATCTCATTCCCTAAAATCCTGCAACATATCTTGATTTTTATTTCTCTCTGAAAACGTTTTGCAAACAGTCTCCATAATGTGGCAGAAAAGAGGAGGCAGAAAAAAACCCTTAACTTCTGGTCTTCACCATCTTAGAAAAAGGAAGAATGAAGTATTTTTAAGCTATCTTCTAGAGCTCAGTGGCTACACTGGCATTTTAGTTTGCTAGTTTAAGGGAACATGCAGCATGTTCTGGAACTGGCTGCTTGGGATCGGTACCGATTAGTCTGGTTATGAACATTCTCAAAACAATATTTTGGTAGAAAAAACCCCCACAGTTGATAATAAAAATGACTCAGTGCTAGAGTCTCAGACTTTGCATAGTTCCTAAAAGAAATGCTTTGAAAACTCTTTGAAATACCATGCAAGTCATAATTGGATTTTAATGTATAAAACGGCTCAGTAATTTAAATGTTTGGAAAAGAAAACAGTCTTTCCTGGAGTTTATGAAGTGATAAGTCTATTTCTTAGAATGATTAACTATGCAACCTGATTTTGAACACGAGCATCTCCTAGAGCATATGCTCTCCACAGCTGACACTGTGAGAGCATACAGTTTTACCAAGTTAATATTCCAAGATCCAATTCTGATATTAAACTCCCATTCTCCACCTTCCTTTCTTGAGTAAGTGCCTTGGTTTCTACAGAAGTAGTTTTACTTCCTATTCTTAAACAAGGAAAATCAGGGTGAAGCTCTGCTCCTCATACATTCGGGTCGACTGTGTGACAAATTAGATTTGTACATACAGGATGCATATCATGACATTTCCACTAGAAACTTTAAAATAAAACAACCAAAAAATAACCCCAACCCCAGAAAATGAATGACATTCAAGGATAATACAATACTCATTCACTTATAGAAAATTTTTAGTAGCAAATGCATATTAGAAAAACAGATGAAGTACAGCCAGGACAGCATAAAGAATGCTTTTGGGGAAGAATGCCCCAAATAACGTCCCATTTTAGAACGGCGATAAAACAAGACTATGACAAAATAAAATGCAGTTCAGTTTTGAACTCACTGCAAATCAGTAACAAGATCTAATAATTTACAAAGTCCTTAAAGTGCCCATGGCTTTGGCAGAAATGAATTAAATGGTGAGGTGAAATTAAAGAATAGAAGAATAAACTTAGATAAGATGACCTGAGAGAGAAAAAGAGAAAAAAGCAGTGAAAAGAAACAGACCCAAGGAAAGTACTACTTCATTCTAATAATAGATTCATCAACAGAATATCTGTATGCACTAACACCTAATTTGAGCATTCTGAATTCTGATCCTGATTTTGAGATGGCAACTACAATATTAAAAAAAAAAAAACACCTTAAATTGCTCATTACTAGAAATAGATTGATTTGCATGAGAAAAATGCAGAGTTAAGATTCCCATTTCATTTACGAATACTAAGATCCTAAAATAAAGTCTGAAAGTAAGTCCTAACTCCCAGGCTAACACTTCCCTGCTGTTGATGACAACATCACTGCCCCTGGGGCCTGGGAAATGCCATATATGGTGGCCACAGGGAACAGAATGTTTGTGTGAGCCCAGAAAACCTGAACAACGGCTCAGGAGATGAGTGTGAGAACTTGTAATTCTGTCTGGAATTCAAAGACAAACAAACAGAGGAACATCCAAGTGGGAAGCACCACCAACAGCAAAAGGCCTGACTTGACTTGTGCCCACCTGAGCAAAGGCCGTGGGCATGCTCAACTTTTCTACTTCTCAGTAGCTTTCCTACCTTCAGCAAAACTTGCTGGTGCACATGGGCAGCTACTTTGTTTATTTTTAAGAATGCAAATGTGGAATTGACTAAAGACACATGAGTTTACCCTGGTGCAGAAGCCAATTGCCAGAGTAATCCAAAGTGCTGCATGTTGGGCACAAGATGATGGCTGGTATCCTGCAGACAGCACATTTCAAATTGCTTACTGGTTTTAGGTTTTAAATTGCTAACCAAACACTACCTTCAGTTATATTTGGGTTGGGTTTTTTGGGGGATGGGGAGAGAGAGGGGAGTGGATGGTATTAAATTTAATAGAAACAAATCACCAAGGTATTAGAAAAACAGCAGTTAATTTACCTGCTGCTCTCGAGAGTAGCTCGGGAATATAAATTTTAGCTTTCCCACACCTACAGCTCTAAGCTAAACATTAGGTTGTCTGAATTGTCTTCAACCCCTGAACACTACAAGTGAGAACTCTTAATTTTGTGTTCTAGCACTTTAAGCAGAGCTGCTCATATAGCTAAGAGCCACCTTAACATTCCTCAAAACTCTTCTGAGGTATGGGACAACCCTTCATTTTGAAGGTAAGAGATTGTCAGCTCTTAGGACCTTCAGCCACTAACCCCTCTCTCATCCATAAGTGTCTAATGCATTTCCCTTTTCAACTTACTGAACACTTAAAGCAGCCAAAACACATTTTTTAACATCGCTAAAACGCTGCCTCTGATGACCCCGGGACTCTGGCAAAGTTCAAGAGCAGGACCAAAATTTGAAAGGTGGGTTTAAAGATTAACTCTGAGCCCGTGGTGCACCTGAAGGGACACACCTCAGGAGGCACACCCCCGTGGTCTCCCACCCCCCGGCAGCTGCGGCGTGCTCGTTCCACCACACAAATCGCAGAGGAGAGGGAGCGAACCCCCTTCGTGGACTCACCATCCTTTCCTAGTCACATTCACTACGCATTGCATTAGAAAATCGTAACGGTGTTAAAATATTTTGGCAGGATTTGTTATGGCCAGATCACTCACTTCCTTTGGGACACACAAAGCCTCCTCTGGCAATGAAACAGCCCAAATGTCAGCAAATCCTATAGAACAGAAAACGGTCTGTCAATGTAAAGCCTAAATGAATCTCCAGTTAAGCAAAACAAAACAAAACTGTATAACATAAAAATACACATACAGAAAAAAGAAACAACCTAGAAATATTCACTTTTTATTATGATTTCTTTTTTTTTTTCTCCCCACCCTCCAGAAACTTTTGAACAGCATTACAATGAATTCATCACAAGGTGCTATTAGAGCACAAGCTCCCTCCAAGTGTTACCAATTCACGGACAGATTAGAGGGCACATTAATAACATAGTTAATATGAAGTGTTTAGAGCCTTTACGTCGGTGACAAATACGACTCAGCCAAATTTCCTGACCATTGAGGCCACGGAGGAACAATTTGGTAGATTTCATCAACAGTTCTAATTATGTTCCTGTCAAGTCGAGAACAAAGTAATCCATAACTGGGGGGCTGCTCGGAGACAGTGCCACGTGAGAGTAATTTATGCCCAGAGCCCTCGCTGTAGTTAGTGTGCACAACGCTTGACTAACAAGTGGGTTCAAAAAAAGGAATTTATTAGGGAAAACACAGCCCTCCAGCTCCAAGCAGCTCATCAGGTGCAGGCTTAGCAGGAGTTATGAGGCAAAATCTTCTTGTTTATAAAAGCATCTAAAGCCCACACTGGCCTCAGCGGGTTTTAAGCATAGGATTTTAACCCAAGGCTTCTGCCGGAGCTAGGTAAGCCTGCTGCCAAGGCCAGGTTGCAACCCAGCCCCCTTTAAAATCATCTCAGTCCTTGGGACAGTGGCAGTACCACCTCAGAGGCCAAGTGGTACCAATGCCCTTTTGCAATCCTATAAATAACAATCCCTTTGCATCTTTCATTAGTATATTAGTAACGGTAAACTATACTGTCACAATACACGATGTGTTTTTCTTACCACAGCCCAACTGGGAAACAGGCTGAGAAAGGGAAAGGGAGGGGAGGAAGGTAAATGGGGGAGAAGCTGTCATGTAATTTTGAGTCATTTTCCACTGTGATCTATATTGGGATACGGCTTCTATCCTTTCAAACCGGATCATTTTATACATGACACTCTTGCTGCATTTCACAAAAAGGCAGGAATGTCTCCCCAGCGCTCAAAGTGCAAAGCCTGGCAGCGGTCATTCAGGATCAGTTACTTGTATATGCATTGAGATGTTAGAGAAAGTAAAATGACGCATTCCAAATGTATCTATTTTATTTAAGAGCATTTTAAGAGGGGGAAATAACACTCGCAAAAAATTAGATGTGAGAAACACAAAACACTTAATGGGTTTTAAAGCACGGTTTTCTGAAAGTAGCTGTGTGCACACACTACTGTTAGCAGTTACAGGTTTTTATTTACCACACATTTGGTCTACAGCATTTAGCAGACAAAATACCAGCTTGGATAAAGAGAGTGGTCAGACCAAGGACCCATTTCAGACTCATCTGCTGTGTGGTCCCAGGAAGGCTGACCTCTTCTTCACCCACATTTCCCACTGCTAGAATGGGTACAGGTGTGCAGATTTGTACCCACATGACGTATCTGGCCAATGGATTTTTTACAATAAAAATGTTATTGGTTTCACTAAACTATTGGTTTTAGTTACATTTTAAATTGCTAGTAGACACTGGCACCGAGGAAATGCAGAATGCAACAATGCATCAATACCCTCAGCTTCTCCTTTTGCAATCTACTGAAGTTTCTTATCCAGATATGCTTGAACCTGTAAATTCTCTGACATCAAGCTTAGGAACTTTCCCAGCAGCTACTGAGTGGGACAGAATCAGTCTCATATGACTGAAGCTTCACAGATTTATGATTACTTGCTCCCAAGGATGAAAAAAAATATATTTTAAAAGCAGTGTTGGCTTTGCAAAGAGGTAAAGAGGAAGGGGAAGAACGCAGTCCCATCCTGCAGATGTGAAAAGAGAAAACCTCTCTGCAAGTCAGAGAGAGTAATTCAGAAGCCAAGCAATGCCTGGATGTTCTAATTCCCAGACTCGTGATTCAGTCACAAGACATGCTTCCTTTCCTGGTGAAATGTCATGCTGCCGCATGCTTCTGTTACAGAACACATCCTAACCAAGTGTAGCAAAAGCATGATGATCCCATTAAGTATCTAACATCTAATACCTTGTGAAAACTAATTTAGTGCTTTATCAAATCTCTAGTTTGTATGTAGAGCATAAACTGGCTACGTTTGCTAATAGGGCAGATTGACCCATCCCATATATTATCAAACCACATCAAAGTCTGCTGGAGGACGTAGCCTTAGCTACTTATTATCCCTTGCATTAACTCCCTCACTAGCTACTCAACCAATATATTTTCCTGTAATACATCTGTCATGATTTTGCAGGGAAATCAGCAATTCTGAACAGTGCAGCAGTTAGATAACAGGACTAAACCCATCATGGTCGCCTGGCTTTCCAATCTACTGCTAATTGGCACGGACAGAAACCCTTAGAGCTGGGCTTGCACAACAGCACACCACTCCTGGGCCCCAGAGATTCGGCCTCTTAGTTAGATTTGTATTTTTAGAGCTTGAGTCATTCACATGATTTCTTCACGATTTATTACATGCATGAGAAATAAAGTTGGATGCTAACACCTTCAAATTTGTAAGATTTTTTTTTTTTCCTTTTGGCAGAAAAAGGTTGTATTTTGCAAGAAAACATGTGGCTTAGTAATCAGGAAAAAAAGTACTAAAATACTAGTAACAATAATGCTAGCAATATTAGATACGATGAGAACATCTTTCTTGGCTTGGATGCTAAGCAGTTGTATTCCCACGTGCTTATTTAGGGTCTTACTTGTGACACTGTGTAATGAATTATATATCTGAAGCCATGTTTCTAACTGTCTGGGAACTTGCATCTGTGGCTAATAGAGGGTCTGGATGGTTGTTTTGTTTTAAATTAACAATTGCTACTACTTTCTGCTAGTGTTTGTCTTTGGACTTGGAAACCCTGAGCCATTACACATGGGGCTCTTATTGACCTTTCTGACCATCTGACTACCTGTCATCACTGGAACCCAGGAGTTAGTGGTGGAATATGAAAAATAAACTAAAATAACAAAATGCTCCCTCTCCAAACAGAAATCCACTCATAGGAAATAAAAAGATTCTTTCACTTTGTGTATGTGATTGTATGTAGTTCTCAAATATAATTATATCCATCATACAACCCTAGTTGTCCACGTTTAATCTGACATTTATTTTCTCTTTTTGTGGCTTTTTAAGCACTGTCATCTTCTTTTCCCTTATAACTTCTCTCCCTTCCTATCTTTAAACACTAATGTAAACAAGTAAAAGGCATTTAGGGGGCATGTGGGAGTATTTTTACACGGTTTGTATAGTTTCTTGGTGATCCCTGATCCCATTGTTGATGGATCATTTTTAATCCAGAGAATATTAAAAACTGCTTACAGCCCGGGTGAGGTTTAGTATCACCAACAAAGGCAGGCCAATACAGTAGTTCTTCTACACAGTAAAACTTCTACCAAGTAAACTTTCAGCCAAGGGAACTAAATTAAACAACAACAACAAAAAGGCGGGCAAGTGAGTTAAAACATCACAATTCTATGTTACTGAATTGAACTACAAGTCTTTGGAGCCTCATCCCCCTGCCTCCCCCCCCACCTTTCCTTTCCCTCTATATTTTTCTTCTTCTGTTTTTATGTTGAAATCACAGGAACTACGCAGCCTAGCAAGGCTGTAATCACTCAGCGGGAACCTGGCACAAGCACAATGCAACCACCAGCCAGGCAGCAGGAAACTGAAGGAAATCTCTCTCTCCCTCCCCCTCAGGTTTCTTAAAAGGGGCTCGGCGTGAATGAATCTTCCCGGTAGCCACCAACAATTTCTTATTCCTTCCGAGCAATCATCAATTTCAGCATCAAGTGGTTTAGTGGCTCTACAACTGGTAGTGGCAGCGGAGTAAGCCCAGCATGCAAACGTTTTGGCTAATTTAAAACCCTTGTGCTGCCGAATCAAACATGACAAGACAACAGTAAAAAGAGAGGCTATTATCCCAAATGAGAGTCGGCGGATGGCTGAAATTGGCTTGAGTGGCAGAGACAAAAGAGGTGGAAGGAGCAGGGACGACCAGGCATGATAATAGCAGATACAGCGTGCACTTTCTCCCCCACCCCCAGTGCATTCACACTTATTCCACCCGGAGGAAAAAAGGCAACATTTCCGAGTTCCATGGCCAGGCAGAAAAATACACTTAAGAAGATCCAAAATAAATTAGTACCTGGTAAAGCATCTGCCCCACGGATATGGGGAAAGGTAACTTCAAAGACATCACCCTTTCAATAGAACCCTAACACTCCGAAGACAAAAGCTGTCATTTCCTACCTGAATTCATCTCCTGCTGCCCCAAGTTCATTCCCATGAGTTGAGAAGTAACTGAGTTAGGACGGAACAACTTCAAATTGGGAATAATCTGTGGCGTGGCTACTGGTGAATATCTGCTACACACAACGAGCTCACGAAGAGCCCAGATCTCAAAGAGCTGCTGGGGAGGAAACGTGGAGGGGAGAGGAATTAATTTTGCAAGGCAATTGGGAGACCACAAGCATTCTCACGATGTTGAGAGCCATGAACCCTGGTGATGGCTTGCAGCTCACAGAATGATGACCTGTGGGATCACTGGAGAGCAAGCAAGTTGTCTTTTGCAAGATTAACAATTTAAAAGTGCTGAAATTAATTTTGTTTAATAGCTGTGGGTGCAGACTCCTTACAAAGTAGGTTGCAAGGTCAGCAAGCCTCCTAAAACCTTTTAAAATGCAGCTTTTTATAGGGACAGTAGATTTAGGGTGGCTTAGGGCTTAAAGATCTAAAAAGCAAAAGAAGGGTAAGAGGTCATTTCCTACCACTTCCAAATCTTGGGTGAAGACGTGTTCTCTGTTTTGCTTCTGACTATGACATATATTTATTGGTATATTCAAAGCTACTTGAGGCAGTATAGGTTTCTCACGGTAGGCAAAGTGATAAAAGACATTGAAAACAACCATGAGAACCAGATCAACCAGCACACAGCAGGCTCATCAGACTCATTCTGGAAAGTGCCCACCTGTGTTGCAAAAATGCAGTGGGAAATGAGAAAATAAATCTGGGAGACGAGAAAATAAATCTAGGAGACTGAGAGACTGGGAGGGGAAAGACAAGGGCAGGGGGAGTGCTCACACCCTTGCCATCATTCAGAAGTAGTTCACCTGTGATTCACATCTGCCTCCTTATACGAGATCATTACACTCTAAATTACTGTACTGTACGGAGTGTTTCAAGGAACAGCTGGGCTCAACACTAAAACCAAAACCAACCGTTTAAAAGGGATGTGCTCAGCTTCACACCCTAGTACATGTGAGCTATTGCTCACAACACAGCATCATCTGCTGATTAGTGCTCCCTTCTAGGCCACTCTTCTCTTACATTTTTGCCAACAGCATCCAACGAACTGCACAGGTAAAGTTCAAAGTGTGTGCCAGTCTGGGAAATAAAAACAGGGAATGAGTTTTGCACCAGGCATAAGAATGTCTGAATTTGCTGAAATGAAGCAACATTCCCTTGAAAAATACTTGCATTGAATGTGAGGGGACCCATGTGAAAGGTGGACTCATGAATTTAAAGAGAAGTCCAACCTCAAGAAAGCATGCACCTCAATGCAAAGAAACATTTGAGCTCGCAAACATAGTCAAGGAACCGAGAACACAGGGAGGACACAGCACAAGGGTTTGTTTCATCCTGCCCTCTTCTTTTAAATCTTTTCCCCGTAACATGAAGGAAACACGTGGCTAAGTTTTCACAGAAAAACGAAACGCAGTGACATGCCAAGCATCAGGCATTCCAGCTGATCCTAGATAGCCTACCCTGGAGACAGGCAAGTGTCACCCAGCAGAGAAACCTGTGTCCCCAATCCACACAAGCAAGCAGGGACACTCCAGCCTTTGCAGTGTGTTTTCCTGTGTAACCAAACTTCGTTACTTTGATCCTGCAGACAGAGGGGCCCCTTCCCTGGCCATGAGGTAACTGATGGTCATTAGGGAGGACAGAATTAATTCTGCTGCAAGCCTGGCGCTGACAGTGGCCGAAGCAAACGCATCAGCCATTTTTCTCAGCCTCTTCCTCAGGGAGTTGGAACAAAGAAAGGAGCCCTGGGGAAATACTGAAGGCATTACAAGAAAATAATTTCAGATGCATATGAATGCTGCCACCAAATACTGTGTGCTTTCAGGCTGACATATGCTAGTGTATGTGGTGTTTGTTTCGGTTTTTTGTCTCAAAGTTGAATTCATATCCTTACACAGCACTCCAAGAAAAGTCCAGATCACAGTTCAGCAAAGAACTGCTTAAAAGGCAAGCCTGATACAGGTCCTTAGGGCACCTCATCCATCCTGCAGTTGGATGGCATTCTCCACCAAGGGACCCCATTAGGAAGGAAGGGCAAACTGAAATCCTAACCCAAAGCAGCCTGAAACAGCACCAGCATACTGGTGTAGCAGCGATGGATGAGCCTCCATTTGTCTTCAAAGCATGGGAAGCCAATATATCTGCTTCAGAGCACTCAACTTTACTTTCCAACCTTGCAGTGTACTTAAAGCTAAAATGTATATCATCTTTCTATCCGTGGATAAGGCAGCAGAGAAGTGTCACCCAAGACTCCAAATAAACAGACGGGAAGTGACGCACTTCCAGTGCAACTCCATACAGCAAAACACCCTGAGATGCACTGTTTAAAATCAATTGCCCAGGAAGGCATTACCATGAGCTACAAACAGTTTCCTTTCCCCTCCACACAAGGGAATAAACCAGAAGCATCTTATGCTCGTACAAAGCTTGCTGGAAAATGCAGTTGCTGTAGGAACACTATCAATACCAGAGGTATCACAGGCTCTACTCTCCCTGCAGAAGGTTAGGCCTTTCCAAGCAGGAAGAAACAATATGTTTGTTCTGTGGCCAAAGTAATTATAGACTTGCCTATATTGCTTTATATTTCTTTTTTCATAAAAGAGCTTTGTATTGGTGTTGAACAAGCTGAGTTATGAGACTGGAAGTCTCCAACCTAAACTTAGTTCTGGCAGAAGTAGAAAGACCTTTACTCACTTCAGGAAAGGTGATTCTGTGTATGCCAGGACTGAATATGGCCAAATATTCAATACTGCCCATTAAAATATTTAATATTAAACAGGTGTAATTCCCTCACAGATAATATATTAAAGTATATATTGTCAGACTTCTCTTCACATGTTAGTGTAGCAATGATGTAATACTGCTGGACAAACTCACATTCCTCTTCCATGGGGGCAGTTCTAAGGAGAACACAGATTCTAACACTGTGACAGAAAACATGCTTGATAGAAGAATACTGTATTTTTGAAAGATAGTCACCTGTTTATAGGGATCTCTGTCCAGGGCTCTTATTTACAATTCAGGGGTATCTACTGTTCCAGGTGAGATCCTCCTGCACCAGGAACTGCACAAGTGCAATGAGAGAAGACTACCATGACCAATATACACTGCAGTTCACCAGCCACAGGCCTGCTGGAGCACACATATTTCTTGTGCTCCAGCCAGGAGCCTAAACCTAAAGGTGACCCTGTCCTGGTGTCACACCATATCACCTCTAGCGCCAATTAGGCTGACCAGAACTGGATATATCTGCCTACCTATTCAGTTCATATCAGGAAAAAAGGAGAGAGGAAAAAAAATGAGAGGGGGGAAAAGCAAGCAAGGTCAGGCACTTACGTATGAACCACATACCTTGTATGAGTAAGAGCAACAGGGACTCAAATCCCCAAAGCAGTGCCAGAAACTGCCTCCTCCTGCTCAATTCACAATTAATTCTTAACAACTCATCTCACTCCAAATGCCAGACCAGTTCTCTTCCTGTCTGTGTTTAAGATCACAAAAATATCTCCCACCAAAAGGCTTTTACATATCTGTATTTACTGTCTCTGAAGCCAGAGAGAAGGCTAATCTAGGTATTCTGCCAACCTACAAAACCTAAGTAGTGGTGGAAGGAGAGCTATGTTCTCTGTCATGCTAAGGAAACTCACAGCATGTCATCCTAAGTGACTGCAAAAACCCTGTGGATGAGACATCTAACAAGACTATCCCAAACCTCACATTTAAACTCTTTGCCTCAGAATTTTGACCTTTTTTTCCCCCTACATGGCAGACTTTGATCTGGCCCTGGCCAGCAGGACAGTAGAGGAAATTCAAGGGCCACACTCTTCCCTCTGCTTCTCCTTGGGATCAAACACTTCTCACAAAACAAATGTGTTGCCTCTAAAGCATTTTATTTCCTCAACCTGTGAAGTTCTAAAGAACTCTCAGAAAAAGTCTCCACAGCCTAGAAGACAACAGTGAAACATGAAGTCCAACCACCTCCTCACCATCGCTGTGCCTCAGCACTATGTGCCCATAGTGTGGCACTAAATTTGAATGCCTTGCAAAAGAAGCAGGAGAGGGGAGAGCTGGAAAAATGAGACCAAGATCTTGACAGAAAACAAAAGAATGGAGACCTAAGTCAGGCAGCCTTGGCTGCAAATGATTTCCATGAACTTCTGCCTCTGTGTGACACCGACGAAATGAGGTTGCTCTTTCTCTCTGAAGCTCCAAAAATGTCAGATTACATCTGTGATTTTTAACACACACACACATATATCTATGTATATAATTATACAGGTAGTGAGTACTAATTTTACTGAAATCATTGTCATACCCAATATTATTGACCATCAGTTCCACAAGAAACACCATGCCTCGGTCATGATACCTTGAGGTTATTCTCTTCACCTCAACTTCTTCACTCCTAACAATCACAAGCCCAAGAGACACCATACCCTATAATGGTTTTCCCAAAGCCATGGTAAGACTCAGATCAGTCTGATGCCTGTTCCAACGCTCAGAAAACTGAGAAAATTATTGTTTTCATTGGGGGGGGGAAAAGGGGGGGGGGGACGGGGAAAGGCAGCCTTGCAGTCGCCTTTGAACTTATGTCTGTACCACTGGGATAAATGCACTCAGTATCAGGAAAAGAAGCACTAGGAGTGCTTTTATGATGCAGTACACCAGTACACGAGGAAAAAAAAAAAAAAAAAAAAAAAAAAAAAAAAAAAAAAAAAAAAAAAAAAAAAAAAAAAAAAAAAAAAGGGAGAGAAGGGGAAAAAAAGTGTTACAACACGTCCTGTTCCTATTCTGCTAATATTTTATTTTTTACATAAAGCCTCCTTCTGTCAGAAAAAAAGTGTCCCATATTTTCAACAGAATTTTAGGTTTAGTCTGTGTAGAGGATTTTCAGACCAGCCTTTATTGCAGCACTAAAGCATGTTAAGAATATTGAGCCAATTAATCAAAGCACTCTGATTCAAAAAGTAAAAAAGTTTAAAAAAAAATCAAAAAACCTGAAACTCAAGAAAAAAACCAGGGTAGAATAAAACACTTGAATTAAATTTTTTTGCCTCTTTCCTTCAGGCATGTAGAGCAGTCATTTGGGAATAGTCCAAAGGAGCTGAGGAAACTCATTACCAATATGGTAAAGCATGGCCAGGTTACCATTTCAGGTTTTTTTTTCCTTGTTGTTGTTTTGGTTTGGGTTATTTGGGGGTTGGGTTTTTTTTCTGCTTTCCCCTTTCATATAGGGATGAAGCACACGTAGAGTTTTGGGACCCGACTGTGCTGAGCAGGAACGACGTGCCTCCAGCCCTGCTCCACAAACCATTCCATCAGCAGAAGTCTCCGGCAGGTCGGAGACCGACTAACTTTTCCAAGGTATTAAATTAAAAGATGTTGAATTAAGTTAAACGCGCCCACATTGAACTGACATTTCCCTTTTTTAATGCAAGCTAAGATTGATGAAAAATACCACTTATCTACATTAAGGGTCAAAATATCCAGCAAAAGAAGCCTCTGGTTCAGCGCGTCAGAGCAAAGTCAGTCTTACATAATCCGGGGACCAGAACGCGGATCACATTCTGATGATCCAATTAATGGTGGGATACTTTGCAATCAGCCAGGAAGCAAGGCCCCTAACAGATTGTGGGGCTGTAACATCAATTTCTTAAGTGCATTTAAAGGATTACAAATGTTAGTCCTGGCTTGAGATTGAAACACCTATTGAGGTGCTCTGAACCACATTACAGTAATTGGGTACCTGAATTAATGCCATTTCTTCTGATGGGCCAGTTGAATACATTGGAATTACGGATTTCTTTTGCTGTGTTTCACTTTCAGCCTTTTTCTTCTTATTCTCAGAGCATAAATCTGAGGCAGAATATCTCTTTTTATCTAGATAGTTTTAATTACAGCCCTCAGGCACCCAAGTACTGTCCTAATTTCACCTTCTGGATTGTTTGGGTGCACTTCCTTTTTTTAAAATCCTTTATTTTGCTTATTATTTTACCATGCTATGACATTAAGATGGGAAATATTTTTTTCTTGAAGCTTCAGGGGGAAGGGGGAATAGGCTGCTGAGACATGGAGAAAGAAAAGTCTTTCTTTTCCTTCCCATATCCCTCTTCCACTATGCAAACCTTTTTATGCATGCACCAGATACCATTTGCAGTTTTGCACCTCTAGAGAGCTAGAACTAGGGCTGCCTCAATTAGTCTTCTATTCCTTCTGAGGTCAGTTCAAGTAAAGGTCTCCATCATATCAAACTGGCAGGAATGCTAACTACCTGGGTATTTCAGACTATACAGGGTTCAGCTAAAGAGCTTAAAAAACCACGCAGCCGCTTTCAGCGAATATACAGCATAAAGCTGCATTTGTGTGCCAGAGACTAAATTCACTCAGTGCTTTAAAATCTGAAATAGGTTATATGGCACAGGTTTATTTGTATGGCTTTTCTGCCAGGCAGTGTCTCTGTTAGACCGCAGTACAGAGCACATAGGACACATGCATTTTCCTCTTGGATCATCTGAGCTTTGGTAATTAGAGTTTTAACAGGGAATTCCATCCATTTTTGTCCTCAGCATCTGTGGCACTGACATTTCAGCGACCTCGACGGTGATTTCTCACTTGCAGCTAACTGGAATGTACACAACCATGATATAATGCCCACGCCGTGAAAAAAGAGGTGAGAAACAGACCGTGGTATTCCAAATATTCCAGTCCGCTCTGTACATTTCATTTATCTGGTTACAGCACACCAAGTCCAGGTATTGTTTTAATTACTGTTTTTGAGGTCTTATTAGTGATCAGTTGTAAATATACATGCACATATAGACACATGCATCTTTTAATTCTCACGTATCATATATCCTCTCTGAGGTATTCCAACTTTTTGTCCTATAGTCATGATTCTGTAAAGAAACTGCAAAGCTGCAGTGATTCTGCGTTAATTTGGGTTTTGCTTAAGATAACTGTAAACAGCAATGATACAGGAGCTATTTATCTTCATCGCTGGTTAAGAGGAAATCGTAGCACATACCTTAGGGGAGCTAAGGAAGCACAATGATTTAACAAGCATATGAAGGAAAGAGACAGCTTCTAATTCAATAAGAGAACTTTCTGATGATCAGGAAAAAGCAGTTTGCATGCTTTAGTGAGATGGTCTGTTGCAGTTAACTATTTTATTTTATTTTTAAATCTATTTCCCACCACATAAGAAACATAAGACTTAGGAGGGGTCAGCTGTGCTCCTTTCTCTTGAATGGTTTTGAATGTTCCTTAATTTCCCATCTCCATTAACATGGGATATTTCTAGAGTTTAGAAATAACCCCTCTGAAACACAATAAAATCTATAAACTGTCTCCACATAAGACATGATTAATCAGAGGATAGACATGGTTTCATTTTAAGGGCCACACTTTGAAGCAGGGCATAAGGTTTTTGAAAAAGTGTCTCGCAAATCTCAGTTACAGTTTCAGAGCAGTTTTTGACTCATTAGATTGTGCTGGCTGAAATGATTTACATACAGATAATGACAATGCAGACCCCAAGGACTAGTTAGCTGTTTAGCAGCATATACATTTCATATAACCACTTCCATACATCTAGTTTTAAATTCATTAACAAAAATTAATTGCTACCCAGTGGTCCACATAACACTGCACACAGCTTCAATACACTTTCTAAATTACTGTTTTCTGTCACTCCTCCCAGCAATCCTACGGACAAGTTAAACTTTACTGCCTTGAAAGCACTGACTACCAATTTGCAGCAAAGCTTGCGTTTAAGTTAGTGAGAATTAACAACTGAACTTCAGGAAATTTGTCTTGTTTTTAGTATCTCATTAATATTTTGGAATAACAGAACAATTTCTCCCTCTCCCCGTTTGGCAGAGGCACTGTGATGTCCTGAGGGCTCCCCTGCAGAGACACCAGCAATAACAGCTCCAACATGCTCAGAAAGCCCTGATCTCACCAGCATTCATCTTGGACTCAATTCAAAGTTTACTGAAGTCATAAGGAAACTTTGCATTAGCTTCAGTAGTCTTCAGTTCAGACTTTCCAGTTCTATTGCCCCCCCTTCTCCTCCCCAAACCCTAATTGAGCTCTGCTGTGTGAGCATTAATTATGTTGTTATTGTTGTGGCATATTCAGCATGAAGTGACTCGTGATAACGTTGTCCAAATGTCTGTCTGCTTTTTTATGGCTTGGGTAAGGAGGAAAAAGTTACTTTTCATAAGTAATTAACCAAAATTAGTCGTGGGTTTTTACAGATGCATAATGATTAGGACCCAAGAGGGAGGGAAGGTTCACTTTTTAGTAATAACATTTAATGGATAAAAAAAATAGAGAAGTCTTTCCACGCTCTTTCCATCATATTTCCCAAATATTTACAGTGTACACCTCGGGCTTGAAATAAGCCAGGGAGAATTAATGCATTGTTTACACTTGGAATCCGAGGTGGCCCCGTCCCAGCAGGGCAGTACAATGTGCTGTATCTTTCCCTTCTCAGCACTTATCTTAATCTTAATAACTAGCCAGACAACTGACTCCAGAGTCCTGGGCTTATCGACTGGAATTCGTCACATGCACACAAGAGAAGACAAGAAATGCATTATATAACAATGCCATACAAATCATTATCTTTTAATATTTAAAAGTATGTATTCAAAGTCTGATATGAAACCATTTTGGTTGAACTCAATTCCACTGGTTGTTATTAAATTTGATAGCAAATGAACAAAAATACACTTGTAACGTATTTATCTGCAGGAGAGTTTATTTGCAACAGATCAAAAGGCTGCTTCTTACTGCATTTTAGCTACTGCTATCAAATGCAATCTGCTTTTTAAACATGCTTTGATATGGGAAGACTATTTTCAAAACAGGTTAATAGGAAATATATATATATATTTATTTTTTCTACTGAGTCTCCCAAGCACCAAGAAATACCCAGGGCACGAACAGAAAGTCCACTGCGCCCTCACTGTGCGTCAACAGCACGGTTTCTTTGAAACAAGTTTATATAAGCAAGAGGAATACCATTCCAACTGCAGCCACCAGGCGCTTGGACCGTGCTTTTAAAATTAGCATACAGATCTGAATTTTGGTTCTGGTGCCTCACACTGAAGGGCATTTTTCACCAGGAGGCAGAGGTAGGTGTGAACCACAGCGTGAGGCACACTCTGCTGCAAGGCTGCTCTCCTGAGAGGGTTTTCCTGCCTCTCCCTGCTCCTCCACGGTAAGAACTCTGTGAGTATCTACAGAGGGTGGTGAGGGGGGAGAAGAAGCACATGGAGAATAATGCTTAGGAGCCCACTCCTGCAGAAAGAGGCGAAAGGACAATGGCTTTAAGCACACACCCGGTCAGTATTCTCACTCCCTCTGCCTGCAAAAGGGTAAGAGAGAGGATGGGTACCTCACCCACTGGCATTATTAACATGCACTTGAAGTGGGAGTATATGAAATGAATACAGGTTAACAATGATGCTGTAAATTCGCTCCTCTCCTCTGCTTGCTTTGCTCTAACCCAGCCTATACAGCATCCCTCATGGCAAGTATTACACCCTCAGCAATGGGATTGACCCAACAGAAGACACCAGAGTTGTACTCAGAAAGACTCAGTGCCAGCGCCAGATTTTTCCAAATATCTTTTCCACGTTGAAAACTTTTGAAGATTACCCTAGGCCAATCTTTGTGTTAAATCACAAACCACAGTGAATCAATTAGTTAATCAATCCCATCAGGCAATCAATTAACATGAACTAAGAAATCCCTGAGCAGACATATTCTCGTGTGAAGAAAGGTCACCCACTGGGGCCTTTATATGTCTGTTCATATTAGTTTAAGCCCTGGTTTAGAAGGAGAAATTTTCCTCTGATAACAGTTCTTTGTATTGATGTGTCAGCACAGACACCTAGTCTCCGTGTACGTCTGGCAGAGAGCGTCTCTATTTTACTCGTGTAATAACTAGAGGCCACTTTCCGAAGGGGGAATCTGAGATTTGTGCTCTGATGCAGTGAGAGACGAGTCCTCTTTCGGTGCCACTGAAAGGACTTTGCACCAGGCTTGGTAATGGTACCTGAGCAAAAGAGGAAATGGGGCTTTTTCAGGCACACACCTCGAAAACTGCAAGTGCAAGCAAATCTGCCATCACTCCAAACACTGAATCCATGTTGCAAAGCCAGTCATTTCATCCATTTGCTAAGGTCAGGTTCAGTCCCAGGAAGAGCTGGGAGAAACATGCTTTGAATGCCTAAAGAAACACTTGCCCTGTAACACCCTCAATTCCACTTTCTAATCACAATTGTTAAATAATTACAGTATATAATAGTATCTTCCAGTTGTGTGCTAGTTATCATTCTGGGATAAGTCACAATTCAGTGACAAATCCATTAATTCAGATTTGCAGCTGACCTGCAGCCTAAGAAGGTCACCTCTGCACATCAACTGGAAAAGCTGAATTTTTGGGTGGGAGGAGCAAAGTCACCAGTCACAAAGTCCCACATATAAATATCATGGTAAAGAAGAAGCTTCAGCAGAGGCAAAGGTGGTGGGCAATGTGAATTCTGTGAAATGAATCTCAGAATCCTGCTTGGTCACCTTGCTGGGTGTTTGGATAGGGGCTGTCCTATGGAGCTGCTCAGCAGCACAAGTTTCTGTGCAGGTAGCTACAGAATGTGGCACCTGGTCTTGGCCACCTTCAAAATCTGCCACAGGTTCAACGTCCCTTCTGCAGCACTCCTTTTCCACTACACAAACTATACACTTAGCAGCAAACAGGGTACCAAATAAAGGCTGGCACTGCTCTCCCAATCGCAGCTGGAGTCAGGGAAAGAAAGAAAGATGCCTGGAACAGCAGAGAATTGGCCTATCTTGGGTTGTGGGGAAAAAATGCAAAGGTATGAAAATGTATTCAACAATGCTCTCAGTGCTCAGATCCAGCGGTGACAGGGCTATAAGCAGATGCATTAGGCTGGAAATATATCAAGGTTAGATTAAGCTGCAGAGTTTCCATTTTATTAATGGTCTTCAATCTGACTCCTTAATAAAATGGAAACCATTTGTAAAATTTTGATCAGAATCCACACTTAGCTTTCAAGTGCTTGCAACCTTTGGGTATATTCAGGAACAGATTTCAAAAGGTCCATGCCTAAAAATTAAGGTGAGAAGGAGGTGAGAAGGAGAAAACGATTTGAGGTGATTCAGACCTTGGAGTGAATTATTATGTAAACTGTGAGTTAGGCTAAATGAAGAAATCATTGGGACAGCAGGGTTTTTTCCACAAATCACACAGATATGTTGGACCACTGTGGTATCTGCCATGGTGGTGTAGCCAGAAGAGTAAATATCTAAGATGCCTATAGTTAAATATTATCCTCAATGCCATGTTACAGCTACTGCAGTGTTGCTTGGAACTGGAAAGCATGAGAGGCCACTGGCCTGAAGAAGGAGCAGGAACTGCAATTAATGCAGTGCTGTACCATTATAAATTCATTCAAGTTTCTTCTCAGCTGCTGACAGTGGACAGAAAAAAGAAAGGTTTTACCTAACAGCTACTGGAGAAGGAAGTGTTGTTGGATAAAATAAAGGTGACAGGAAAAAAATTATTAGAAATACCACACCACAGTTCCATCTCTCATGCAGAAGAGACGCTACATAGAAAGAAGTAGAAATTTACACTTCTAATGTAAAAAGAAACTGAAACTCGTATTTGTATGAGCCATATAATAATTTAACAGCAAACTGGCCAGAAAGGAAAAAGAAAAACTTGCAAGTGCATATGCTGTGCTGCTGCACTTCCTCTATCTGAAACCAGAAGGAGAAATCTTGAAAGAAATAATATTTGTTACAATATGGCAGGATGTGGATTAATTGACTGTGAGTTATACACCAATTTTTGAAATTCAGCTAGGTTTTTTCTCTGGTGAGCGATTGAATTTACCGAAAACAGAGCACTCGAGCTCTCCTTTTTAGCCTCTGGAAAAGGAGAATTGCATCACACAAGATCTCCAAGCAGGATCAGGATGTTTTTAAGAAAAAAATACAAGGAGAACAGTATCATCCACACTGGCTCACAGCCTTCAGTAAGGAGAACAGTTGCATTATCCAAGGCCATGGCCTTTGTTAGCAAGCAGCGGCTTTTCCTAACACTTGAACCTGATGACGTCTATCCTAATAAAGCTTACATCCTTAATGAAGCATGAGCACTTCCTCTGGGAAAGGCCTGGAACTATCAGGAAGGACAACTTGGTACTGTAACAAATTAAGAGTCTGTTTCTCTCCCTTTGACTTTGATATCTACTTGGATGACATTTGCAGAACTTACGGAGACAACAGTATGGAAAGAAGAACCTTGATTAGTCTGGCCAGTTTATCCTAGGACACAAATCTGGAAATTTTTAACAGAACTAGACACTGTCTCTTCACTTTATACCTTATGCTCACGGTGACCCCAGCTACAAGTATGGAATATATTAATTCAGACTAACTGAACAATTTCTGGAGGGGAGACCTCCACCTGTTCTTCACAAAGCATTTGTCTGCATGTCCACAGACCACCTGGTAAATACAAATACAGCTCAAAGTAAGGGCAAGTGACTGCTCCATGCCATGTGTCAAATACTTGGGGTTTTGATCTAGGACAAGACAGGTAGGTGAAGAAAAAAAGACATGTAGTTACAGAAACACTACAGTTTAACAAGCCATACTTCCACAAAATTGTTTCCTCATAATCCACATAACGCAGCCTCCTCATATATTAGGGTCTTCCAGTTATCACATAGGCTTTGGCATTTTGGCAGGGCAAGAACCACCTACACAGAGTATTTTAGGCTCACACCTTCTTGAAATCACACTGAAGTCAAAAAGATAGCTGAGTCTCTAATTCCCATTTCCCTCCACTACTTAAACCTGAGTAGTAAGATGGCACAGCAAAGCTGATAAACTCCAGTGTTCACCACAAAGAATGACAAAAGACAGGGCCCCTCTCTGAACTAAACTAGCCCAAGCGAGTCGATATTTTGAAGGTTTTTGGGAGACTCCAACTAGACTTAAAGTGAGTGCTTTGTAGTGTCCATCTCATGCTGAAAGACAGGGTATTCAGCAAGGTGCTAATCCAATGCAACACACAAACTAGCAGTTTATTTAAAACAAAACTTGATCCTTATTGGGAGCCGAGATATTTGAAGTACACACAAGTAAAACTAATTTAACCTTTGAAAAGTTATCTCCGGAGGGAAGAATAGAAATCCCTTTATAAGATTTTTAAGCACTGCAATTATTGACGAAGACTATATTACTTCAGTTTTCTCTGATCAGAAAAAAAAGCAAAGCCACAGGAGACATCAGCAGCTGTCAGGCTGTTTTCCAACTGCAATGAGGTAGTTTACAGTGGGCTTGTGCCAGTCTCTTAAGACACAGTTAAGAAGCCTTTTTAAAATGCCTTAAAAAGCCAACTCATACATTAATCAAGTTGAGCCCTCATCCATACTTACTGCAATACATCAACTACCACGTCTTTTTTTTTTTATTTTAATAAATTCCAGTTGACAGCAGACACCTTATTAAGGCTCACTAAAATGATACAATAAGTAAAAGGCTATTAATATTGCTTTTTTTCCCTGCTGCTATTGTCTTGCCGCACTGGTCTGCAAACAAATTCAGGCTGCATTACAATTAATGCCAATGGAACTCCTTCTAACGACTTCCAGCTTGCTAATTTTTTACGCTAATAATAAAAAAAGGCATTGCTATGCAAGAACGGCCCCCTTTTATCATGCTCGCATGGCACACTAGAGAGCTCCTGCCATTGTTCACATGAAAGACAATTAAACCCAGGAACATCAAACCCAAAAATGACAATCTGCGAACCAGCACTGGGTATTGCTGAATTCTTTTCTCCATTTTCTGAACTGATAGAAAACAATTCTCCAAAGACGTTTCCCTCCCCCTCATGCCCACCCTTTGGAAAAAAAAAAAAAAAAAAAGTTTGTGAAATACTCTTGCTGATTTATGCATCTCTGCTCAGAATTTATTAACTGTCTGGGGCCAATTTCAGTCTCAAATGTCTATTGCCTCCAGGTTTGAATTCTGGACACATTTCAAGAAATGCAATAATATTGTCCACATAGTTTCATATTTAAAAATAAACATGATTTTTTTTTCATGGTTCATGTTTTCTGAAACACAATATAAAATGCCAAAGGCAGGAGGATAAAGCTGATGTGGTAACAAGTTTATTTCTCTCAATCTTCTAGGGAAAAAGATGGAGAGCAAAAAGAGTCATCAGGTTTGCTGGAAATTTGGTGCACTCACAGTGTTAATTTAGAATAAAGGTAATCACTTGGTTTTTGTTCATCCAGCTGTCCTGATTGGAGGCACTTCCTTAGCACAAGCCCATACCTGTCCCAGCAACTCAGGCCCCAGTCCAGTCACTTTATCCTGCACCACAGTATATTCATATTTACTGCAAGAAATCCAAGAGGCTAGAATCACGGTAAATAGCCATTCTCTATTCTGAATAGTCACATTCCTGGTAGGTCAGTGTGTGCCTAGATGTGGAACATTATATACATGAAGTTAAGAAGCAATTGGTAACTTGCTGATTGCTATAGATTGACAGGAGTAGTGAGAGGCAACACTTTGGCTGAAGGATACAAATCTTATGAAAAAGAGTCTAGATTACATTCAGTACCAAAACACAAAACTATGTATAAACACCAGACCTTATAAACATGCAGGGGGAGAAGGAATTTATATTTTGGATGAGAAACTAGGAATTGCCACGTCTCTTTTGCCATACACTCCTTATTCCTACCCCCTTAGGCTGAAGACAATTGGGCCCTAAACCTGTCACCTGAGCAGGCCGGGTTATTTCCAGTCCTCTGCTTCAGACCAGAGAAGTTGTGGTAAATTCTACATTTGGGAGAGAAGAACATTTTTGTGTTGTTGTCTAATAGCCACTGAGAGCTGTGGAGTGTTAAGAACATACCCCAGGAAAGACAGATTAGTAGGAAGTGGCCAAAAGAGGCCATAAAATGTGCATTAAAAATGCAATTCATCACATAACTGTGCAATTTGTCAAATGGATATTGTACCTTGCATAGTGTCTTTTGGGACAGAAGCAAAAGAAAAAGGCCTGGGAGATAACAGTTCTATTCCTGGCTCTGCTACTGGTTCTCTTTTTGACCTTGGAGAAGGCTTTTTAGCCAAAATATGGTTGGACTGTTATATGACTGTTTTCACTTCTATTATTGCACGTCTAACTTCATTTTGGTTAAGTTCGTAGTTGGACTTCTAAATCAGTGTCCTGAAAACAGAGAATTAGTAGGCTGCTGACACTGAAATCTGATTTTTCAGGTGTCTTTTAGCCAAGGTGTGAACCTACGTGTCCTTATGCGTAAATCTGGGAAGACAAAGCTAACACCTTAAAAGAGATTTCACACAAATCAATTTGATATTTGCACAGGTGTGATTAAATAGGTATGGAGGTATTTAATTGTTCAACTAAAATTAGTCTAAAATAATTGCTAATCTGCTCTCTATCAGTCAGTGGGCTGGATATTTGCTGGATATAGAATAGCATCTTAGCCATTAACAGGCAGGTTGGGCTACAGAAACATGGAGCATGTGATCCTTGCCTCTCACACTTGTGCTTCCCAAAGAGGATGCACCTCAATGGCTGCAGGAGCAAGGACAGAGAAATTTGCTGGAAGCAGCTCTGCTGCTCTAAGGTAGTGCTGCCCTCTGCTTTGACCAGTGGTCTCAGCACAGCCTCCAGCAGCTTCACTCACTGCACCCATTTCAAGAGTAGGAAAGCTCACATTACCTCTCTGAGAAGGCACTAACCTCTCTCCGGCACCAGTTTGGACCACAGTTATGCTCCATCCAAACATGAATTATTTTACCCCCAATAAGCACATTTACAATTCATCCATCTCTAACTTGACACTGCTTTTCTGAGGTGTCAGCTGTCCCTCAGATTACCATTTGTGATGACACTTGCATTAAGTACACTGAAAGGTCTTTCTGCACCTGGGTGAAACCCATGGAGCACAGCCTATGATCTGTCTCCAGTGGTGAGGAAGCCAAGAGTCACTGGCAGCGTCCTCGCCGACAAAAATCCCTAATTTTCACGAGTGATGAGGCTGCTGTGCTGGTCTAGCACACTGTGCACTTAGTGGACAACCTGTCCAGGAGGGGGCTGTGTTCACATTCCACCTGCACCTGGCCCCTGAGTGTCACCTGTGTCGGCAAAGGGCTTTATTTCTCCTCAGTGACAGAGACTCCAGCTCTACAGCAGAGTGCAGGCTTTCACTCTGCATGAGCCAGCTGCTCTGCCAGTGCCAACTGCGTATCAACCGCTGCCATCCCTCAACACAACTCACCTGCACTCAAAAGGAACAATAAAAGAAAGGAATCTCTGTTTTGCTCATTTGGGAGAGGCATGGGGGGCAGGGGGGCAGGAATTTTGTATGTTTGTGAGTTTTTGGGTTTTTTTCCATCCTAAAAAGTCAAAACAAATAACAAGTAATAAAAACATCTGCTTCTCTTTTGTGTGGTCACACAGACACTAGATTTGCCTCACTTTGACACTAAGTCTGAGTCAATTTAGATGTGACATCACAAACAATTATACAACCCCCTCAAGTCTACAACAAAAACACTTTATTTCCCCCCACAACACACCAACTTAGCAGCTTATTTGAGCCCCACAAAAAGTATAGGAAAGCAGATCTGAATTGATACTGCCGAAATCATAAGCTAAGTTGCTATGAATTTGTTCACAAAAGAAAAATAAAATTACAAAATTAATAGATCTGATATCAAAGCCAAATTTTAGCATTGCCTAAACTGGTGTCAATCAATAATAAACCCATAGAGTTACACTAAATTAATGCAGCTAGAAAATGAAAGTAGACAAAACCCATACAGACTGTAATGAAATTGCTTATTGATAGTGCTTCACTTACTGTCCAAATAAAAAAGGAGTATATGACCAAATTGTTCTGTACACATTCCCTTCCTTTTAATTACAAAGTAAGAGCAGCAATCGTTATCTCTTCTATCAACTTAGTTAGATTTATAATATGGCCTGCTCCCCACACTTAAGACAATATAACCCTACACCACAGCAATATTATAGTGCCACATCCTGTATCCTAGCAACGGTTTAGGGCTTGCATTTGATGTCAAAATAATGTGTCCTGCTTAATCTCTTGTTTTTTTGAAGTAGGGGGTAAAACACTGAACCCAGGAGTTGAGGGGAAAAAAATTACTGAGACGCATTCTAAAAGCAGCCCTATGGGGTACATATAGATGTGCACACACTGATGTGTATGGGTAAATAGATAACCACAAGTATACACAAAATAGATGGTCTAGTTTTTGTCTTTAAATTGTTTAGACAAGAGTGAAAGCTGAGAAATGGAATGATGTATATCACTTTCAAGATACCAGAGGCTTTTAACAAATACAATCTTTCTCCTGCTTTTATCAGTTCAGTGTCTTCTGTACAACATGACTTACAGTCCCAGTTTTTCCTCATTTAAATTTGGTCCTATCACCATATTAAAAGAAAAATATATTCCTGACTCTCCAATTTCTTGTGCCTCTCTCATTTTCTTTCAAAGATTTGTTTAAAACATATTAATTAAGTCATCTAGCTCCTAGTGCCTCTCTCCAAGCTACACCACAACTGAGATTCTTCTGTGTTGACTATTTAAAACATCAATTGTGATGAAAAAATCCAACTGTCTTGGTTTGTACGGGCACCAGGGATATATGGTGGCACCCAGTAATAGTGACCAAGCCGAAGAATATTACTGGGAATCTCTGCTTCAGTTCAGAGACTGGAAGGGTCTTTGAAAGCCAAGTATTCAGGTCTGGGCAGCTGCCAGAGAAGTATTTACATATACACACGTATGTATGATGCACATGTGCATACACCACTTCTGCAGAAGAAAGCCACAAGACCAAATCTACAATTTTAAAGACTGAGGAAACGTGAAAATCTGACAGCCATGCTGTTATAGTCTTCCCCAGGCAATCCAATCCTCCCTTCTATCTGCACAAGTTTGCAATTCTTACTTCGAATGCCCCTGGGAATACTGCAAACCAGGTAGGGAAACAGAACATCAGCCATCCGTGAGCAACAAGTAAATAGGGTTATGTAGGTTTTTAAACATAATTGTATTCACACAGCTGAGCAGGCTCGGGGCTACTTGCTCTTCTTTGCCCCCAAGGCCTCAACAGAACACAGGGAACAAAGATTGTTTCAAATTGTGGTTGTCTTTTTTTTATTTTATTTTCCTATACATCACTTAAAAATATACAAGGGAAAAAACCTTTCCCTCTGAAAGCCCACGGTGAGGGTACAAGCCAGCAGGAGGGTTTGTACAGCAGTTGCTGCTCATCCAACAGCTACACCAACCAACCTCCAAACACCCACAGTACCACAGCTCTGCCTTCCCATGCTTCACCCCACTAATCCATTCCCTTGGGAAGAGCCACATCCAAACAGGCAGCCCCTGAAGAGTGCCCCCAGTATCAACTAACCCCAGCTCAGTGGGACCAGCAGAGACAGAAGAAAGTAAGAAATAGGAGGAGTCGCGCTTGGGTGCCTGGTACAAAGAGAGATCCACTGTGCAAGAAGAAAAACACTGCTCGCAGGAGAGCAATTTCTTTTTGTTATCCACAATATTTTACTTCTAGCTGCAAACCTGGAGCTTGAAAGGATCCTTGTGAGTGCTGTTTATTTATTTAAACCAATCCTTGCAGCCCTCCTTCTCTGTAAACAATACTGAGGTGAAGAGTTTACAGGAGCACGTTGTCCAGAGTTCAGCAAGCGCTTCGCTCCAGCTCTAGCACAAGGCAGCACCCAATCTGGGAGACTTCCTCTTCCTCCTCTCTCTAAGGGAACAGTTTACTGCATGGGCACACGAACACAGCAATTCCCCTTTCTCTGCAATTGTCATCACAGCCATTCCCTGACAGATATTATTATCCCCTGAAGATGGTGCGTAGACAACCCTATCCCCTGCTAAGCTGTCCCAGTTTTATAAACTGCAAATCTGGCCAGTGTACTCTACGGGAGAAAAAGAAAATACAAATAAAGCTGTTTAAAAAGGACAGCTGGGGCCCCACTGCCACAGTAGAGGAAGGGCACCATCTCTCTTTCAGTGCAGGTCCTTCATTCCCCCTGCAGCGACACCCCACCACATGTGAGCCCTGCCATGGGCTTCATGGGCAGCAAAGTGGGACCCAGCAGAAAATCTTCTACAACTCCCATAGCAAATGAGATGCAGGTTGGGAAGGAGAGTCAAGTACTTCCGTGGCACAGATTCCCTCCCAGCCAAAATTGCAAGAGAGTGCTGTGACTTTAGGCAACATTTGCTTCAGCTTGTGCTGAGCAGCTTTAAAGATGAGCACAGCCTTGTGCTGCTGACCAAGCTCAGCCTAAGCACAGGTCTAAGGACTACCTCAAACAGAAAGTCAAAGCAGAAGAGGTTTAAATGCCAAGCAAAGTATGAATTAAAATATACTTTTTTTTTTTTTCTTCAGAGCTATGTGATCCAACACAGGTTGGCAGTAAATGAAATACAAAAAACCAGAGCCATTTACAATACATTTTTGTAACAAAAGCACTGCAACATGATCGCTGATCAAATGGCCATTGTACAAACATGAGTCTTACAAACAAACTGGGCTTCTGTGTTTTCAAAAGAATCTTAAAAACCCCCACAAACCACAAAAACAAAACAAAAATACCCAAACCACACAACTTGCTTAACTATTCATTTTGAGGGCAAATATTCCCTTGATCCATAAACAACAGAAAACTTGTAAACTGGGCGACTATGCAAGTTTTCCATCCTGGTGTCATAGAGGCTCACTTCCCTTAGATAGCCAAAGCTAAAATGAGAGGCTGGTGGGGAGAATACCATTAAAAAATGATCTGATGCATAGGTAGTTGGCTTGCCAGCCAGCTTTTAAACAACTTGTTTGTATAATCCCTCAACACACAACTGCCTGAAGTAATTTGTCCCCTTTTTGAGTGGGTTGCTTTTTTCTTACTACTTTAGTTTTAGATGCTTTTATTTTTAAAGTAAAATAAATTTTGTTGACCCCGCAACAAATCAGTTCCAGATTTTGCTGGTTAATTGTCATTAGCCCCACAAAACACAGAGCTTCTCTTCTTTAGCCAGATGAGCAAAACTCCATAAAGAGGTCAAGACCATTCAAATTCCAGTGAAAAATGAAATATTTAAAGAAACAACAGAGCAGTAAACTATAGGGATTTTTAAAAAAACCCTCCTTTCAAAAATCAGTCTCAGCTAAGTCACTATTTGGTAGAAACTCATTTTGATACATACCAGCTTCTTCCTTAGAACAAAGGGACAGAAGTCTCTAGTTACTACCACACTACACACAATAACACTTGGACATCCTTAAGTAAAACCTTAAAAAGAAACCCCAAAACCACTCAGGCTGCTCTCAGCAGCTCATGGGACATTTCAGTTCTTTCAGTTAATGTTTACAGTCACACAAAAAAATATTTCTATCTTGTGGTCATGGTGAGATCCCACATTATTATCCTTGATTTGCTTCTTTCATGAGAATTTTCACCTGGTTTTCCAAATCAGCATCCTAACACAAGTAGCCATGTAACACCAGTGTGTGGCAAGCATGAGATTTGGGAATTCACTGTACTACAGACTCTCATCAAGTAACATTCAAGCTCATGTTTACAGCTCAAGTGTTTTCAAAACAGATGAGTATTTTAAGTTTGTTTTTTAAGTCATTGGTTGTAGTTTATGCTACACCAGAGAATTCTGAATTTAAAGTGTATGAATTTCCCCTCTCTGTGTCATCTGAAAAAAGCAGAGCACAGACCCATCGGCATCCTCATCTACTACCTGCTGCTGACTTGGAATTTAATGTCAAAATTAAAAAATTTATACCAAGTAATATTCTAAAATAAAGTTCAGTACTGTGTTTCAAAAAACAAAAAATAAAAAAAGGGTACTCAAGACCAATATCAGTACATGAGCTAAATCAAATGTTTAGAATTTTGGTCAAATTCAGATCACCACCAGCTGCTTCTCTAAATATCTCTCTGATTCAACTGGGACTACAAATGTGACTGTAAATCTTAGTAGCCTAGTCTTTCCTTTTAAGCTCTTCTGCTTTTAGCCACAGCTGTAAAACCTATGAGAAACCCCTTTCCCATTATGTTGCCAGTGAGATGCTGGCAGTGAAGAGATATGCAATAATGCTACAGAATGGGAAAAAAAACAGAAAAGAAAAGTGTGGTTTTATTTCTTACCTACACATGTAGGTAATCATCAGTGAGTGGTCGATTGCTTAACTTCATTACACAGACACCCTTCATGCTTTGCTTGTGATTATTTAAAATGGATTGTTGGTACCAACTCATTATAAGCAAAATGGGGAAGAAGCGCCTATGATTGTAATTTGTGACCTTAGGAGAGCCCAGGTGCAGAAAAAACTTGAAGTCTTTCCAAGGGAACACATCTGTGTTGAATCAGATGCAGGCTCCAGACTATGAATCTTCAGGTAACAGTGAGCAACACAAATATTCATGACCATCTACTGCCATTCTTTTGGTAGACTCCAAATTTCAGAACACTAATTTCAGTTGATGTGTGATGTATAACTTATCTTCTAGTATTTATATACAACTACCACATTTTGAAAGCCATTAACAATGCAAATACTCAGCATCTGCCATTTCAAGTGTTCTGTCAGTAAAAGGTTTTAAAAGGGTTTGATCTCAGCGTGCTGAACCTGCTGAGCCCAGTAGTCTCGCATTCATGCCAGTGTAAATTAGCAACAAGTCAATGGAATTAAACTGGAGCAGGAAAAAAGTGGTGCAAAGATTCTCATATTCCCATTTTAATTATCACAGAAATTAGACTTGAAATGCAGCGCAGTGAAGTCAAGAAAAAACCAAAATTAATATTTATAAACTAAATAACATCGTTAAGATTAATAACGCTGACTTTGTTTCTTTAAACTGCAGCACAAGTTGCTTGACCATTTGTAGCAGCTTTTTGCTTTACTCTTTACATATTCTTAACACAGTGTAGCACTGAACTATGTTGGTGTTTTAGGTGTTTTCAAATGGGGCTCCAAAAATTGTGAAAAGGAATTAGGTAGTTGCATGTAACAGTGAATTTTGGTTATTCAGTTTAACAGAGACTCTGGAGGATACTGCACTGGTAACAACTCATCCATAGGGGACATCCCTCAGCTTGGGGAGCTCAACCACATGCTTCGATTTGCCAAGTTCAAATAGTAAGCGCCAGTTGCGAGTAAGAGGCAAGGTGCTCTGGCTGGGGCAGATAAACAGTCCCTGAGGTGGGCCTTTAGCCAAGGGATGGACCAGCTGGAGGAGGTTGGTGTCGGCTGGATCCGGTTCCCGTTCATTAGACACATCCTGCTGCTTATCCCCAGACCCTCTGCACGGCAAGACTCACTTAACGTGGAGGCTGAACAACTAATTAGTGGCTTTTTTCCACCGACTAATACAATTCCCTTCTAGCTGCTCCATAAAGAAGATTCAGTGGAATACCTCTGTGGAAGCAGCGGAATTCCAGGTAGTTATGGTGACGAATTTCATTGTGAATGAGGATCAATGTCCCATACTACTTTGAATAGTAATTTCTTAATTCTTATTCAAATTCGGCCAGCAAGATAATATAACTTGAACTGAATTGGCCATGTGATCCTGATGGCATCCCATTAATGTGCTGTTCACTTAATTTATGTAATTTTTAAAAATTAAATAGTCATATTTTAAATCCCTACTGCGGTCCTTCAGATTGAAAGTACATGTTTAAAAGTTATAGTCTCTTTATAAATCAGTATGTCTGCACTTCTTAGTTTGTTGACTGAACTTTCCCCAAGTTTTAATTCATCTTTTCTCATCTTTCTCTCTTCTGCCAGTGGGAACATTGCAAAATCCCTTCATCCAGCCGTTTCATACCCATTTACCAGCCATGTTATGCACCACAGGAAAAAACCCCCACATTTGTAAATTCTTATTTGGGTTGGCAAACAAACCACGGTTTTCTATTTGCACAGAGAGAGCATAAAAATCCAGTTATAGGGACACTTTCACTGATAGTCAAAAGCCAAATAAATCCTGTCTGTAAGCAAAACGACCATGAAGGCAGTTATTAATAACAACAGCTTACAGACCTAATTCTGCAAGATGCTGAGCTTCCCCCTCCGAGCAAAGAGGGGCTCAAGGTGATCGGCACCTCCTGCAAAGTATTTGGCAACCGTGGCCTGGAGGGCTCATTGCAGACACTCTGTCATGCCCGAGAGCACAGCTGCCCCCAGCAGGGCCAGCCCTGAGAGGGCGCACGCCACCGAGAAAAGAAATGCCCCCTCTATCCAGGGCTATTTATAAAGCTTGCACTAAACATTTAGAGCCAAGGCCTAACTTGGCGAGGTGTCAAGGACCACACTGAAAAAAAACCCCTATACCCTCATTAAGAAAATGCATGAAGCGCTGATTTCTATTTTTGGCCACAGTTGTAAGCATCGCCAGGGTTACAGCTGCTTTATTGTGGTTTCTCAAGAATTTCCTTGATAAAAAAGGACAACAGAATTAGCTGAGCCTTTTGGAAATAGCTGCACAGTCCAGCTGTAAAACAATGTCAAGTAGCTGGCAAAAAAACAAACCAAAACCCCACAATACAACAGTAGCTACATGTCTACCAGCAGTGGCACGTTTGCCCTCTGAAGTTCTTTATTTGGAAGTGGGACAGGGTAAGAAGAGGGAGACTTGAAATCTTACAAATCTCCTGCCCAATCTATTACAGAAGTGATTTTGTTGGTGAGCACATCTTGATAACCTGCTAGTGAAGACACTCTTTTCTACAAGACCTACGGGTGCCTCCTGCATAGACCTGCAGGTGGAGATAAGGGATGGAGATGGAAACGAGTTCAACATTCTTTTCTTTCAGAGGGAAAAGCATTTAGCAAACGGTGTACTAGGAGAAAGGACTGAAAAACAAAGTAACAAAATCTTCAAAGCAATTAGTCTTTCTCATTTCATGCCAAAGAATTACAATCTGCATCATTTGCTAGGAAAAGGCAGCTAAGGTACAGGATTTAGGGTCAAGAGGACTGGATTTATCTATCGAAGCCTTGGGCAAGCAGCTCTCAGCTTTTCCTATGAAATGCCTGCCCACTCCCCCAGTTTCTGAAGGAATCAAAGATAATCGATGGTTTGTACCTGCTGGAAAGAGAGAGGAAGCCTTCTCTTTTCTGCATGTATACATACAGGCCTATTTCATGTGTGTAAGCAGGGACAGATCATCCATATACTATTATCTCTCTGGAGTTTTAGAACATTAAATAAAAACCTTCCTGTAAAGGCAATTAAATGTCCAGACAAGGACATTATATCACATTACATATTAATTTCAATGTTCATATTTTTATACTATTATTTCTGCACTTTTTGATTAGGGAAAAAAAAATCCTGTTCCTCCCTCAGTTGAAATTCAGAAATACTGACAAACATGCTGAACAGTGAGAGGCTACAGAGAAATGGCTACATGGGCAAGGTACAAGGAAGTGCACTAGTAATCACCCAATTTTGTAGGCAAAGCTCATAAGAGGAGAGGAGAAAACTTTTGTGGGTAAAGGAGAAAGTGAAGTAAGGCAGTTCACTACCAACTGTGTACTAATCCTGCACATTTGGAACCAGTATCTAAGTTCAGAGTAAGTTTCCATGTTAAATTTTAATATTCCTTCACAAGTCAAATTCTCTCATACCTTAGAACTCCTGGTGATATACTAAGAAATGTTATAATTATACATAATCACAATAATCAACCCCATAATTATTTCACCTGGGACCCTTTCCATTCCTGCCTGACTTTGCTTTGGTGAGCATTATAAAATAATGCTATATTATTTTTAGACTAAGCACCATGAGTTGTGGGAAACAGCTTTAGCTAGAGAGTGACACAATCAAGACCAAACCAGGTTAGTTGCCGTGCCCCTGGCAGTGTAAGTGTTGAATAACGAAAGTCTTCTCTTAGACCAAGCAGTAACCCAATATCTGTATTTAAAAAAAAAAACAAAACAAAAAAAACCACACCAAAAAACACCCCACACACAGAAATCGAGGATTCATTTGTCATGTACAAGTAGAAGAAACAGGGCACTCAGCTAGAACCCAGAAGATATGAAATACAAGTAATACTTTCAAAATTGTCTAAGGTCTAGATAATTAAATTAACTCAGGGATAGCTCACTCAATGTTACGTTGCCTGGATTTCTTTTAAATATGGGTCCAAGATCAATGGTGAGCAATACCTGAAAATCCTTAAAAATACCACCTTTTAAGAAGCAAAATCCTACTTGGGGGTGATGGTGAACATCTGAACACCGACAAAGCTGAAGTCAGGTATATTTGTTCTCTAGCCTGTGCTGTTGGTGATGGAAGAAGTGGGCTTCCTGAGGGCCATGTGAAGCACAGGAGAGGCTTAGTTCAGTACATAACCTGAAAGGAGATGCTGAAATACTCACCCCACAAATCCCTGCTTTTCTTCATAACCATATTTCTGAAAGAGCCTAGAGTCAAGCACTGAAGGTACAGGTTCCCTGACAGCAATGCTCTTGAGAAAAATGTTTTTCTTTGAAGTGCTTTCACTCATTTTGCTTGTTTGTCAAACTACATCCTTCTTTGTACCCAATGTCCTTGCCTGTTGGTTTCATCTTTTCCTTTTAGACTGCAAATCCCCCTCTAGCCTGGAGACCCATTGTGGTTACCTCTCCCCTAGCAGAACTCAGCACGTGCCTGCCCTCTCAACATTAGCATGTTCAGCGAGTTGGCTTGGGACAAGAATATGATGGCACGAGCAGGTCTGTCACTGTCACTGCGCCAGCTGGGAGGTTTTTGTTTTGCTCACTGAAGAAGTGCGGTATTTGTACAGACATAATAATATATAAGAGATCATGTCTATCTTTGGATTCTGTAGAAGTGTTTTTCACTGAGTTCCTAGTAGCCAAGTTAACTCTTCGCCCAGAATGAATATGCAGCATCCTAAATGTTGAGTGAGTGAATGGAAAGCCAGAAATAGAGTCCTGAAGATCAATAGATTTGACTGAGAAAGCGTTTGCATTCTCAGGGGTAGAGATCATTGTGTTTCTAAGTGGATCAGAGATATGATCCTTGGCTGCTGTGAATGGAATGGAAACTGGATGCCATCAGCAGGAGATACGAGTGCTGATGCAGTGAGGTAATGTGGTAAGGAATAGCGGAGTGGAAGGAATGCAGTGCCACTGCCCTGAGGAATCTTAAAATTAGCTCAATCTGGTATTCAAATGCTGGGTGAAGTGGAAAAAAAAAAAAAAAAAAAGCACAGCAATTTTACAAGAGAATAATTTCTGAAAGGAGAACAGTGGCTCTCTGCACTGCCAATGAAGACACATGAGGCAACTCGCTACAAACCTGCCACCAATCTCACCAGAGTCACCATGATCCTTGGAAGGAAAAGCAGCATTGAAAAATGATGAGTTAGTTCTATAGAAATGCAAGCTAAAGTCAACCTCAAATAGATCATATTTTCACAAGAAAATCTCAGAAGAAAGGTTAAATTTTTCTACAGTTTCTCTAAAGATCCTATCATGTCTGCTTTGAATGGTATCAGCAGTAAGTTTCACTTTTGTCTCTGATGAGAGTCAGGTTAGCCTGAAAATTAATATAATGACTCCAGCCTAAATGCAGCTGCTTTAGTAGTATTCTTGGGGCACTGACTGTCTCCTCTCTAAAGCCAGGATGCTACTGCTTGGTTTATTCTGAGAAGGCAGTCACCTCTTCTTTCTACCACCTTCCTCTACAGCTCCAATGCACAATGGTTATTAACCTTTCACAATTTCTATTATTGTCAGGAATGCAGAGGATAAAGCATAACTCCAAGCCTACCTCAGCGTTATGTTTCAGGAGCTAGAGGCAGGAACTGTGAATAAAATACTCACACTGATGGCTTTATTTTGAAACTGTGTACTGTAATGCTTGCAATTATGACTACCCTAATTTTCTTCTATTCAAAATTACAGGGTATTCCTTACCCCTTCTGCACATTAAATACCACAGCCATAGGACAGAACCTGCTGGCAGGCAATCAAACTCCCAAGAGAAGGAAATGCACACACCACAGTTGCTTTTCTGCCACATGCTGTCCCAGCAAAGGAGGACTGAAAGTCCAAGTGAAGATGGGATCCGACTGCAAAGTCAACATGCAGATTTTACCCCTGAAGGTTACTTGGTACCTATTCCAAGGTCTAACCATGGACACTGAATTGTGTTTTACATATTTAAAAAGCATTATATTAACATTTCCATCAAAAGGGGGAAAAAAAAAGAAAAGGAGAAATAAAACCTTATTAGGCACAATTTTCAGTGAGTGATATCTGCTTGGCACAGAGCAGACTGGGTCGTGTCAAGGAGATGGTGATACACACCATCCTTACGCCAACCCCAGATTCCCTATATCAGCACTTCTAAATTCTGCTGCTATTCTACAACTGCAGGCCTTGGGCAAGCAGAAAAAGGCAGAAGTGAAATAAAGCCCTGTCATGTCATCTCCCTGCACCACACACCCTTCAGCAGAAGCACAGAGGCAGAAGTGCAGGTTGAGAATTAAATAAAATAAAAAGGAGGAAAATTCTCATTGCTGGTCCCAAAGGAGCTTCTCTTTTATAGGGGAAGAGCCTTGCCAGGACTGTGCTATCAGATGATAGCACCCCCTGCATTGTTCAAGCACTGTCAAGGGGCATTATACTCAGAAGATAATCCAGCCCTTGAACTCCCTAGGTACTGGTTTTAAATACCTCTGATGAGATCCAACTGCAGCCTATCTGGGTATGCCTCAACCATCTAGCCTCACATTTGGTTATGTCTACAAAAACACCAGCTAGGAAGAAAGAGATAATGAAGAATGATTTTATAGTCTTTTATTTGAGAAAAAGCTAAACATATGGATCCTGGCACTGAAAGTATGGAATCTGTGATAAAAACATATGGATATCCATACGGGGGGGAAAAAAAAAAGAAAAAAAAAAAAAAAGCTTCTTGGCCAGAAATTCTGTGCTTGCATTTTTATCCTGTATGCACAGTGCACCCCCTTCCCTCTGCAGCGCGGTGCTGCCTGCCGATGGATTAGGATGTTATAAATTCACATGCAAATTTCACAAAATGCTCTACTGTTATCAACTTTATTAGATTTACGAATACAGTCCCGCTTATATTTTTTTATTCTCTTAATCCCTTTCATCACTTAATAGCTCAGAAAGTAATGGATTTCAGTAAAAAGGAGAGGCTTATTACAATCAATCCTGTTGCTCTATCTCTGCTCGACGCTCGACTAATGAAACTTATTTTTCTTCAGGACCTCTACAGGAAATCCTTTCCTAAGGAAAAAAAAATGTTTAATATGTTGCTGACTTGTAATACTGCAACTGTATTATTCCTCTCCTTTGGGTGTCCATCCAGAGGCCTGTAAGAGCTATTAATCGTACTTTATTCACCAAATTCTAGCCTGTAGTGATACAAGAAGCTACTGAATCTTATTTAATATAATACACCAACTGACAATTCGTATGACCGAAGACCCTCACAGTATCTTTTAACTCTGAAAACTCAAAGATTAATTTTCTTTTTAAATAGTGAGAGTAACAAGTTGCCAGAAAGGGCAACTTTATCATAAGGTTTACATCTTAAATAGTCCCACTGCTGAGGGTCACAAAGTCTCTGTCATCCAAGTTAGCCTCCACTAAGATCTTATTTCAAGCATGCCACTCTCATAAGGGTTTTTAAAGCTTAGTTCCCTCCTTTCACATTCTTTGAATAAAAAGGCAAAGTAGAAAAAACAGAAAGCACACCAATTATTAAATGTTCTGTTAAGAGGTAAGGAACCATCCACAGATTTACTGCTTTAGCTAAACCTGCAATACTCCAGGGCACCCTCTGCAGCCTCCCTAACCAGTCCTTGGCTCATCTGCCTGCTCTTCTCTCCATCACTGTCTGAGTCTCCTCCAAGCCTGGAAAGGGGTTCCAGAGCTTGTCCCCATGTCCTGGGGGCTGTGTTACCCCACAGGATGCAGCTAGTGAAGCTCCCCAGATTGTTCCCCCCGACACACGACCACCAGCAAGCAGCTCGGACACTGCCAGAAAAGGAACTCCGCTTGCTCCTAACGCATGGGTGCAAAAGGGGATGGATATGCTTATTTCACTACAGAAGTGTAAAGAAAGAAAACAACTTTGGGGTCACTGTTATGCCAAGAGTGAATAAGTGTTATACCATTTCCTCATACCTCTCCACAGGAGAGCAAAAAATTAATGTAAGCAAAAAAATGTAAGTCCCAACCTACCACAAGGAAGCTAAAGACCGGGACACTCCTTCAAACCAGATCTCTTACAGTTAAAGAACATTCAAGGAAATACTTTTTCCTGGGTTTATTTATTATTAATGTAAATATATGTTTGGTTAGATTTTTTTTCCCCATCTGACCAGGTCTGGAAATGGAAGTAACATGAGAAAAGTTAAAAATATCATAGGCATCATTTTAGAAAGAAGAGGTGCTACATGTATCAGGAAGAGGAATCAAAATTCCATTTCCCAAATGAAGAAGGTCTGCAGCACAATATGGTTTTTAGCACTATATATACAGTCAGTTGACAATAACTTGAGACTTCCTACACTTCTGCCTCTGCTCTGGGCAGTTCCAGAACCATCCATGAAGGTTACCAACCATGCAACACCTAATTAGGAGGCAGTGCTTCCTGGCCAAAGTGGTTATGTTCTTAAACATAGGAGTTACTTCTTTCTTATCCTAACTAGCAAAGTTACTAATATTTTAAGGGGTTTTTAAATTCACTTCAAAAAGAAATGCACCTTGTTACTACAGGTCAATGAAGGGAAGTTAGGAACACAATGGCTTTGTGTCTGGATATACACCTACTGCAAAGCTTGATCCTACAAATCTCTCACATGGTTAATTTTACTGACATGAGCACCTGCTTCTATGAAAAAAGTTTCTCACGTGCACAAGTGTTTGCAAGCCTGAGCCCCTAAATCCATTAAATTAATGGCAAAAATACATAAAATATATAATTGATGAACAAGTGAATTAGGATTCTGCTCAAAAGTAGGTAGAAAAGGATTATCACTCAGGCAAGCTCTCTCTTCAGTCACTGTTTCTGATTGATACATTCATATAAGGCTGAGTTTCTGATTAGTTCTGAGATATGAATGCTTCAAAATGTAGGAATAAAAAAAAAGGACTTTCTGAAAATGAAATGCAATATCCAATTCAATTAAAAGAAAAAGCTATTATCTGGAATTGAACCAAGACTTTGGGATAATGCTGTTTATTCCATGCCAAATTTAGTAGATGTTTTCCAAAATGCCAGTTTACTTGGATTTTATGGAAAAATTGACCTTTTCACCCAGAACAGAGGCTGCTAATTTCATTAAAGTTGTTAGATACTTCCTCAGAGGGCATCCATGCCAATTCTAGTATTTCATTCCCCTATTTTCATCTATATTCCTCTTGCATGGAAGTGGCCTGACAAAGCTATAACTGGTGTTGTTTCCTGCTCTTTCTGTACCCACTGCCAACGTGCTTCATTATTCAAACCCTGAGAACATTGAGGAAACTGGGAACAGTAAGAGCTGCCCATCCAAAGCTGCCCTCTTGCCCAGCAGCCCTAAGCCTCTGGGTCAGGTAATCTGCACCACGAGCATCCCAGAAGAGCCAGAATCAACTCAACTGACAGGAGATGAGCCAAGCCTGTCAATTCATACAGCAGCTTGAGCTCATCATCTGTATTTACATAGTTCCTCAATCAAACTCCTGCGCTCTGTAAACTACGTTTATTACCCTTCTTACGGGCCGACACGGTTTTACAGTTTGCTCTTCTTACAGTAGAGGCACAGATCTGCTCTTGATAGCTGTTTTGTACCTTTATTTTCCTGTTTAAGAGGGAGGGAGCAGTTATTACTTGCCAAACCAGCACATGTTCATAGAGAGAGAGTGCGGTCAAGTGGTCAGGAGCAGAGCTGATGTTAATTAGCAATGAAATGAGGAATGAACCAGCATTAGCCCTGAGACTAATCAATGGGAAAATCACTCCAAGCAGGCAGCTTAATGAAGTACTATACAGCTGTTTATTTTTAGTCTGTTTTAGCCTGACAACAAAATCCCGATTAATTAAGGAAAAAAAAACTCTTTCTAAAATGTATTTCCTTGTAGAGTCTTGCTATAGCTCTGATTTGTTTGGATTTTTTTGTTGCATTGGTCTATACCTCTCCCCAGCAATTAAAGGCCCAGTTAGAAAAATTAAAGCAGGTCAGAAAAGCATGTACCCATCAGTGGCACACATTTGTCACCAGCGTAACCTGCCATCTCACAGGTGGCCCATTCAGGGCCCCTTTGCAGCACTTAACTCCCTGCCCCTCTGCAGTGGCAGCCAGAGGGCAGAGCATCCTGGTCCCCAGCCTGCTCCTCTGTGGCAGGGATGGGCTGCCAGAGGGAAGATATGTGAGTCCTGTGGCATGAGTTGGATGAGGCAGCCTTGCTGTCACAGGGGTCCATCAGGGGACCCTGGATGAGGACACTAATGCACAGTGCCTAAGTATGTTTGAAAATCTGGGGTTTGCCCTCACTGTGATGCAAATCCTCACACACCACGGAGATGCAATAGCACTTCCCAAATGTTTGCATTGGATCACCACGGGTGAATCACACATTACCTGCCAAATAAGTCACTAAGCAGGATGGCCAAGGATGATGATGCGGCCTATCCCCCACTGGCTGCTTTTTTGGGCACCCCTGTGTCTTTTGGGGTCCCCCAAACATCTCCTTTTTAACTCTTCCTTCATGGAAACCTCAGCCTTTTCTAACAAAGCTGTTATAATGCACTTTGAATATGGTGATGTAGAAGAGGCTGGAGAAGAAGGTTGGAAGCTGAAGTCTTCCCCCAGAACACAACACCAGAAGACAACACCATAATACAATCTTGATTCACCTAGCTGAAAAAAATGTTCTCTTTTAAATACAGCAACAGTGAAAACAAAAAAAAATTGGGGCTTCACTTCTCTTTCTCAAATTCACTTTTTGGTACATTCCTGCACAGTAGCAGAACATAAAACAGGATTTGCATGACAATAAAAGTAGTTATGGTTTAGACCTGACATTAAGAGCAGGAATTTTAACACCAATCATGACATGAGTTGGAGACACATGAGGACAACAACTCTCCTCCTGGATGGTCCCCACCCACCAGAGTAGAAACAGGCACAGGTTAAAGGCCGATTCAAACCAGGTCTTACAGGAGGGTTTTTTCCTTTTTTTACTGTGTGTATTGGACAATTCATTGTTTGTTTGATCAAAGTCCTCTCATATGCCAACAGAAGCATGACTAGGGAGTTTCTTAATCTTTCCAAACATGATCAATAAACCACCTTTGAAACTGTGTCAAAGAAAAAAGTGGGGGGTAAGTGGAAAAAAATAGTCTTATGTACGCACATAAGCTTCTCTGGGCTAAACATACATACTTGTCTTTAGAGACTTTTCTCATCTGTATGTTGCAATAAACATCATTCTGCAACCTTTTAGGCAAGCATGACCTAAGCAAGAGCTGGGGGAACAACACAAACTGCTCTTCCCCAGGAAAGAAAGAAATCTTTAAACTGATATTATCAGGCCCTCTGTGACAGAGACAATTTCTAAGTCAAATTCGCCTCCTGAAGATGGAGACATTACAGTAAATGTATTCATTAGATCTCAAGTGACAAGCCTTAATTAAAATGTACTGTGTTTGCAAAATGAGAACCAAAATTGAAGACACTCAAGTACAGTAAATATATCTTTTGCACTGAGCAGAACAAGACAGACACTAGCTTTCACTTAACAGTCAAAAGATGCTATAAAACAAATGCTATAGATATATTTCAGTAGTTTATATATTTGTTGGAAAACTTCTGACAGAGCATACGTACTGTAACATAAATTCAGACACGTCTGCATTCTTACAAACAAATTCAATTTCTTAAAGACTCTATTGTACATATGAAAGCAAGTTTTACCAGTTTTTCTTCCTTAGTCATTAATTCCACAACATGCTGAAATAAATACTGCTAATGCTTTTCACTTCAATAACTCCATTCATGTGAAGATCACAACATTTCACAAACATCAGTTAAATAAACTGTCTTGTGGGAGAGGCAGTGGCTATAAAAGAACTGACCAACTGCTGGGGGTAGAGGTGGAAGATCATACCTGTCTAACAGCACACAGTCGGATTATAAATCTCTCAACCTTAGCAGATGCCAACACAGAAGAGCAAAAAACATGTTTGTCTTTTTGTAAAAGCACACATGAACATTCAAGTCTTGCTACAAACACAACAGCTGATTGAAAAGATCAACTACTCTTTGATTGATTTCAACTTGGTTACAATTACTTGCAAAGGAAGTGAAGGGGCTTTACCAAAGCCAACCAAAGGTGCTTACTTGAAAGACTTGATTCCATCCAACTGTAAAGTTTGATTTTCAGAGGGCTCTTTTTTTTTTTTTTTTTTCCTTTATTCCTTTTTTTTTGGCAGCAGGAGGTGGGGAAGAGCCACTGTGAAGCAATTATTTGTTAAAAAGTGCAGACCTCAAAAACAACATCACTAGCCAGGTAATCCCCTTTATAGCATGATTTGATAGCTCAGGGAAAGCTAAACAAAGGCACAATGCACTGCAACCACAACAGCTGGGTTGGAAATTGCTGCAGATTGTTAGGAGGAGCTGCAAACTAGAGATAGGCAGTGAAGAGGTTAGAAATGATATGGGAAAGGAAAAAAAAAAAAAAAAAAAAAAAAAAAAAAAAAAAAAAAAAAAAAAAAAAAAAAAGAAGAGACAAATTACTCCAAAGACCATATTCTTTAAATCGTTGAAGCAAAACATGTTTATTTGATTTGTTTGTATGCCTATTAAAAAAACGCTACTTTGGGATTCTAGAAACCCAGTCTGTCAATTTTTCAGCTCCTGCACTTTCATGGTTGCTTAGAGCTGTTTAATGCAAATACACTTCCAATAAGAGATTTCATGCCCCTAAATTACACCCAGTTAAGGGCGAATGAAAATGTAAGGTAAATAACTATAATCAGCCATATTATCTTTCTCTTGGCACCTCTCACTTTACAGGCATATTTAAAGGCATCTCTGGGGTCCTATCCTTTTTAACAAGCGGCAGCGCATTTCCTGGAATATTACTTACGGTGCTGTGCTGCGAACATTACACAGGTTCAAATGTTACCTAGAGACCTAGAAAGAATTGCATCTGTTGCAGAGCCCCCCGCTTGTTGCCATCTTTAGGAACATCTGAAAGGATGAAAGAAAAATTTCAAGCCTCTCCTTCATCCCACACTAAGACTGCCTAAGTCAAGCTTTTGTGTCCGATGCTGTTGATCCAGCGGTGTTGGGGTGTAGCCATTCAAGGGAAGAAAAATGAGACTATGCACTCCTGGTGTTCACTGGAAAGCACTCAGGATTCCAGTAAAAAAAAAAAACCCAATAAATACAAGAACTTAAAAGCATTTCACTCCCACTGTTATTTTTAAGCTAATAAAACCATGCTTGAGGAGGAAAGGTGATCTGAGCATAGCTATTAACAGCCTCACAGTCCCTTGCTGTCTCCATGAGAAAGTATAAAGTGATAAGCAATAATCAAGGAGCAACTAATTACCCACTTGGCAAAGAAAACATAGAAGAATGGCAATCTTCAGAAGGAAATACATCCCTGAAGTCCTTCAAAACAAATTTGGATTTATCTGAGCGAGCTCAAGTTTGCAGCTGAACAGCGGTTTTTTTTGCTTTGTTTTACAGGAAGATGACTTTAGAATTCTACAAAAAATATTCTGCTTCAGCTAAAAGTGACACAGCACTGACTGAGTTAAACCCGAGGAGCTCTGTGAGAGAATAAATTCCTCATAATAAAGTCAGATCCGTTTAGCCTGTCTCTCCCGTACATCCCAATTGCTACCATACCTCTATTTACCAGCTTTTTATTATCCAAGCTATTTTTACATCATTAGCTTGCAGATCTACTTATGCTGAGGTTCTGCATTCTCCTAGGAAGAAAATTTCTCTGCAAATCAAATTTCACACGGTCATTTGTCTTTAGTGAAGCAGGCCACAAAGTTCTCAACCAATTTATCCCTCTGTGCAGCACCAGCAGAAGCTCTCACTTGACAATTTACATGATCCTTGCTTACATAAGTTGTGCTAGACCCTGTGTAGGAATGGATTTCCTCCCGCCTGGTTAAAGAAAATGTGGGACAAAAGAGCTCGGGAAACAGATGCACAGGTCCTTGTTTGTGCTACTGGCATGAGAACAAACCTTTGGAAAGTCACATTATCCAAGTCTCAGTTCTCCCTCCATAAATGGTTACAGTAACAGCTTCACAGGGTGAAGTCCACTTTTCGTAATCCTCAAATGAAAACTGCTGAAGAAAAGCAAACTAGGACAAATAAAGGGCTACCCTGGTTAGGGTGCATCGGGCAGCTCAACTCATCAGTCCCTAAGACAGGTCTTTCAAAATTACCACAGTGTTTCCACTGTCACAGTGAAAATGACACAACAGCCTCCCTGAACTTCCATCAGCTCAGGAGCCCCGGAAATACCTGTTGCATTCCCAAGAAAGACAGGAATTTCTAATGTTTGATTTCTGCATTGCTACAGGCTCAGTCAAAGCCATTAATTCACTGATTGTAAATGATAGCTACATTTTCACCAGAGTAGAGACTGGGAACAAAATATTGGAAACCCATACAAATTGTATGAAAAACAGTATTTTTGGGGTGCAGACAAATAAATACAGACTTACTTTCCTATACTCTTCCAGTACCTGCTGCCAAGCACCTTTTCTCATCTGTGCAAAGCTGCTGATGTTGTTACTGGAGAACACTTTCTTCCCAAAGCCAGCAATGAACACAGAGCAAGTTCCTGATACACAGCAGTACTTCACAAAAATGTCACGATGCAAGATCATGGGAAAGAAAATACAGATGACTACCTCCTAAGAGTGCTGCAGAGGAGCACACCTTAAATTTCATTAGGCCCTCTCGGGAAATGCAAACCCAGCCCTTTTCTTTTCAATGTGCTTTATCTACAATTCCTTAAATGCAGCTGGAAATGTGACTTTCAAATATCCACAGTTTTGTTACGTGCTCACCTAACCCTCATCTTGGCACCTGACAGAAAGAAGCTGAACACAAGACTTTGATTTTTCTTTTTGAATTAGGAGACATTAAGCACCCAAACTCTCTCATAAAAGATCTGAGGCATAAGCTACATAACATCTGTGCAAGCAATGTTTTTTCCACTAAATCCAGACCTTAATGATCAAGAGATATCAGAAAAGTGTCAAAGGAGATAAACCAACTTATCCCTAATAAAGCATCTCCGTCTCCTCACCAGCAGCAGCTGATCTGGGAGCTTCATTCCTGCACCAAGGATATAGAAAGACCTCCAAACTTAAATGTCAATGCATTAGGCTTGTTGGTTCCCTGGGAAAGGTAAGTCATTGTGTACCAAGTTTCTGTTTAGTGATGCTTCGAGGCTCGTAAGATAAACTCTGTAAATAGAGCTGCCACAGGACAAGGCACAAATCTTTATTCTTTGTCTCTTCCAAGGCATGTTTCCTTTGCTTTCTGAAGGGTGCAACAGCCTACATTACACAGATACAGGGATCAAGAAGCGCTAGGGAGGGTATCGCCACATAGTCACCAGTACCGCCACACTAAGGAAACATTACCATCTCTCACATGTGGCCCCTTCTCTCATCCCCTCCACAAAGGAAACAACTCGAGCAGCATTTTGTTTGTGCTGTAAACAGAGACCCTAGGTTGTGACAGAGAGACAAGAATGAAGTAAAACGTATGCTCAGTGCGTGGGACCAGACACGGGACCAGGAAATTGGGGGGAAGCCCACCTAACCTTTTCAGACTATCCCACAAAAAAATCCTGCCTGGAACAGAGACTTGCTCTGCACTGGCTGCAGAGCACTGCATTTTGACAGATTTCAATTGATAGAACCAAAAACCACTGAAATGACCAAGAGGAACAGTCACTTAAACTCATTGAATAGCTGTCTGTGACTCCACTTGAAGATTCTTTTGGGGGTAAAATGTTAGCACTGTTATTTTGCAGAGCTCCATTGTGCTAGAGGCACAAAGCCACTTGTCATGTTTTTTGTCACAGGGCTTCAATAAAAATCCTCAAGCAAGGCCCAGCCACAAAGAAACTGAAAGATAAACACCAAGGATTACAAAATGCCTGGAAGCCAGCACCAGGATCCTCACAGGGATGTTGGAGCCAACACTCCTACACACTGTACAAGAGATTAGCCTGGGTGCTACTGTCTGCAGATCCAGGGACACCAAAGGGCTCTGGGCTGCAAGACAAAGGTGGAACTAACTATCCAGGAAAGAGACCATCTTTTGCCAGAAGGGAATATAATTTTCTGATCACCTGAAGATAATGGTGATGATGCTTTGCAGACATGACAATGTGAGAAATTTCAGCATGCTCCTCAATTGAAGGCTAGAGGGAGTGACTGCAGGCACATGTTTTTAGGTAAAATGTGGGTACCAACTCAGAGGAAAGGTTTCTCCACTACAATCATCAATTCCATTTTAGAGGAGTTCAGCCATCAGCTGTTCCCTCAAATGTCCCTTCATCAGGCAAAAGGCAATCAGCCATGTCACTGGCTGGCACTAAGGCCTTTGACAGGAAAGGGCAAGGAGAGAAGTCATCTGCATATGGCAGCAATTTGGCACTTGCATCAGCACTGCATTTTCAGTGCCATTTATTTAGTGCCTATGAGCAACCGGAGAAAAAATAATAGGAACTTGTACGATGCCACCTCACCACTTGGCACATGCATCCTTTCTTTAAAAAGATCACCTAAAGCCTGCCTTTTCCTTTAGTCCTTAAGGAAGTAAAACAGGGATTGGAAACTTTATCCCATCACAGGTACAAGTTCTCCCACTGAATTCAACAGGGCATCAATGATCCAAATAAAAAGAACTGTCTCTTAAAATAACAGAAAGACAGGTAATTCCAAAAGTTTCAGAGAAGGCTTTAAGCCTGTATTAATGGATATTAACAGGATTTCAACCAACCAAAGGCATAAACATCATCACCAGAGCCAAGTATCTCCTCTGCCCTTCCCAATTCTAAACAGTTCAGTAAACGACTCCTTCGTTTTCTGACTGGCACTGTACAGCTAGTCCACAGCCAGATCCAGGCTGGAAGGTAAAACACCACTCACCCGTGAGACACTAGAGCATGTTACAGCCCCCAGCCTCAGTTCTGCAAGCAGTTCTGCTTTCTGGACAAAGAAGGATTTACGCTGTCCCAACATGAAGGCCTAACCTAGCTTTGCTTGTCTTATTTTCAGTTTATTTCAGTTCTGTTTCTCCCTTATGCTTTGCATTTAAAACCAGACCACTTATTTTTATTGTTGCTTCCTTCTCATTTCCCGTCAGTTTTCAATTCCAGTACAGTCAATGGGAAAATTTGGCTGATGGATGACAGAAAAGAATTTTACAGCCAGCTATTTTTTTTTACATTTTAGGACTCATTGAGAAATAACGAGTTATAAAAGTCATAAAAGCTGTTGCTTTTGTTGGAACAAATTTGTAAACAAAATTAAAGGAACAGTTGCCACTGTTCTTTAAAGGGCAGCAAGGTGAAAGATTTGACACCACCAGGAATAAAGTCATCCTCCCCAGCTCCCTTTCGCAGCAGATAGGCCTCAGCTCCTCACTAATCATCATCTGTCACTCATTGAGTTTTGCATCTTTAAATTGCAAAGCACGCACTGGAAGGGGGGAAAGAGCCCATGCACACACTAGCAAGGCCCTGCCTTCTGTTCCCAGGGCTGGGACACAAGCTGATAAGAGCAAGCCGTGGGCTGTATGTGCTCTCAGGTATCAGAAAGCTAACTAGCATTCAAATCTTACCTTCTTTCGGTTGGTTGGTTTGGAAGTGCTTTCTCTGGATTTTGGTATTTTTCTTGGGGTTAGATGGTGGTGAAATTTGTTTGGGATCAAGTATTTTTTTGTTTTGCTTTGGGGTTTTTTTGTTTGTTTTTCTGAAAGGGGGTGTGTGCTAATTCTCACCAGTACACAGATTGATAAAGGAGGCTATCACCTATGGGTTATAAACTTCCTTAGTGTTGTTTGCAGACAAAAAGAGTGGATGTCTCCACTGCTTTGCTTTCCCTTCTGCTTTTTTTAAAAAAATTACTTTTAAAATAGATTTTCTGTCTGTGTTTGGGGGTTGCCTCTGTAGATGCTCAGAAGCAGACTGATCCTCAGAGGAGAGACTGTGACCACACCAGGGCTGGCACTCTCCTCTCCTGACTCTGCACCCAACTACCACTAGATGGATGCGGCTCTACCAGAAACAGGATTTTTTATTTTTTTTTCCACACTGAGGTTTACACTGAAGTCCCTTGGTTCTTTGTCTGGAGGCCATCTAGATGACAGTAAAATATTTCATATAACAGTTTTTCTAAAGATATCTTCCAGCCACATTTAATTCCCTTCATGGAGCAGATTTTAAGGAAATGAGTGTTACTGTCGAAAACTTAACAAAATGTCCTTTTGAAGTCCCCCAGTAAGGAAAATGCTACAGACCACAGACATCCATGTGAGAAATGTGAAAGACATACAATGTTGTGGTCTTGGACATAAAACTTTTGTTAAGGTTTATATCCTGGTCCACTATGTGCTAATGGTATATTTCATCTTTGCTTTAAAACAAAACTACACTTCTAAGAAAAGAAACTCAGAAAGCAAATGCAATACTAGGTAGGTCACAAATCTAATACAGAGGTTTTCATTTGTTTATTTTATAACTAGGAGACATTTTTAAAGACACAGTTCAAGAAATATCTGCCTTTAGAAGATTTTGCTGTTACTTTGTGCACACTCGGTGTGAAGCCTCAAATCTTGATGTTAAATTATTTGTAGGAACTAACTACAAGTTCACATTATGTTTGGTTTGAAATTATAAATACTCACTATGACGAAGGCTGTCTGTCCACCCCGAAACAGCTATAAAAGTAACAGAGATGGGAAAAACACTTCTGAAATCCCTGCACTCATACTTGGTGTCCACAGATGCAGTTGCAAAACCTGGACAATTTGCATGTTTAAACTTGCCTGGGTATTTTTGCCTAGCAGTCAAATATGCTAAGGAAGAGACTAAGACAAATAAACAAAACCAGGAGACTTATCCTTTAAACTTTTTTTTTTTTTTAATAAATTCCTTTCCACCAAGGTGGAAGGAGGCAGGCAGCTTTAAATCCAGAATATTTTGCTTATTTAAAAATAGTAATAAGTTGGTATTTAACAAGCTTTGCTCACAGATAGTTTTATGAAGCCACAGGACCAAACTGTGGAACAATTTATATGGGCAGGGCACTTCATTAGACCAGACATGGGCTGCAGTGCTGGACATGTGCATCAGCAGCAACACTGACTTTCTACTCGGAAATAAAACTTTTCCACTGAATTTTTCTACTAAACCTCAGTGATTTTGGATCCCAACTGCAATAAAAGTTGTGATCCCCATCAGACACTTCCACTCCAAAGCCAAAACCAGTGATACTAAAAAATAAGCAACTCCCCACAGCTAGGGAGGGCTGAGGGCTTAGATTTTCTTCATACAACTGGTTTGCAGATACATGATAACTGCATGGCTAGTATACACTTATAGATACTGAGACTGCATCAGCAGATCAGCTAATTGTGTTAATTAGCTATTTGCATGCACAATTACCTGATTTGTACAAGCAGTCAAGGTGATCATACATGTAAATTAGGCATGAATTTGCACAATTTACTCATCTGAAAATCTGCTATTCCACTTATTTTAAGCACTAAAGGCTGCCAAGTTATTGCCTTTTATGCTTGATACATTTCCCAAGTTCTACACTCCCTTTGCATTGCTTTGGTACATCACTGTGGGCAAGCAGCTCTATATGCAAGGGCATACAACCATGTATCAAGAAATGGGCACATCATCATCAAACAGTCACACAAAGACAGTGACCTGCATCCCCATACAGACAGAAATTTACTTCTTGCCTCCTAAAGGTCTTATTTCCCCCCTGTTATCTCTTCAGTTCTGAGAACTGCTGAGCTTAACAAAGTAAACTTGATTTTAGTTATCACAACAAGCTCAGGAAGCTCTGCAAGGAGCAGAAACCCAAACAACTCCAGTGCAAATACTCAGCCTGAGGCCCTGAAGACTGCTTAACATTTAAAGCCCCACTGCTGCCATGCTGACTTGCTGGTTAGGGGGTTTCAAACACAAATGGGTCATCTACATTTAATGTGAAGTTATACCATAGCTTGTCAAACAAATGGATGTTTATGCCATCATGGGCTGTTCAGGGATTCCAGAGTGGAGCACATAGCTATTATAAAAAGCAAATTCTCTGAAAACTGCACACCTATCTCTTCCCCTCCTGAGGTAACATCTTTAGCTGAAGAGGGATTTGGGATAGTACAATATGGAGAGCAAAACCCAAGAATGGATTAGTGCAATGCAATCTCAAATACAAGTACATCTCTGCCTGCTTGAAGTGGCAAGGTAATCAAAAATTTTCAGTTCACCAGGGACAAAAACCACCACTGGTTTAGCCAGGAAGAAACAAACCCCGTAAGCTGATTAGGGCCAATACCTACACATTCACACAAAAAAACCCCAACCAACTAAAAAAGAAACCCAAACACTTGTTACAACACAGTTAAGCAGAAGGTTAAAAACAGGTCTCCAATCTGAAGTGCTGTGCATCTCAGTTTCAGTGGCTGTGGTTATTCGCAGGACTTCCTCAGGGAGAGACAATACTCGTGCTTAGAGGTGATAAAGTAATCCAAATGGCTAGGCATTATAAATAGAGAGAGGTTCCAACTCTGCTCCTGTCCCTCAGCACGTATTAACAGAACGATTGCTGCACTGCTGTCTACAGCTTCTTCTCTTCTTAACTAGAGACACTTGTAGTCTAGGCAAACTCTGCTTTAGGTGTGAAGCTCCTTCCATCCTCTCCTTACCAGTAGTCACTAAAACTAAAGGCCTTGGGGCAGAGCTGTTAATGGCTTTGTGTACAAGACTGACATAGCAACACAACTGTCAGACTTAAAAGACGAATTACTTCTCTTTTTTTCCCCCATCAGTACAGTGTGTGGTGCAAGTGTGTGTAAAACAGTAGGGAGCTCTGGAAGAACATTAAGGCCTCACTGAACCATTTCCGAGGCAGCTGCTGATGGCTAACGGGGCAGGACAAGTGCTGGCAACATGGCACCTCAATGCCCTGGTCCACCACCATTGGAAAGGACTCCCAACTCCTTCTCTAGTATCTGAATATTAATGCAACCCACTGGCTTTAAGGATGGTATGACTGAAGACTGAGTTACAACCACCTTCTTCTGCATCTTTGCAATAAATGAGCACATTTTTCTTTCCTTACATTAAACAAAGGAGACATGCTGAATGTTCATTTACTGAAAAACTCCAGGTAATATAAATACACTCGAAATAGGAGTCAAGTTGCAATTCCACTTCCAAATATAAGTCAACCCCTTCGAGACCTGGGGAACAGAGGAGAGCCAGACTCAGCTCAGCCCAACAGTCTTCCCTGGCATTCCTCCCCAGGCACGTGTGTTTGAATGTGTTTATCTGGGAAGGCTCAGGTCAGGTCTGTGCTGTAGGAGCATCTCCTGCAGCTGGAACATCCAAAGCAGGTAGCACTCCATGTTGTAAACTGCTCATGCAGCAGGACTGAGGGAGAGGCATTTCCTGGTCACCGGCTGTTCCCAACTACAGGAAAATGAAAATACAGCATCTCCGCACCTGTTCACCTGATGGTGAAGGAAGGAAAAGCCATTACCGAGTGACAGGAGACGAAAAACCAAAATCCACTTCAGCAACTCATCCCAGCACTGGTGATTAATCTCACACTCCCACAGCCTGATGCACATTAACCAGATAATTAATAATTTCTTTAGGGACTCCAGCTCGGCAACTGTTTTATCAACCTGCACAGCATTAGGAGAGATGCTGCATTTGTGATCAAACTGCTGGAACTACCAAAATGTTCTGCAGGAACAGTAAAAGCTTCAGAGCAATCTGTGAGCCCACTTTTACAAGTAACTGTAACATATGTGCAGAAATCAAGGCTGCTCCTTTATCAGTGCAATCACCAGTCTCAAAAAACTGAGCAAGATCGGCATAATAAGAATAATTGCAGCAATGCCCAACTCCATCCAATCCCTGTTTTTCTCTAGCAGAAGAGCTTCTCAGTATTTTTTAAAATACATTTTGCTTGATGGAGTAACATTGTAAGTCCAATCATGCACTTCGACTATCCTCGGTATGAATAACAGATCAGATTAATTTGCCTTATCACAAAAAAGGCTAAACAATAAAAGAAACCCACTATCCTATATGTCATAATACGTGTGAATTCTACAAGCCAAAGGCTTCCAAGCAATTCAGTGAGGAGGATGGTCACACTTAGCACAGCTCTCGCTAACAACTTTTTGCCACCCTCTGTGCACTCATCCTCCATGTTCAAGGACAGTCACACAGGATCTGAAACACAATACCAAAGTGCTGGCACCACATTATCTCCCCCAGCACTTAAAAATGGACTGCTGAGAAAAATCATGGTAAGTATTCTTTCCAATATTAAGCTCTCCAGTGTGTTAGATATATGTCAGTATCAAGTGATTAAGAATGACTGATAATTAATAAATCACACCCATGGAGAGTGACTGGGTATTATTTCTTTCAGCGTCTGAAAAGAAGAGCTCGATTCAGAGTTCTGCCTAAGTAACTTTATCTCTCCAAATTAACCATCCTGTGCTACTCCTGCTAGTAAGGAGATGTTCCTTTTTTTTCAATGGGCTTCAAAACAGTAAGTTACTTGGGCTGCTTTTCTAGTAATAGTTTACTGTTATCATTACTGTGCAGGTAAGGAAACAGAGACCCATCATATGTGAGAGTCTCAAAGCTTCCCCAACACAGAGTAGATTCCTAAACAAAGCTTGAACTTGTCCTTTCATCACACGACTACTCTTTCACCTAAGAGAAAGCTGCAGCTTTTGGCTACAGCTCAGCAGAGTATCTGCCTTCTAAAAGATATCCTGCTCTTCAGACTTGGGTCCTGGAAATGGGCCTGTGCAGAGCTTTAGTGACAGCCATGCACATCTGCACAACTGACCAGGTATTGATCGCTACGTGCGGACCCCAAAGTTTGTTCTAAGACTGGATTAGTAATAGAGAATGCTTTTTTTCAGTCCCTACCATGGCTTGATTTGCATTTCCTTTCACACAACTAAATGACGTAATACACCAATTTTTTTAATCATCTACTTTAGTGTTTATACCACTCCGCTCACCATATTATCTGAGCCCCTTCATTTTTCATGGTGTCAGTTACCATTATTCCATTAAATTAAATCCTTTTACAAGCATCTTTCTATAAACGTGCACTAGAGATAACATAGCCACATGGTGAGGATTCACAGACTACAGTAAGCAGATTACACCTGTCTTGATTTTCGATGTAGCTGTCGGCAGAGTATATTCTCCCATCAAACTGCACGCAGATCTCCTCATTAAAGCTACAGGGGAGAATAATTACAGAACAGTACATTGCAGTTTACCAATTGGTCTTGCATACATAATGGCCTATCAAAGAAAAACTGCGTCCTCCAACAGCTGGGAAAATCTTTAAATTGTTATTAGTATTATTATAAAATAGCCAACGTTTTAAACTATCCAACAACTTGCCTCTTGTATGCAAAGCAGACAGATAGAGCTGATCACACCCAAAAAGGCCTTTGACTCCCAGCCCATAAACAAAATTACTTTTCCCTTTACAAACACTCCATTCCCCAACCTTCTGTTCCACAGTAAAATCCCCTCCTCCTGAGAAATTATGCTGATTGCAGAATAAGCCTTGAAAGCAAATGGGTGGTTTTCTGGATGTCTTTGGAGAGAGAAAACTCTACCTTTTCTCTCTGGTGCTGAGTGCTAAGCATCACATTCCCCCACAACCTCACTCCTTGATGGGGAAACAGGGCATCTATCAGGTCCCCACCATTCTTCTCTCACCAGCCAGGGGAGAAGGGGGGTCTCAGTGGCAGCCTGTTAATCTCCAGCCACATCTGAGATTTTCTTCCAGCCCTTGGCACCACCAGCAGGTCTCCTTGCTTGGCAGCTGGCTGATGAAGTGCTGCTTATCCCAGATAAAGGATGCTGGAGAGGCTACAAAAATCTGCAGATGGAAGCAACCTCCTGGTGCTTCTGTCCCTGGCCTTTCACACTCCAGAGCTGAAGCATCCAGAATATACTGAACTGGTAGCCCTGTGGAGCATCAGGAAGACTGATTTTTCGCCCATGTTATGTTGATAGTTAAAACATCTGACCTGTGTTTGTGTTAATGGATAAAAGGCAAAACCATTTTTGGATGCTATTTGCATTCCAAGGTCCCAACTGTTAGGACCTTCAGCTCCACTCAGCAACCAAACCCATCGCTCTTCAGGCACCACTTCTGAATACCAGCTCTTACTCATCGCACAACAGACAACAGAAGGGGAAAAAGCCCAGACATGGGAAGAGCCAAATTCTGCAGATGAAAAAATCAAGTTAGCTTTGCTAGCTTTCCTTGCTAGCCCAGAAGCAAACCCTCCTAAGCACATATTTGGGGCCCAGCAGGATGTCCTGACATGCTCTCCTACTCTGCTAAACCAGGAACTGAGACCTGAGGACTCCAGTAACAAGAGAACATGCTGCTGGACCAGTCCCACCTCTTCTGGTTCTCCCAGACTTTTACACAAAGACTCCAAAAGGGACCTTTCTGTACAAACAACCCAACAGCCACCTTTTCCCAGCTCTCAGGGACAACGACACAAGCCACCTCAGCAGGCAGAGGGACACTCACCATGTAAACTCATCTAAGTGTTTGCGGCGTTACAACCGCCAGAGAACAAAACCTCTCTCTGAAACAGCTCCCAGTACCAGCACTGCTAAGGGTTTGCTGCTGCACCTCCCAGACGAGCTGGCATGCTGCAGGCTCGCTTCCAGCCTCTCTCAGCTCCTTACTCCTAACAGGGACATGCCGACAGCAGGAGCTGAGCGGAAAACCCAACGGAGCCGAGCCTGCTCCGGCCAGCAGGCAGCCCATGGTTGCTCCTCTGAGCCTGGAAATATCCGGGTTTCTCTTGGAGAACTCTCCAGTTGCAAACTGCACCTCATGCTCCAGGGTGGAGTTGGCTGCCGGCTTAGAGAGATCACCCAGCCTGACCTCCTGTGCAAACAACACTGCCCAGCAACCTTCACCCATTTAAACACTGCTTTCAACTCGGCAACTCCAGCATTTTCTCTGATTGGCAAGTTTGGGTAGAAACAATTCCTGGACATCTCAATCACTGCTTACTTCCCACAGGAGGAAAAAAAAAAAAAAAAAAAAAAAAAAAAAAAAAAAAAGAGAGAGAGAGAGAGAAAAAAAGAAGGAAGAAAAAAAAAATAAAGCCAAACTTTCTGTCTATGCTGCAAACTGCACAAAATTTACAAACTTGTTGCTGGGGCCCCAGCAGAGGCAGAAATCACTCTGTGGCCACCACCAAGATGGGTGTTCCACACCAGGAACTGGGCAGCAAAGCCTACCAGTGACAACACAGGGACCCAAGGATATTTTGTTCTGGCCTTTACTCTGCAAAGAGGAGCCCAGCAAGACCTCCTAGGGCTTAGTTCTTATTTCAACTCTCCCTCACAGAGCAGTCTCACCACAGAGAAGTCAAAAACAGCTTTGCTGTCAATTGCCATAGTAGCAAACTTTAGCCCTTTGGGAAATTTTTCCTTCATTGCAATAGTTCTGGACCAAAGCATTAATCAAGAAAAGCACATTAGCTATTATAGCTTGTATTAAAAAAATAAATACCTCGTAAGAACTGTGCTTTTTAAGTTTTAGTGGTCTTTAGAAAGCTTTTCCTTCCACTGCAGTCCCCTGATGCTACTGACTATGCCGATTCAAATCCTCCATTCAAAGGTACTCTCAATAAAATAATCCTTTATTAATTGCCAGAATACATATCCCACAACTTTTCCGAATAACTGAATGTCTAATGTGTCTTTACAAAATATCATTATTCCAGTTTCCTGTTCGTAACAGAAAAACAAGCCAGCCTGACAAGTGGAGAGAAATCAGGTATAAGACTTGTACCGAATAAGACATAATATACAAGATTAGCTAGAAATTGCCAAATTAGGAAACTGGCTTTCCTGGATGGAGAGGGAAGGGTAAATCATATCCACCCCTGACAAAGGCACTGAAGGGAAAGGGGAGGAAAAAAAAAAAAAAGTATCGACTGAGTGGAGAAATCTGTCACAGATATTTCAGTAGATCAGGACTCTGACTATGTATCAGAGAAGAGAAGCCCTGATCAAGTCACATGCCCTTTACTACAGAAGATAAGATCAAAAGGTTTCAAAGGAAACTGATGGTGACAGTTTCTTCATTTGTATGCAATGTGACATACCAGATCCAAACTGTTGGCTACTTTTTGAACTACTTGTCAGGGGAGAGAAATTATTATTTTCTTTTATATTTTACTTTCAAGAACTCTTAGTCATTTGGGGGTTCTTCCCCCTGCTCTGTGTCCCACCACCCTCTGTTTTATTTTTCAGCCAGGATTCAAACGTTCACCTTTGATGTAATATTTTTGCTGCACATCAGAATAGCTGTGCCAAGCTTCAGAAGGACAATTAAATACAGAGAACGAAAAGGATGACATCACTTCAAACATGAACTTTTAATAAAATTATTCTAAAGAAATGTCCCTGGTGATGATTATTTTCTTTGCCCTGTGTCTTCTATTTTACTCTTTCCATGTGTTTGTAACAATTCAAATTATTGCCAGGCTAGCAGCTGTAGTTGACTCGAAGCCATCAGCTTACATACAAGCAGAAATATTTCTCCCTGTTTCTCACTGCTTCTGACAAGAAGTGTTAAATATAACGCAAAAAAACCCTCAAAAAACTGTGTAAGATCACAAATTGCTTGTATAGCCAATAGGCTGTATAACAGCTATATTCACATGGCAAATAAGTAAATGGGGGACTTGTGACTAGCTCAGCTTCTCCAGGGCCCAAACCTGATGGGTTTCAGCCTAGCACGCCCTGCTGATGTGCAAAATCTGCAGTTGCTCATTATATGTTAGCAAACTTGCTCTAAAATCATGCCCTTCTTTCCAAAAAAAGGTACCAAACACCTTGTCAAAGTTCATCTGTGGCACTCAGTATTCATGAGCCAGTGATATGTGTAAGGTAATATTCTCCCCAAAGTGTTGTGAAACATTCAGAAACTGCAGTAGCTGCAGCCACGTAAGTATCTGAGACAGCCAGACACGAAAAAATACGTTGCAGTCTCCTGGGTGAAGGAGAAGGTACTCAAACCACAGAAAAGCGACACAACGTTCACTTCTAGCTCTGGTACAATCCAATAGATCAAATCTTAAAGTTGTAGCATTTGGTTTTAAATGTGACAAACATTTTAAATGTTTCAAGCTCTTATATAAATCCTTGAGAATCCTGGAATCATGCTAATAAAGGATGCTGAATTTAAGGACTCAAGTCTAAGCCCCTTTAAACACGGCAGGGGAAAGAAATAGCTCTTTCAACAATATTTTTTTCAGTCAGGCCAAATATTTTTGAAGCAAATTGTTTGGAATACATAGCTTACATGTACGAGTCTATTGAGAGTTTACACTGATATTTATAGAGAAATTACGGCAATACACAGATTCAGAGTCACTTAGAAAGTCTTAAAAAGCATATGACAATACCTTTAGTGCATAAAGCTGCTGTCAGAAACTCCTGTCAGTGAAGTTTTTTTCCCCAAACCATCACCTGTTCTCTGTCCATGCAACCCAGCTCTTCCTCGGGGCTGCCGTAACATCCCTCGTGGAGCAGCGAGGGGAAAGGAGCTGCACCTTCCCCAGCAGGTTCCCAGCTCCTCAGCCAGCCCTCAGGGCTCCTGCTCCAGCCCTGCTTTCCCAGAGCTGCAGCTGCAGTCCATCTGCATCTCCTCCTCTGACACAGACCAGAGCAAACATGCCCACAGTTTCCCCTGCTACTGTACCAAAGCCTGGTGATTCATTCTTTCTACGTTCTTGAAGCAACACAAATCACAAAATCCAAAATCCACATGAGGAAGTCACGCTGGTGTGACCCAGCACTCACCTCTCCCACCTGTGCTGATCTGAAGACCACTGCACCAGGAAATACTTTACCAAGTGATTTTTCTGCCCTCCCCCTCGGTAAATTCTAGCTCTGAATTTCAAAAGCTGCCATTAACACACAAAAAGCTGGAATAAATCCCTCTCCTGGACATGCAAACACGCTCAGTTTCACGTGACTTGCAGCTGGCCTGAAGAGCTTGCACCCTGCCCTACACATCACTATCTGGTTGTGCAATGAGACCACCACGTAGGATAGGCACAGCCCCGCAGCACTGGTTGCAAAACACCCCATAATTGACATTCTAACCCACATTATCGGCCATTCACCCACAGGGTGCCTGCTCAGGGCAAACCTGGCACACACCAAACCAATGCCAGAGCAAACCTTTAGGAGAAATAGAAAACGCAAACTCAGACTGGGCATCACAGACTGGTAGGGATTTGAAAGCACTGACATATTCATAGAGGATATGAAACATAAAGAACAGGGTAAAAGCAATCCCATAGGCATAAAAAATACACATACACGGATGTAGACACACATATAACATACAGCAGTCTCACCACCCAACTTCTGACACCAATCTTTAAGAGAAACTGCTCTTCCTTGGCTCTCTCAGCAGAAAGGAACAACATGGCAAAAAAAAAAAAAAAAATCGGGTTTTGCAGAGGTGTTCAAGAGTTAAAGCCTGGAGAAGGTGGCCCCCTGAAGTGGCTACTGACCTGCATTAGGAGTCTGACAGGTATAGGGAGCTCTTCTCACACTCTCAGCAGGTGGCCCAGGCTTGAGCAGACTGAAGTGGATGCTGGTTCACTTGAGTACACAGGGCTGTAAGTAACAAAAATTCATCTGCTTGCTGAAACTGTCCCTGCTACAGAACAACACCTTCCAGAGGCAGACAGGCTTTCAGTTATCATTAACTGAGTCAGCCACTCAGGGTCAGCTGCAAACAGGTATGAATCAGCACCATCAGGCTTTCAAAGTAGGTGTTAAAACCCAGGTGAAACTCATTTCCCCCTTCCCCACCGTTTTACCCCTGTGCTGCTGGGTGGGCTTGTGGCTTCTGCCAAAGACGTGGTGAAAGTGAGGACTACAACTGGGAAGGACTGGATACACCTTCCCCCATGGGAACAAGGGCATGAGGGATAGCTCACTTCGTATTTTCCAGCAAGGCCAGTGGGTTTTCTCCCCTGTGTAGGTGTTGTGTGTTTGTTCCATGCCCGGGAGATGGAACAATTAGGATGTGCTCAATACCCTTCTGCCGCCCACTCAGTGTAACACCTTAGTCATCAAATTGTCCTATTGTGCTGCTCAATACTTTCTATAACAGTAGGAATATGAGAGTATGTCCAAAGATAGCAATGAACACACAAGGTAATTATTTTTAAGCTTGCTAATCACAATCAATAGTTTCTTAGCAAAAACTGATGAGCTGGAGTTGGCTCCTATTTTTAACCAATAAGATATGCAGTCAAGACTTGAATTACACCATCAGGCAAGTCTCCAAACTCCTAATGACTGCCAGCCAAGAGAAGGATGGGACCTTGGTGGGTCTTACTCCCTTCCCAAGCATGGTATCAAAGTATTTTTGCCATAGACTATAAAGCCAGAAGTGGGCTGTAACTCCTGCACGACTTCACCAAAAACACCACACAAGAATCTAACTCCATACATCAAAAAGGAGTTATACAATTCTCAAAAAGCCTGAGGATGTTTACTTGAAGAGTTTGAAGTTTTGTAGCTGTCATATAAAAGATAAACTCCTCGTAGAACAGTGCCATGTGCCTTCCAGGGGTGTACAATTAGGAACAGATGAACACAAGTTCAAAACTCATTAGAAAGCTCACACCCTCTCCCTATTTTGGTAGGATTTTCCTTAAAGTAATATTTCTAATGTTTTGCTATCCCTTGACTTTTTTTTTTTTTTTCATTTCTTTTTCATTTCCAAAGCCCTAAATTTCTTTGTTGTTTTTGGGAAGTTCCTCAATTCTCTGCTACTCTCAGGAAGGTGTTATCCCCCTCACAAAAGAACCCAAAATCATTCCCAATATTCAATACTGCATCAATAATTCCCTCTTGGAAGAAGGAACATGTTTTCGTTTGTTTTGTTTCTTCTCTCCACTGATTAAAAGCAACAGTGAGTCCAAAGGAATAGTACAGTATCATCAAGTGTAATTGTTGCCTTTCACAACAAATGTGAAGGAGATCAGGAAACACACCCACCCTTGATTACTGGGAAAATATCAGGGATAAAAAATGTCAGCAGGGGCAAGTAATTCTGTTCATCAGCTTACACAGATGAAGGTGAGACCAGCACCAGCCCTCTGTTCATTAACTGGACGGAATTACAGTGGTTTGGAGGTTGCAGAATTACACGAGGAATTAACACTCCCTTCATTTTCCTGTTGTAATCCCTCTAGTTTGGGATATTTTCAACTTTGGTTCTGGTGTCTGCTGCGGGGTGAAAATGGCTGAGTGATGAAGGCCTCCATGAGGTGTGAGGTGGGTCGGCACCTCTCAAGGAGGGACAGCAGGCATAAGGCATAAGGAACACGGCTTAGCCACGCCATGATTTCCAGACATCTAAAATGACCAATGCTCTCTGTGCTGGACAGAGTGACACTGCTGTCTGTACTCCGTGGAGGCCTTTGAAGCCTCCTCTCAGACATTATATGCAGTGTCAGTGTTTATTAAAGATAACTAATGCCCTAACACTTTATTTACTTCTGTTTATTGCTATTTTAGCAAGAGTCACCAGAGAGTAGCTATGCTTCTGGTCCACCAGGGTTCTTTAATCACTGTTAGTAGGTAAAATCATGTGTGACAACTAATCCAAAAAGCAGATTATATTTATTTTGGCTACAGTGGCTTGCAATTCGTTAAAATCAACAAAGCCTTTTCATTAGCCCCCTGCTGATGTCCTAAAACCAGATATTTCAAGGGTCTCAAAGCACACAGCTACACACGTGCAGTAAAGCTGGGACTGACAGACTTGCCGTTGCCATACTTACCATAAAATCTTATTAAAAACAACAGCAAACTTCTTATTTTCTTTCATAAGGGAGTTTAATTTAGGATCTCAAATTCCAAAATGAAAATCTTAGAGGCGGGACTTCTTAAATTTCAAGAAGTACAAGTGAGTCAACAATAAATTCATCAGTGAATTACTTGCTCGGGGTTGTACGTTGTAAAAAAAAAGCTGTTGTGACACTGCAAGGAGTGAGATTACAGATTCAGCAAATCTAAATATTAGCCTATATGCTTGCTGAGCCCCCTGCATCCTGGAACCACATTTGAATGACTGAATTTCCAGTTAACACTGCAATCTTGCAGCTCTCATTCTCTGTGATACCATGATCACTGGCCATGATCTCCTGATGACACTGCCTCAGACCTGTGATCATGAAAACATATGCTTGGAATCACAGAGGATCAGAATAGATCCACACAGAAGTTACAGGGTTCCATCTCTTCTCCAACCTCACTACTCTTCAAACACTGCCAGGAAGTTCACAAACCCAGAAGGAGTTTTACCATAACCACCAAGGGCCACCATTCAAACAAAATAGGAAATTAGTGCATTTGGAGGCCACATAATTGATTTTTTATATATATGAAGACAGTGATTTACATCAATGAAGTTTTTCTTCTTTTGTTACGAATTTCCTGAGTGACATACACTTTTGGCCACTCTCCTTACACCCCCCTTTGGACAAGTGATTTAAACAACATCCTTGCCACTGTGAAAAACACCACTGCTGACCTGCATCCTACCATGCAGACATATTTATTTCCCACAGCTGGATGTAGATGTGGATCTGCTTTGCAAATTTTCATGTGTACTGCTGAAGTGGAGCTCCTTGTTTGTCCCCCTAAGCACAATCTTGAACATTGTCAAGGCCAATTACCAGACATCACTTCACACCAGCCCTTTCCAAATCCACAGATCTCCAGTGGTTTAGAGGGAAGCCGAGAGCAGTCCTTTAGTGAGAGAACCATTCCTAAACACCCAAACCAGCACGGTGCCAGGCTGCCCCTGAGACAGGAGGGTCACTTCATTTCCCTCCGTGCCACTGTCCTCCAGCTGGCTGCAGCCCCTCCGAGTTCACACGCTGAACACAACAAGCCAGCTGCTGAAGCAGAGAATAAAATCCAGACTGGAAGGAAAAGCGAGATACAAAGCTTTTCTCCAGTGGCTCATCAGAGTTCTGTCCACAGGGAAAACTGAGCCCCATCTGATATACAACTTACTGTTTTGGCTCTCCATAATTAAAACTCTTGTTGCCATGGCAATCCAAAGGCGGGTGAGAATAAGAATACACGCATGGCTCATGTCACGCCTCTTTGGTGATACAATTTGTTGTCCCAGTCTGCCTTGTGCCAGGACGGAACAAAACGTGACTCAGAAATAGTTGACTTGACGAGGTTTGTTATTTAGGAATCGGATGCTGTGTGAGCTGTGAGACCACTTTCTCAGGCTCTCTAACATGACCACTAATCCTGTTAAAGTCAATAGCAATTTTAAAGATAATTTCAAAGAGAAGAGTTCTGATCCTACACTACTAAATTTCTCAAGCACTATAAAGAAAGAAATATTTTTTTAAAGAACCAATCAGAAGGATTAATATACACATTCTTAAAAGTAGATACAAAATTAAAATGCAAAACCTGATTATAGGTTCAATACCACAAACACCCACAGTTTGGTTGGCATTTGTTTATTCATTTGAAACTGCGATCTCCACTGAGCATGTAATAATCAAGCAGAACTTACACGTCACCCAATGACCTCTGAACAGCAGCAAGTAATCTGCTATTGAGGAAATATCATCAACATAACTCTTTCTGTGGATACACACCTATACAGGCATAAGCTACACAGACACATCAACAGGTTTTTTACAGGATGGGGCAACAATTTTAGTTTTGTGACTTGCAATCTAGTCATTTCTTATGTGGAAATCTCTAATGGGATTCCTGAGGTGAACAAGAGTTTGTTCATGTGGAAAACTCACAGGTGCAACTGTGACTTTTAAGTAGTTGTATGGGAATATCTGCTACAACTAAAAAGTGAGTTGCAGAGACTCAAGTAAAAATCACATTGATGCCAATGTCTATTGACAACAGTCAGAGTTTTGCTTCTTTATGGAATGGAAAACTCCATATATTTGCCCAAGCATAAACCAAGAGAGGTGGCTGTGGGCTGGAAGGTGGACCAGGGAGGGGTGGGATCCAGGAGAGCAACCCAAGCAAGGAGGCAGGCACTTCTAATACCACTTCGATTACTACTTGTATTTCTGCAAAGCAAAATACTTTCTATTATACAAATCTCAGTATGAAGTTTGTGTGCTAAGACTTCAGCTTCCATGTGGCCCCTGAAGGATCAGTTATAGATGAGGGGATTGATCCTGGAAGATGTCTGGGATGATCAGGGTTAAGCAGCAAGACAGAGTAGGGAGCGTAGAACAAGGAAGTTCAGCAGTGGCATCTAGGGAGAGGGTCAGGGAACACCTACTTCAGAGAACTGACACCACATGGACACTCGCTTCCCAGAGAGCAGCAAAAGAAATTTGGGCAGCTCCCTGAGCAAAAGATCCAGCACCAAAGTCCAAACAGAATGGTCCAGGGGATGCCTTAAAAGCAGAGGGTGACCAGAGAGCCAGGATGGTGTAGGTGTATATGACAGCAATACAAAAATTCAAAACCAAATTCCTTATCCCACACTGTTTTCCCCACAAGAAAGAGGAGGTGTAAAACAAAAAGGGATCACTGCAGTTGGACACATCACTTTATATGGATAGAGCTCAGATACTCTGGTTATTAGCACATGATACAATTCTATAGAAACCACATGAGGCTACGGAAAAAGAATGGGAGGAAAAACTCATGGGCCAGAAGAAGAACAATAAACTGAGAGATGGGAGGTCCCAGCTCAAGAAGAATTTGAAGGAATGGAGAGATGTATTCTTGGAAGAGGAAGGGTACATCAGGTAGCTGACATATTGAGTTTCCAGGAAAGAGGGAGAGTATTAATGACAGTGCAGCTGACGGTTTCAGCAGCTACCAACGAAATGATTTGCCCTTCTTTTTCAGCTGAAGAGGTGACAGTGTGAATATGGCAGCTGATTTACATATATCATCATAACTTCCATAGGAATATCAGATTTCTTTATAAGGACTTGTAGTACCAGCTTTGCAGGTCAGTGTCAATGTCTAACAGAGCCACTGGAGAAAAAGGGGAAGATTCAGAGAGGCACTGAGGTGCCTGAAACAGGGCTTAACCTGAATTTAATTGCCTAATTAAAAAAAGATTCCAAAATCCCCTGCTTCAGTAACTGTAAATGCATCAGGGCTAACATTTACGACCACAAAGACCACTGGAAATCAATTCCTGCTACCCCGGCAGCCGTGTGCCAATTACCTCTCTAAACTCACTCCACTGTGAGCCAGATCCAGGTCTCACAACGCTGCCTGAGTGGTGAAGGGGCGCAGTCCCAAAGGCGAGCTTGGGCTTCTCTGATCGCACACCAAGAGCGCCCTCTTTCCTCAGCCCTGCTTTTTGCCAGGGCGTCTCCGATTAGAAACACCCCAGTCCTGCCATAACAGCACATTGGCTTCTGTGCCAGCCATCTGTCATGAACAGCCAGCCGACTGCACAGGCCAACCTCTGCTTTGGTTCAGCCCACAGCAAAAAGGGTCTTCTTAGGCATCACCACACACTAAACTGAAGTACATAAGGGGACCAAAGGGATAACTGAATATTGGCCCAGAGTTTCATTTCAGTTTGGGTGATGTTAGCACACCAAACACAAAACTGTTCGCAGGATTGGGCCCTGACTGTACACCAACCCTCACCCAGCATGGGGAACAAGGAACAGGCACCAAGAAAGCTCCAGAACAGAGGTTTCCAAGGTTTAGTAATATACCAAGGCTTTAGAACATATACAACAATTAAGGGACCAGCATGGTGTTTGATATTCTTTCCAGTCTGACTTTAATATGTTCTCACCATTTGCAGATGTCCCGTCTATTTATGACGTCCTTTATGGCATGTAGATTTTGTTACAACAAAAATTCACGTTGTGGATTTTTGCCAGTGGCAAGCTGATGTTGCTCAGAGCAGCATTAAAATGCTATCATGCTGTTAGATTAAGCAACCTATTTTCTCTACTAGCACAGATTGTACTTTAGTTTTGCCCTTACACCTACCAAATTGCTGTTTCTTGCAACATTTCCCTTTGAAGGTAGTTGTCAATCTCCAAACCAATGCTGTTTTCACTAAATGAAAGAGAAGTTTGTAAAGGAATACAATAAAAGCAGGAGCTGGACTTCTTTGCAAGAGCCTTTTTCTATTTCAAAAATAATACTAGGGAAAAAAAAAAGCAGTAAGGAAAAAAACAGTGAGTCGTATTTCTTCTCTACTTTTAAACAGGACTCCCACCAGATGACTCATGAGATACTGCCACATGTGTTAAACAGGTTTTATAAAATAAGTAGCTATGGTATGTACCCTGTACATGTACCTGGTCCTAAACCTGCTGGCATAACAACACCTAATGATTTAACAGTTTTTCTGCCTTTGCTCCTTTCTATTTTTAAGCTTCTTTTGAAAATCTCTCATCCCTCGCCTCTCCTCTGCCAGCTGTCCAATTCGGGGCATTTTCATCTGCAGTTCTCTAAAGGGAATAGTCCGTGATGGGGACAATGAGACCAGAAACGAGCAGGTACAGTCACATGCGGACACAGGCGTTTCAGCTAGGGCACTTCTAGGACTTTAAATATAAATACTAAATAGGCTGGAGAAATAAAAAAAAAAAAAAAAAAAAAAAAAAAAAAAAACAAACAAAAAAAAACCACAAAAAAAACACAAACCAACAACCTGCAAAAAGAGACCAAACTATGAGAAACCAGTCACATCGATTAGCTGATTAGTTTGCCAGTGAGTGATTAGTCAGAAAGACTGGAATTAGTCAGTGAAGCCTTGTCTCCCATGAATAAAATGTGGGGAGGACACCCTTTCCCACCCTCGGTGACAGATGATATCTGTTTTCTCCTTCGAGTTTGAATTTAAGAGCCACTGAAGCTCAGCAAGAGTATATTCTGGCTCAAATGAGCTGAAAATTGCATTCAATTTGAATTTCAAAACGAGAGGAGAAGGAGGAATGGGAGGAGAGGGAGGGAGCGAGCTCAGCAGGACCCATCACGCCAGGTCCCTCTTGCAGCAGGTCCAGCTGCACCCAGGCAGGCTGCGGCGCTGAAACGCAGGGCATGATGTAAAGGAAAGAGCATTGCTGGACAACAGCCCAGTTCCAGTTTAAAAATAAACGTTTTGCTGTCAGGATCAAAGCAAACTCTGCTTTTATGTATATTACAAGCTGTATGTTCAGAAGAAAAAGATTCTTCTGGTTACTTGCGGGGAGAGAGGCATTGGGAAGGTAGAGCTGGCCAGAAGGAGGGGGGTACCCAGCTTTGCCACTAGAAAATCTACAATAATTCAGACCAATCTGAAACTATTTGCCATCCCCTTGAACAGAGCATATACACTGACCGTATGCACTGAATTTTCCTTAACTTAAGGTTCATTTAAGGTTACATTTTTCAGCGGGGGGTAACATTTAATTTATGTCTTAGTGGGTGAAGGGATTATTTCCCCTTCCTTTTGTACATTAAATTTACAGTTATATCTGATGACACTGAAAGAAATGGAGTTACGCCTGCAACCCAAATATATCCTGTAATTTGATGGCATGATAGCTGTTGGTCTCTTTAATGCAACTGATAATGTCCAATATTCAATATAAAAATGATAACATACCAAATCAAGAGATTCTTCAGCAAATTTCTTACCGACTTCAGTGAGCAATTTGACCCAAGGGTCTGGAGTAGTAATAAAATAATTACAATTAATCATGAGAAATAATTAATAACTTAAGGATTAAAATGTGTCCATTTATACATTCAGGATCAGCATTTTCCACGTACCCTTGAGAGGCTTTTAGCTTCCCTTCCTAAACAGAACACTTGCAGTAGCATTTAGAAATGGAGAGTTCAGCTATCAGAAACTGGCTACTAATTTGGCTCATGGTATTTGTTATATGGCATTATGTTCACAGATAGAAGGGTCCCTATTACACCAATAACCCACTCATTTCCTCTCATGCAGCTGATATTTCAAAGCACAATGTTTTTATCACAAGTTTTTCCTCCTTTTTCCAAGTGAGTGTTTTTTTCCGTTGATAAATCAGTAAATTGCCAACTTTACACATGTAGGTGATTCCAGTCAGGATCCAAACCCAAAAAATCCCCCCAAACCAACCCCCCCTCCCCCCCAAAAAAACCCCAAAAAACCCGCCAAAAACTGACATGAGGTCAATTTTCCTGGCCATTGCATTAAATAAAAGCTCCCAGGCAACAGAGTTAAGCACACACTGTTAGATATACCTTGGTATGCTGTGCCTTCAGCAAGGCTTAGATTTCCCTCTGTGGCTAAAGACTGTATTAACACCCAAAGTGAGCTAGTGTGCTGATTTTAAGCTCTTCCCATCACCAAAGTAAATCTTAACCTTTTCTTTTGGCAGATAAAGAGACAATTTGAACATCTCTAAATCCTCTTTGCAAACTATGCACCACACAGAAGCTCCCAAATACTGCAGGCACTTGCATAAAAATGCGTAAGCACTCATGACCACTCGAGAAAGACCTTACACCTCATCGTGCACCACACTGGTCAGAGAAATGGCTCAGAGCACAGGGCACTTTGTAGATATCCAAATATGCAACTGTATGCCTTACTTGGGAAGGCATTTTTTGGATATTATTGTTTCAAGTTTCATTCTTGCATTGCCTTCTTTCTGCCTTGATTGCAATGCCACAGAAATACTCATTTCCTATCTCCATGTTGCCCCCTTATATACTCTGGTTTCCCTAAATACAGACCTCAGAGGTTCATTTCTGGAGGGGAAGAGGAGAAATACACAGACCTGTCTCCATCACTCCATTTTTCAAAGAAAGCTTTCTCTGTAAATCAGATTACCTGCCATGCTTACTTTACAATGTCTACTTTACCGAAGATGATACTCACTTTACGGGAGGGGGAACAATAAATATGCAAAATATATGGCATACTCCTGACAGATCAATCTTCATACTGGAGCTTCTACATCTAACACTAATAACAAACAATAAGAGTATTTGCCTGATGACAGCACTGCACTAAGCAGCACCATGGCTTCCAGACCAGAGCCAAGCCACGTCCAGCCTGCTCTGGTCCATCTGCACCTACTCATGTGGACATGGCCCTGATGGTGCTCTGCTATCCCAGCTGGAAAGGCCCTGCCTGATCCCGCTTTGGCTGTCGGCGCTCAAACTGCTCAGCGGCCGGAGCGCCGTTAGCGGGCAGCGAGGAACGCCCGGAGAGCGTGGGTGACAAGCGTGGCAGCAGAGGAAATACTTGGCAATTCCTCCAAGGTACTGGACACTAGAGTGGTTTAGCTGAATGGCATGCGTGCCCACGGAAGGCTGCAAGGTCAAGAGGACCTTATGTTATTTACTACATGAGTGCAGGTTTCATGTGCTAAAATACTGTATCAAGATGTGACCTGTAGGAGGACTTGTCTGCTCGGAAAAAAATTAAAGCTCCCTATTTTTTTCCTGTCAGTCCCTTTTATAGTTGAACATCACTTATTCGACATTGCATAATTAAGATTGTGAAACATGGACATACCTTACAAAGAAACTCTAAGAGGGATAACAATTTCACACAGAAGCCACCTTCCAAAAACTTTTCTTCAGTCCTTTAACTCACTGCTGTCAAAACTGGGGAGGCATGAAGGCATGTTGACTGCAAATCAGAGTATGAATGCAAAACTCACTAGATGTCAACTCTGCCACTGTTTTCTCCTATGCAGTATTTTACACCAAAAACGTTCTTACTGCGGCAGTATTTGGTGTAAAAACATCCTGCCTCTCAAAGCATAGCCAAAAAAAAAAAAAAAAAAAGGGGGGGAGAAAAATATTTCTGGTTAATTTGGATCTCACTGTTTTCTGAATAATTTAAAAGGTAAATTATAAAGGTGTATCCCTATAGATGACATCACAGAACTTTGGCAAATACATGCTGTCCAGAGAAATGACTTTTTCCATGGAAACCACACTACTCTCAGAAGTGGCATGCCAAAGCCTGCTAACAACCAACACTGTGGAAAAGAGTGACCCAGGGGTGCCGTGAGAAGAGCACATCCCACAGCCAAGAGAAGTGGAATACACTTAGGTCTCCCCAGTGCCTCTCTTGGTACTGATTCCAACCTCAACCTGTTAAGGTCCATCCATGGTTGTTATGGCACAAGGCTGCTGATGATTTATTAAGAGCTCTTAGCTCCATCAGACAGTTTACAATTAACAGCTTCTCATTTTCTTAAATATAAATAAATACATAAATGAAATCAGAGCTGCTAAGTGCTGGGTGCACCCAAATGACATCATCGGCAACTGCCAGTCACCCAGGCTGCAAAAATAAATAAGGGCTGGGGGCGGGGGGAGTGGAGGGGGAGGCAGGGTATTTACTCAATCAGTACCTATTTTTGAATTTCCTTCAAGCTGGCTTGGACCAAGAGCCATCAATTATTTAAAAGAAGTAACATGATGCTTCCTTTGTTGAGGCAAATCTGCAAGCAGACCCCAAGAGAGAATAAAAAATGAATTAGGCAGAATTTATTAGTGCGCTTGAAGAAAACAGATTCAGCTATCAGAGCTGATTGTGCTTTTAAAAATAGAGTATTTCTGCCCATGAACAACAGTTTCTGTCTTTCTTTCTTACCCCAATAGATCCTCAATAATCTCACCTCTCCCCTCTCCTTATGCTTTCTTTTTTCTTCTTCAAGAGGGCATAACACTGAAAGAGGCATCAATCACTCCTTAAACTTCTTCCTTCTTTTCTGACTTGACTTGATGTATTGTCTTCATTTAAATTACAAATATACTAATCTAAAACACTGTTTACCAAGCAGCATATTAAATGAAAGATGCAAGAAATTGCATCACTCACATTTTAAAAATGACTTTAGACTCAGGGACACATAAAAACAATGAGACAGGATGAGCAGCTTTGGTTGCTGTATTTCAATCCTAGCAAATGAGATTCGGTTCCAGCGTTTTTCTGCTCAGGACACTGCTAACCCCCAGTCGAACACACCCTGCCAAAACCAGTATAAAACCTCCTCCTTGGCAGATGTTGGTTGGGGTTTCTGCAACACTCCAGGGATTGTAGAGCCAACGAGACCGAGGTGTCAGTCCCTGGCTCTGCACCTGGTCAGACACAGAGTTCACACCTGAGAGAGTCCCTCCAGGGCTGTGAGCAGGAGTCTGGCCATGCCAGAGGCTGTGGCAGAGACAGAAAGCCAGCAAGGCTGACTCCAACCCCAGTGACAGCACTCGACTGCAGGAACTGTAACAGCAAAGGGAACACTTGCAGGACAAAAAAAAAATAAAAAAGCACTGCCTTCATTCAAATGTTCCCTGCTTCATCCTTCACACCAGGGAAAAGATGCATTTAGATCATTTGGGGTGACCTTTCGTGGCGTCCAGCAGCTGGAAAGGGCAGATGCCGCTCTACGAAAACACGGCGCTCTCTTGCGCGTGATCGCAGCGGGGCGGAGAGGCTCGGCCTCCTCCCGGCACTGGGCCTCCTTCCCCGAGGCCTCGGGTGGTCACCAGCAGCCAGGGGCCTGGGCTGAGGTTCCCTCACTCACTCCTCTCCTCCTTGGAGGGGCCGGAGCCAAGGTTCTGGCACTCCCCCCAGCACAGGGAGGGTGCAGGGCAGTCATGGTTCAGCAGGGATGAGCATTGGAACTGGATTTTAGGCTGCCTCCTTCTCCCCCTGCTCCAACCGCAAAACAAAACAAAGGTCATCACTTACTAGTTCCTCTGCTGGCAGGGCAGGATTAAAAGTGCGCTTAGTCCAAAAGCCAAGTAAGTTTGCTAAGAACTGTGAACATGGCCTCAAGGAGTATTTTCTCAAGTCAAAGAAATCACTGGAACATTTTTTATCAGCATGAGCCTGAGAGAAACTATAAACCTTTGGAAACGGGGACCATTACTGGCCAGATTTGTTTGTGTTTCCTCAGATCCACTCAGAGAGGGACCTTTTCACAGATATGGTCTAATGTCAGCATAATGTGGATCATGAATCATAGACTCATAGATTAGTTTGGGTTGGAAGGGACATTTCAAAGCCATCAAGACCAGACCCTCTGCAATGAGCAGGGACATCTTCAACCAGATCAAGTTGCTCACAGCCCCATCCAATCTGACCATGAATGTTTCCAGGGATGGGGCATCTACCACCTCTCTGGGGAACTTGTTCCAGTGTTTTACCACCCACATTACAAAAAAAATTATTCTTTGTATCTCATCTAAAATGACTTTTTAGTTTTAAGCCATTATTTCTTGTCCTATCACAGGACACAGTGCTAAAAGGTTTGTCTATCTTAAAGGCCCCCTTTAGTACTGAAATGTGCTGTAAAACCTCCCTGAAGCTTCCTCTTCTCCAGGCTGAACAACCACAACTCTCTCATCTTGTCCTCACAGGAGTTGTGCTCCAGACCCATGATCATTTTCGTGGCTCTTCTCTGGACCCACTCCAGCAGGTCCATGTCTTTCCTATGCTGAGGATCCCAGTGCTGGATGCAGTACTGCAAGTGGGGCAGAATCCTCTCCCTTACCCTGCCAGCCACACTGCCCTGGATGCAGCCCAGGATGCAGTTGGCTTTCTGGGCTGCAAGCAATGCACCAAAGAGGCTGAGCACTTCAATTCAGGATTGCTGGCTGTCCTGTTACCCTTTTACAATCAGTAATGAGAGGGAATGAAAACAATGAGAAATATTTAAACAGTTCTATGGAGGAGCTTTTTCTGAAGGGAAATATCCATAATTGGCAGTAGGTGTTGCTGACCACAGGACAGAGCACTAAGCCCATCTTACCCCACCAGGTGCTAGCAGTGGTACCAGAGCAACCCTACTTCTCCTCATTTCCCACACTGTGCTCCCCAGCAGCCTCAGCACAGGCTGCAGTGGCTCACTGTGAATGGCCTGGTCGTGCTGATGAGCAAGAGTCTACACAAAAGCAGTTTCTTGTTCCTCAGACATTCATGGAACCGACTGCAGCGACGCTGGCTCCCCCAGCACCCGTGCGGAGCCCTGCAGGGATGCCCCTGCCTTCTGAGGAAACAAAGGTGCTGTAGGACCTGCTCTTCTCCAGAGGCCTTGCTTTCAAGGCTGCTCTCTAAAAACCCTAACCATCTTCCATTCTCAACTGCTTGAGTTCACCAAATCCCCACTGCCTTCTGATCTCACAGATTTATCTGGTACCTCTGTGGGCCTTTTGCTAACCCAAACATGATTATGCATCATAAATCTAAATATATTCATGAATTTGCCTTTGAATAAATATTTTAAGGGTAGTATCAAGTTTCACAGTGTTCTGCTTTCATACACAGCTGCTTTCTTTTTTAACTTCTACCTCAGATGCCTTATTTATGCAGAACAAGAAAGGAAGAACTGCAGACCTAACTCAAGTGAATGAGAAAGCTGACACCAGGAGGTGCCAAGGCAACATCATTTCACTTCTCCTCCTCACCTCTTCCTCTCTGGATGGTAACTGCAAGATCCTGAATGCCAAACTTTGGAAAATATCATTGCAGAGGTAGCATCTGCTCTCTTGGCATACTTCTTGAGCAGTTGTATCGGCAGCTTTATGTTTGTCCAAGTCTATCATATGACAAGAGTGCAGATGGGTTGCCTTGGATGCTTTGTCTTCCCGGATGCCATTTTCCTTTTATTAATGTTTTATTCTAAGGAAAACATATGTACAAACCTGTCTGTGGAAGGTTGTATGTGCACACAATTTCACACCAGTGAGGGGTTTTCTCTAGCCTCTGTCTAGATTTTTTTACTAGCATTTAGCTTGGATTCCTGCAAGGGCCCTGACTTTTATTGAAGTCAGTATGTGGCATCAAGCAGATTAGGCCCTTACTGTGTGGATCTGCATTTCAACCAGCTATTCTTCCACACGCCATAACTTTTCCCATCTGTGTTGATCTTTCTTCGCAAATTAGCACCTGAGTCTTCAGAATATTAGACGTGCAGGAAAGCTGCTCATTTTGAGTTAACTTCTGCTCCCACTGAAATCAATGGGAGTTTTGCCATTTATCCATCATTCAGAAGAATAAATAAGAGAGCTGTGACACAGTTGCCATACATACAGGTACCAGTCCTTTTCTCTTGCTTTTGTAGTTTTATATCTTATTTTGCATACATTAATCACAGTCACAAATCTGAATATTTGGGGGTAGTTTTTTAAACTGTAAAGAAAATTATAGTTCAAATTAGCCAGTAAATCACAAATTGTGATAGAAAAAAGCAAAGTATTCTGAGGGAAAGGAGGATGAGGCATCTAATTAAATGGAGGAATACAGAACAAAAGAGAGGGGAAAAGAATTTCCAAAAATAAACCCTAGATAATCTAAACAGCATATTCCTACCTTTTTTGAAAGTTCTTGTGGTGAGAGTATTTGTTAGGATGTTTCATGAATACTCTATGAACAGTTTTAAAATTAAATGCAAAGCAGAAATGCAATACTCTAAAATCAGGATGCATTCCCAGAGTGTGGTTTAATACATTAATCTCTTATTTCTTGACCAGATAAAGGCACAGAGCTACAAAACTGCAAACTGTCTTCCCATTTATTGTAACATACTGTTCCAACAAGTCAAAACATTTACTGACCGGTGTCCAAAATAGACAAAAATCTTCCACCCTACAGTCACCTTCTGAGGGAAAAGCTTGAGAAAGCCACAATTCACATGAGAAAAGAGACACCAAACATGGGCTCTGGTGGACCAAAATGAAAACTTAATTTCAGGATTTAAGAATCTGAAGTACAATCACAGATATCAACAGCTGGATCTATGAAAAATTATGAAACTGAGCTCTTCACTGGCGTTTTCATCTGGAAAAAGGGAACATTTGCTCCAACCTCTCTTTACAACAGCAGCTGCCAATCTCCTAAGTAGATATAAGGAACCACAACTGATGAAACTGAACAGTTATTTACCACTCCTTTAAAGTGAGCCAATGAACTGGTTAGGGTTCAGTGAATTTTGGGGATTTGGGCACAACCACAGCACTGAAAAAAAAACCCCAAAAGCCAAACCAAGCAGCCCTGGCTTCATAGATATTTCCAGATCTTTGTGCTGATTCGCTCGTGTTCACCTTCACTATCCTACTGACATACAGCATCCCCTCTGAATTATCCCTGTTGTTCACATGCTCTGAACAGAGCAGAAGACTTAAAAAGTCAAGTGCAGGAACTTCAGGTCTACAGAGAGTGGATCCTCTCATATATCTTAATCTCAGGGGGATCTATGCCTCTGAGGTCAACATGGGACATCCACATCCTTCAATGCTTACTCATCTCCAGTGAATAAATATGCCAAGGATCAAAACTCGTATGAGAAAATCCTAAAGTCAGTTTGACACGAGTACTAAATATTCTATGAGGGTATAACTTGGCTCACATAAGTGAGTACCTTTAAACATGTCCTAAAGCGGACAAAATACCCTTTTAAAAGGGAATACTATGGCGTGGTACTTATCATCCAAGTAAAGGAATTTCATTTGGTGTTCTTTAGTATAGTATACATGCATCATAAACCTAGATAAACTTGTAATGCATATAATGCTTCTAACACAAAACACATTCATAAGTACACATTCACATCATGCACACATAATAAACATATCCACCTTAGATAAAATAGTTTATACTTGGAAGCACCTCTCATGAGGCCCACACTGATCCAAAATACATAATGCTTATGTAAGGTATCATCAAAGGAAACAATCATAGCTAATTTAGAAATGAGGAAAACAAGACAGTAAATAAACTTGTCCATACTTGAACAGTGATTCTCTAGGAGTGCTGAGAATAAAACCTAGAACTCTAAACCACAAAACATCATCCTTGTCATACTCAGCATGTGTAATGCAGCCAAAAATTACATAAACCCTTTTATGCCACAAACTGCAAGTAAAAATGTCAGCGCAAAAGACAGAGAATAATTAATTTTGCATTTCAGCAGATACTTTTTTTAGCAGTTGCATGTTGGATAGATTGTTATATGCAATCTTCAGAAATTTTCCTTTTCAGACACACAGTGCATACGGCTTTCTCTTGAGAATAGGGCTCAAGACCTCCAAGAAAGGAAAAGGAATTGAATTTGTGTTTCTGAGGTCCAGAGTGACAACTTTGAGCTAATGCCTAAAATGAGGCAAAAGTCAATTAAAAACTTCTTAAATGAAACCAGTCAGATGTTATTCTAAATTAAAAGTATGGAATAAAATGGATTAACTTTTTATTACTTTCAGAACAGTCAAAATCAGGATTTTGATGAATTGATGACCTCTCTTGCTCCTTCTTTCTTTAAACAAGGGAAAGTTCTGCATGTAGCAGCTTGCAGTGTGTGCTTCAGGAGGAGAGGTGACACCATTGAGTGGTTCCTTATCACAGACCCCCTCAATTAAAGGAGGGTTTGGGGAAGTCAACAGCTGTGGTTGTAATTTCCAGATGTTTCAGAGATGTGAGAAGACCTCTAGTAAAAACCCAGAAGACTCAAAAAAACCAGACAAGGAACGAAGTGAAAGACCATCATGAATGATCAGTCTCCAACTACAGGTAACAGCCATTATGCCTGTTGTTTAATATTTTTATTCATGAGGTTAGCATTATTATAAATAGTAATAACATGTATCTAATATACATGCAAACACTGTTTTTTAAATTGGAATATTTGGCAATGCCACTAAATATTTAAATGCCCTTTAGCACAAGGGAATTTCAACAATGAGAACTACGAAGTACTATTTGTACTCCCTGGTACGTATAAATACACTGTCAGCTCCCTGCATTTTCATTTAGCATCAGAAACAGCTTTCCAGGGAGTTAGATGCTGCTATAAGTGTCAATATCAATGTTACTATTTATAGTGCTACAAACTACATTTTGAGTTATATTGGTAAAGTTAAGCTTAGGTAGCACTTCTGGCATTAATACCTTAATATAGAAATATTGCTATAAATGTAGTTTACAATTTGGAACATAAACACAAATTCAGTGTTACTAACAGATCACCTTCTAGATTGCATGAAAACACACTGCCAAAGTATTTTATGCAATCCACAATGGAGCAAAATGCAACGATATAGATGTATTTAAATTTCCCATTTTTACACTGTCACTCAAAAACTTTTCTTCTTCCTTTTTTTCCCCTAGCTTATCGATCTCAAGAGCTTGTGATAGCATTTCAGTTGCTTCGCTGAGCCATTTTTAGATTCTGCTTCTTTTTTTAAAAGCTAAATCAGGGCTCAAATGCTTCAATCAATTTAGCTTTTTCAATTAGAGAAGAAAGTTAAAAGAAAACCCTGGGACATGATAAACTACCAAATTTAACATCTAGGTGTTTTTATATTGTTTGTTACGTCCTTTTTTTTTTAATATCAATAGCATCCTTTTACATAATAATATCCCTGATGTCTATGGTTGGAATTCATAGCAGGATGGCTCCAGTAATTTTTACCAAGAGGCACAGTTTGAATTTACCACAGCCTGTCCAGGAAGCCACGCGTGTGGACAGCCAGGAACTCCTGACACTCTCATAGCTGTGACCTCTGGCAACACCCTGCAACAGCTCAGTGATTGCAGGGGAGAACATTAATTCATGACCTTTTGTAACACTGCATGATACAGAAGGACTCTGAGACCTTTGTGAGAGCCAAAAGCTCCAATCTCAAAAAAAATTCCATCACACTCCCAGATTAAGCCTGATGTCCACTATCTGAACAGATTAAGCCATTTAAAATGGTACTTCAGAAAAGCCAGAGGCTGCTCCAATGCAAATCAATATCAACAGAAATCAATGAGGTGCTATGGAGGAGATTCAGACCAATTGAATCCTACCTAAGTGGTTAGACTACATCTCCAAAAAAATCAGAACATCTGGTTTTCACCATCAGATCTTCCTTCAGGTGATTTGATTAGTCCGTGGTTCAGTTCCACTTGAGCAATGCCTGTCATATCAGGTTTAGAAAGACAAGGGGGGCAGGCTGCTACCCAAAGCTTGCTGCAAACACTCATGGGTTACACAGCAGCTTGGCTGGAGTCCTAATCCTCACATCCTGCTCTGGCACTTAGGCACTTTAGGTAGGTCACTTGGCTTTTCCTCAGGTATTTTGTGTACTCTGGGGAACAAGAAATCCACCTTACCTTGCGCCAGACAACCTGGGATAGCTAATGAGAGAAAAATGAAAATTGAAACTAGCAGCTTGTGCTTTATTTCAGTCTTCTCTTCAGGTTTAATTCAGATGTTAATTTGATCGGTCATCATCCAGATCACTGGATCATGTTTAACTTGACTTAACTACACGTTTTTGTGAGTGCAGGGATGCAGCACTCCTGAGTACAGACATCTGTACTACAGGTATAAAAGAACGTGTAAGTTCAAGGGAAATGTTTCACAACGATTAATTTAGTCATGCAAGAAGAGTATTTGGAGAATTTGAAGGAAGATATTAAACCATGGTTAAAATCTATTCTCTTAAATGTGATTTTTTTTTTATTACCTTTTTCTTTCTTTTCTTCAAATATAACCTACACATATTTTTTTAGGTCCATAATAGGCAGTCACTGCTGAAATAACTGGTAGGAGATAATCAGTAGATTTGAATAGTTGGGGTGATTGTCTGATTATTTAATCAAAATTGTTTTTAGGCACTTCATTAGGGTTTTAATGGCAAATGGCAACACACAATTAATTAGAAAAACCTGCAGACACCGGAAATCTTGTCCTGAAACACTTGTACCCTGCACACATGCAATCCTTCTGATCAGATGCCAAGAGGAAACGCAGGCTGTTGTGCTCTATTTGTGGCTCAACTTGCATCATTTAGGAACCAGTGGATCCCACAGCTAATTGCCAGTATTGCACAGGATTGCACAGAGAGCAAGCAGCAGTCACACCCAGACATGAGTTTATGTAAATATCCAGGTGATGACCAAGCAGTGTGGCCCTGCTCATGGATCTCAGAGTTATTCTGAACCTTACCATCATCACATCTCCCTTTCTGTGGAGGGGCCAGTGGGGAGTGGAGTGATCTTTACAACACCACAGAGACTCAGTGCTAGCAATAATATTCCTGTTAACCCCATTATGACCACTTCTGCTACTGTGTTAGTAACTAGTAATGGAGACGAAGGTAGGCAGAGGGAAGTAAGGCAGCACGAGAGCCCCCTTTTTAACAGGTAAAAAGGAAAAAGATGTCAACTAATTTCTGAACAGATGCCAAAACTAATTTGGGGTATCTTGTACATGCTTGTTTTATTTACTAGAAATTCATTTTGCTCCTTAATATAGTCACAGACATCTGCATGAACACAAAGATAAAGGAAGGTCTTTAGAAACAGGATAAGCCACTTAGGGTTTGCACACTCCGGGTCTCAAAAATAACTGATCTCGCAGCTATTCCTTGCAACGCTGAGGTTTTGCATTGCCCATTCTTAGTGCAGGTATGAACGCTTATTACTATAAACATGTATTTTAAGAACAATAAGGGAGTGATGAATTGGAGACTTGCAGTTTTCTTGACAGCAAGGTGAAATGGTAGCTGTGGTGACCAGGGGATGTCCTGGTTCCTCCTGGCAGAGAGGTATTCAGCGCACGTAATAATTATTCATCCATCTCGTTCACACTAAAGGCATCGGCAATGCAATTTTAGCCTGATAATCAAGACCATATGACAAAAACCAAGGCCATTAGGGACCAATTTCAAGTATTCTCTGCAAGACAATGATTTTCCAACTGCACTTACATATGCTGAATAGTTACTTCTGCACGACCGCACCTGCTCTCATTTATGTAACCCTCCATCCTCTCCCCTTTTTTCTACCCCTTCTTTTCTTGTAATGCAAAGAAGGAAAGTTTCAAAGGGTTGCTGGAATTTTCCTAGAAACAGATTTGATTTATTTATATTTCTGGCTGGCCACATGCTGTGAGCAAATAAGAATCTGGCAAATGTAAAAGTTAGTTTGTGCTAATGTCAGATCAAATTCTACCCTCAGCAGACGTTGTGGGGCTGCATTAATGTAAATGAGAGCAGGATTTGGCCCAACACTTTCATTCACTTTCTATACATATTCAAATTAAATGAATATTTTGTACAATCTCTTCCTCCCTCTACATACACATGCATAATTCTGTCTCAAATTCCAGCCTTGGTTTAAATGGTGACTTCATGGAAGCTTATGAAGTAGTTTATGCTACTGCTGCACATCTGAATGAGATGCAATGGGACTCCTTGTTCAAGTAAAGCAAGCAGAACATGGCCCTTGGTCTCCAAGTCAGATCTGCCCTACCATAATAATTTTGTTCCTTAATTACTTTCTGCTTATTTTTGAATTACCATTTCACTATCAGTCACATAGTAATGTTGCTTTTGAAAAGACTGTGGTGTCACTGTGAATTTGAGTCCTGTAAGGTTAAAGGCTTCAGTTGCCAGAGGGGAAAAATGCCAAAATTATTTTAAAATTATACATAGTATAACTCACAGACTGTAGCATCTTTTAATATTATTGCTCCTAAAGAAATGGATACACCTTCAAGCTTTTCCAGATATAATTCAAATATTAAAAGAGAATAATAAGCTCCATTACTAATGATGCAACAACCTCCTCTACCAGAAGAACTGAACCCACAAAATTAGTGAGTAAGAAGTAAATAAGGCAAGACTGTATCAGGAAATGACTCTGTAATAACACAATCTAGATCCTCATCCTGTAAACCTTTATTTGCATGAGTGATCCTGTCTCACATAAGAAGTGCTATGGACTCCATTGGGCGATTCGTACAAGTGAAAATTATTCATGAATTTGAATATGAGAGTCTATGATCAGATCAGCTTCTAGCCTTCTCTGTCAGTGATCAATCCTCCTACTACAACCCACCCCCTTCACATTTAAAATTTAAAAATAAATCTCCATCTTTTGAAAACTGAAATAAAGTTGAATTCCTCAAAGCAAAGATTTGGTATACTAAGTCATTATTAGAATGAGGAGAAATACTCCTGGATCATGCTCTTGTTCATATATATTCTAGATTCGTTTTTAGTTGTATCCTATAATAATTTAAGGCAATGACATCAGAAAGATCAATGAAGCTGCATCCTACTATTGAATTAATCTCACAGTACTATTGGTGTCTTCTGGAAATGACTGTACTGAATCCAAAGAAGGAGAATCTTGGCTTGCTAGAAACACTCCTGATTTTTGAAGGATAATTATCACAGTGTCCAGTAAAAATGACTGTTCGAGTTTTTAAACACCTAGCTACTGGCATGTCCTTCTTCTGTATATGATCATGTACAATGAGACCCAGATACAAGATTTTGCAGCTGTTTAGGAATGATATTAGAAGTGAGAAGCAAAAGAAATTAAAGAGGAGCAATGCTATTGCTGTTTTTCATGCCCTGCATGAGTCCCCACAGATGAACAAAAAAACCCCAGTCATATTACAAAGCATCAAAATCCTAAGGATGGCTAAAGATAAGACATAATTTTCCAAATTTCAAGGGCCTTACTGAAATGCTTAAAACCACTCTTCCATCTGATTTTTGGCCATTGCTTCATTACAAAATTTGCAGTATGCTTCCTATACACCATTTTCTACCTCCCAGAAAATACCAATATTGCTTAAGCTTCATTTAAATGTCTTATTTCAATTGAACCCAGAGGTCACTGACACCTAAGTAATTTCTATTTAAAACCATTCAGCCAAAAATAAACAAACAAAAACAAAACCGGAGCAGAATCTCCTCTGGAGATTATCCTCATTTTAAAAGAAATTACCCTGCCTGACTTTTTATAAGATAATTATTGCAATTGTTTTGCCTAATGAATATTGTTTGAGTATTATAATGCTATGCTACGCATCCTGAATGAGGAACAATTAACGGAGCTTTGTTCTCTTGACATCCCAGGACACAGCTGAAAGGAAAGCTTGGCCCTAAAGATTTGGATTTTTTTTCTGGCTAAACAACATCTCAAACATAGCAGAGGTAGGATTTAAAGACACAACTCAGAACAATTCAAACCAGGGACATGCTGCTTCTGGAGATCTTGGAGATGGAGTTGATGGATTTATTCCCTAACTGCTCCTATCAATCTGAAAGATGCCAGCAAATGAAAGCTTTCACTTGCAAAGGCTTTGGGGCTTGCTCAGAGAACAAGAATTTTACATATGTCACTCCCCAGCCTTCAGTGGGATTACTCAGAGTTTCTATTGTGTAAGCAAGAGGACGTCAATATGTGGTATTTCAGTTTTTGGTACCAAAATTGATCTTTATCAAGATCTTTATTCAGTTTCTTTACAGACTGCTGGGGGAGGATTCTAATTTCAATTACACTGACATGGTGCAGGAAACAATGCCCTTCTCTTGTGCTTAAGGATGCACCTGTAACAAATGGAAACATCTTGCCCTACTCATCCTATATATCTATCCCTCAGAAATCTTTCTCCTGCTTGTGGCCATAGACAGTCATTTGATCAAGTCAGTAAAAAGGATATTTGAAGAATTAGTAGCCATTGTGTCCAGAGACACTTATGTATCACCCTTGGTGAACCTGGATCTTGGGCAGGATTGAGAGGGAAATAATCCAGTGTACAAGGAACACATCCATTAAAGATCCTCCTAAATTATGGAACAGATCAATATATGGTTTTTCCCTAAATCAGGTGCAGCAACACCTCCCCGGAAGAGACGTGCTATGCTGGAGCAACAAACCAAAATCACCTGGGGACCAATCCTACCACACGTGAGCCTCTCTGCACTGACAGATGGCAGCACGGAGAATCAGCAGAACGAGCAGGAGATCGGACCAACTCTGTGGAAATCTAAGTCACACCTTTCCACTGTAATCACCGTCCTCCCAAGCTCATTACAGTCAAGGACGAGAGTATCCCTCAGCTACACCTCCACAGCTAAATAAAGCTGGCTGCCAGGTCACTGCCATATGGCTGGGGGCACCATGCCGCTTTCCAACGGGGACGTTTATCTTCAGGTGTCCTGCCCTGCAAGGGGGAAGGTCTCAGCTGGCAGCAGAGACAGTGGGCCTCTGGAACTCCCCTCACCAACTGCACTGCTTGGCTGTCCACTAACTCTTTAAATCAAGAATAATGCAATCTTCAGCGAACATGCAACCATGGGCATACATCTCACCTTAATAAAACTTACAACCACAGCAGCCTTCAGATTTACTCTTCCTAGCCCAGAAAATAACAGAAAGCAAAGCTTGTCAGTTTGTCACCATTTTCCATCTCTGCATTTGTAAAGGAAATAACATTGGCAGGGAAATAATACAAAATGTATCACACACACAGGCTGCAGGAAGATATAATGTTCTTTTACATATTTGATATAGAGCCTAAATTAAGCTGCAGAAAAGGGGCCATGAATCTTCACAGCCTCATTATCAAGCCTCCCTAAACCTCAAATGCAGGAAAATACATTTCATAAACAAAGACCCAATAGGATTTTAACAGTACAATAAATTTCACTGACATTCACCACTAATCACATTTCAAAATATATTTCTAAAAATAAAGTTTATTCAACACAAAACCACAATACAGAAACAAAGAGTAACACAAGGATATGCTCTACCTTTTCCACTTCACTTTAGCCCATTTTTGACTGAAATACCTTTTAGGTGGTTGGCTGTAATTCCACAGCAGCAAACATCAACACTCTTCCTGATCCCTCTTTTACTTTCCTGGACATGAGCTCAGACTGTGACCCTATTAATGGATACAAATTTACTGTTTTCACAGTAATCTGACACAGAAAAGGGGATGGAGCCTTCACTCCCACCACTACATAACAAAACTATCTCTATGATCTTGCTTAGTGTTGTCCCTCTTCTCAGGAGCAGCCAGGTGCTGCCTTTCACTTCTGCCCACAATTCACTCATTATCCACAGCAGAGAAAACCAGAGCCCATTACTCTTTCATGCATCTGCTAAAAGAAAAGGGTTGAAAAAATTTAAGAGACAGTGGAAGAATTTTCAAAAGTAGTGTTTTTTCATGTTTTGAATGACCTTAGAGATGGTCAACTTACGCAGCATTTCTAAGATCTGGAGGGAAAGGCTAATTGTTGGATTGTTGGGAATTTTTTTTTTCCCTCCTCCTTCTCTTTAGTTTTGATGTAAGTGGAACTTCATGCAGTTGAAAGGCTGACAGCCAACCGTGAAGGGTGGGGTGGGTGCTTTGAAAAGAAATCAAAAACACGTGTGGGACTCAAGTTTTGTCTCATGCACGGTAACCTCAAACCTTAGCTCAGATCACTTCAAAGACTAGGAATGAATTTAGGTTTTCATACAAAAGCCTCAGGTGTGCCTCCCTAAAGGTACCTTTTCATAGCAATTCTTCCACCTACTTGAATTCTGATGCTGGTATCTGACATCAGAGCATCTAAGTGCTGTCAAAACTGGAATAAGCTCACCAGCTCATCTGACTAAACCCATCGAGGGCCTTCAGACAGTAATACCATTATTGACCTGGGCTGAATTCAAATGCATTTGGAGTGCTTGATATTTATCCAAATTATGCCCATTGAAAAATCCCTGGCAGAATACAGATAACATCAGATTAAAATGTATCATTATAATTACTTCAAAGAGATGTCTGGTATAGAAATAATTAGGTTAGTAAATATTTTTAATTAAATTATGATTTCTAAATTGTGTTAAAACTACAACTTGCTTCTATGGACATCACAACTAAACTACAAATCAGACTAATTCAGCGCCTGAATATGAATATTTGAATTAATCTAATATAGTTATTATACCATTAACCTCAGTGATGTAACTCCAAATTTACACAACCATAATTAGAGTCAGATCCAAGATTCAGCAGATCAATACAAATCTTTCCATGGGCTGCTGTAGTCATGATAAGGCCCTGAGAAAAGGGCTAAAGTGGTAGTACCATCCCACCAATCTGACCTTTCCATTCCTAAAATAATGTTTCTGTTAAGAATTGTCATTCACCTAATAGTAAATATGAAAACATGGGTATGGAACCAAGCAGACACGAGAAAGTAAAATTTGCAGTAAGCCCAAATTCCTAAGCCTTCAGTCAGAAACATTCAAAGATCTGAGAGAATGTCCAGAAGTTTTTTACCACTTCTGCCTTTCAGTGAGACTGCATAATAAATTAGCTGTGAAATAAAGACTGATAAACAGCAAATAAACAAAAGAAATTATGCCAGTACTACTGGCTGGGATGTCTAAAAATGGCACATTCCTTGCTGATCAATTCTTTCTGCTAACGTATGAAAAATAAGAATGTGTTTTAAATACTTTAGACTCCAATTTACATCTGTAATCCTCTTTTCTTTAAACAGTTTGACACCTTGTACATAAAACTGTGTTTTACAGATGCTCTCCTCGTTTAATTGAAATCACATCTCAGGTCAAGATCACCACTTCCTTCTGCTTCTCTAACCTCTTCTTGCCTGAAGGCCTGTAACTTGTGAATTATTTAACAATCATATTTGCTGCTGAAAATTGATTTCTGAGAGAATCCATATTGATTGAGATATGTGAGACTAATGAGTTTGAGGTTAAGGTGTTTAGGTATCATTATCTCTGATAGTCCTGAACTAGAATCTTCATAATTTTTTGTCTCTTGTCAATACTCAGTTTTATATCCATGCTCCAAACTGTGGCTATGTGTTAAAATTATTTTAAGAGATAGAATGAATAAACATTTTACACAAGTTTGAAGCATCTGCAGTAGTCTCCCAGATGTGTCTTTCCTGTGAAATGCCACTGCATGAAGAGGACACAAGCAAAGTTTTGCCAAACTTTCAATTAATCTGGAAGCCAGAACAAGAATTGGCATGAACAAACAGCCCCCACTGGAGCAAAAGCTGTTTTCAGAAGTTGAAGATCTGACTTCCTCAAATGTCAGACTGTTTGTGCTGCAGTGCATGACTTCAGTTAGCTCTTGCTGGGCTTCCCTGGGATGGAGCAAAGCTCCACAGAGCTGCGCCAAGCGCAGGCGTCTTGTTCAGAGATGCACATCAGCACATGCACACCCTGGGGATCCTCTCCTGCAGCCCCTGCTTTTTGCCACTCACATTCAAGGGATGGCTGGTAGACTCCTGTTACAGGTCTGCCACTGAGCATGCTGCCCATTCTTCTTCTCCTCAGCCTTTTTCTGGCATGCTGAGACACAAGGGCATTGAGCCATGTGTACCTGCACAGCATCCTTGTAGCTACACTCCAGCCAACCTCCTGTCCTTGCACAGTGAAAATCACTTCCTCAGTGCCCTCTCTACCCACATGGGGTCATTGTACTTCTTACCTGTCTTATCCTCACAGCTAAATGGAAAACAGAAAATAAATCTACAAAACCAGAGCATTTCCATGACTGTCAACTGTATATTTAGATATAAAACCCCATCATGAATAAGAATCTCATCTCAACTGCAGTATCACCAAACAGCTTCTAAATGAATGGCTGTGTCTCTTCATCTTCCCCTCAAAATGAGGTAAAAATCACCTTGCCATACTGTTGACCTGCGTCTTTCTGATGATGCTGAGTGCCCAAAGTGGTCCCATTCAGTTCTTTCTTATGACACTAATAATTAGCTTTAGTAAGTTAATGCATATGTGGCCCACACATCTGGATTTATGTGCCAAATCCAAAACCCATGAGTCAGTTCAGAAAAGACTTCAAGAAGCTACATCTACTGGGTTTGGAAGTGACGTGCCCTGGTCTCAGCTTTGTGGATGTGTGCTTGTATACCTAACTCAAAGCTCTTATTCCAGATTTTACATCTTTGGAGATCACACTTCTTTCTCCCCATAACCATTCCTGCTCTTAAAAAAAAAAAAAAAAAGAAAAAGCCCAAAGCAAGCAAGCAACAACAAAACCCTCCAGAGTATTTGACCTCTACAGTTAGACCCCTTTTCGGGGTAGTTTTGGAATCAGCTGTATTTATGCCTAAAAAAAAAAAAGGACAGTTCTTTAAATGACCCAGCTGGAAAAGGATATTTTTGGTCAATGATCTATTTTTATTTCTGCTCTGCTGTTTCTCATGAAGCCTGATGACAAAGACCTGTCCTTCAAAGCTAGTCTATAGTTTATGAATTACCAATTTCAATTACTTTCTCTAGGTGAAGTACACTACAGTTTTGTTATCAAGTTTATTTTTGCAGGTGGAAGCTCTATTAGAAAAAGTGAAATGCTTTTCTATCTCAGTTTGGCTTGTCTTTTTATAAGGAAAGAAATGCATTACATATTTTCAAAGGCTCTTCTAAAAAATTAACTAAAAGTTAAAATAAGAACTATGAATTGCATTACAGTATTTAAGACACGTGTTTAAACTGTTGACTACATCCATTTCAGTTAACAAATTTATTTTATGTCACTCTTAATCAGTAGAGGTATATTTTTGTTACTATTATTGATTTTGCAGCCATGCCAGTTACTGCTATTATCTTGGATAGTACATTCTGAACAGTTACCCTTACAGACATTTTAAATAAAAACAAACATCAATTGGGAACTCAAAATGAAATCAGATCACTTTATGAACCTGAAAAACAACCTTCATACTATGCCACATAGTCTTCTTTGAATGACCTATCTCTTTACCCAACTTTGGTCTTACATAAAATAAGCTCAACAAACTATGGGTGAAGAGCTTACATGCTTTTTTTTAATCAGATAAAAATGGCATATTGAATTCTCTAATTATTCTTTTTTAAGTGAGGAACTGCAAGTTCTCATGATAGAGAGTTAAAGACTCTCAGATATCACGATGAGAAACATGATCTTTACTTGAAGATGGGTATACAGGCTTCATCTGTATTAAGATAAATTAGCTATGCCTGGCCTAAACTCAATCATTTCTGTCTCATCAAGATGAAACAACAGATAAATCCTCAGGCTGAACTTCAATTCACTAGAGAGATGTTGAATAACTGATATCTTAATGTTAAACTTGTGGAAACTCAGGACTATGCAGGATCACATTTTTCTGGAGGGTGGGTACTGCCAGGGTTACCTACCTGCACTTTGATGCTGTGCCATAAATCCCCACACTTCCAGCCCCTCCAAACTGCTCTGTTCTGACTTCAGATTGCTTCACAAGGTGGTCTGTGGTCTCCTTGTGGAGGAAAACTCTTAGGCAGTAGGTGAGTCCATCAGTTTCAGCTCAATCCCCGCAACTTGGTGGTTTACAAACAATAAAACTAGTAACAGAATTTTTGACACCAGATTAGACAGTTTTCACCTGACTAGAAAATATCCAAACTACACTCATTACCTGGCCCCTCAGAAAGGTCACAAGCACGAGTGTTTCCCTTTGTAAACCACTGCTTTCACAGGTCAGCACCTTCAAGATACTGCAATTTAAAGCCATTTGGGCCTCTAGATCTTAGAAGTCCATTAATTATGGGTTCAGTTCCTTATTGAATTCAATAACAAGCTCCTTATTGAAAATAAAATTTATCTGAGTAAGGACTGGAGAAGCAATGGTAATTTTGTAGACGAATCTACTACAGCTATCCAGATTAATTTTTAATTGAAGGAATTTTGTGGGGTTTTCTTAAAGAGTAGGCTGAGCTCAACTTAGTCTTTCTTTCTTATTTCACCTTTAGGAGCACAGAAAGAGGAAGAAAACAAAGAATTTTGAGTTCCTTATTTCTGCCTTAAATACTTGTGAATTTTTATTTTTTATTTTTAATTAACTTCTGGTCTCCTAGTCTCTTTCTTTCCCTAATATTAGTTTTATCATAGAGGAACACCCTAGGGCAGATCACAGTTCAGTACTCTAGATTTAATAAATTTGTGTGAAAATACATGTGTGTGTGTTCAGGACATTAAATTCTCTCTTTTACAGATATAGTGCAGATCTGTAAATGAATCCAGGAACCTCACAAGACAGCTCTGCTCTCAAAGAGTGTCTGCCCTTCTCCTCTGGTCAGAATGAAGGTAATGTCCTGTATTGTTAAACAAGGAACTAAGAATGGCTATTTTTTCAGTGCTCATTTCACAGCAGCATGGGACTAATTAATGGGAAAGTGGAAGTAGGCAGTGGTTTTTGTGGAGCTAATTAAGATATGTGGCAGAAAAAATATGTGGATGGGCAATTTCTTCATTTTAAAGGTTTGTATAGCTAGACAGTTTTATTAGTCAACATTGTGCCCTTTTTTTTGCAGTCATTGCCTACATTTTTGTGAGATATGGACTCCTCAATTAATCTTTCAAAGACTGATTTTGGTTTATCTCAGAGGGAGGCTGGAGGGGGAAAAAAAGCAGTTGTGTACTTTTAAAAGAAACCAACAGCTTGTTCCCTTTAGTTTCTGCTTACAAAATAAGTGCATTGATTTTATCTTTTAAACATGTTTCTGTATCCTCTCCATTTCATCTATTATTGGGGGGGGGTGGGGAGGGGGAAGTGAATCTAAATGTCCGTTCCATTTAATTCCCCATAGATTTAAAATGCAAGGAATTTCTTTAAAAAAAAAAAAAAAATCTAAAAGATTTGTTCCTCAGCACATAGGAAGTCTGTGGCAAGAGCCAAGAATAGAGCCCAGCACTTGCAAGCTCCTTCACCAACACTGCACTCCTTTAAAGCACTGTGTTATTCAAGGAGCACAACTGTTCCGAAGCTTACCTGCCTTGAAAGACTGGCCTCTGAGAAGACTCTCCTCAATATTACCACAACAAGGTGCCAGAAACTATTATTTTCTCAGCCCAACATCACTTGGTTCAGCATATTTCCTTTTGTTCAAACAGAAATGGCCAATTGTCCAAATAACAGCCAAGGAGATTTTTTTTTTTAAGAGAGGGGGCACATCTCACATAAAAGTAATCTCAGCACTTATATGAATTTTGAAGCTAGTAAGTGCTACAAATTCTGTTTAAAGGGATGAAAAATTTGGTGAGACATTAATTCCCACTACAGGACAGCTCTGTGGTTGCACCCTACCAAAAATATTCCCTTCTTATCCTCAGCTGCCTAGGCCTGCTCCATGTCAGCCCAGCCACACTGTCTGGCACCCCCAGCAGAGAGGGATGGATGTGGGCACGGGGATGCAAGGTAAAGGAGAGGGACGATGCTGGTTGTGGATGTTAAATAAACAATTTTTTCTTACAACAAACCCTGGCGCCTGTTTTCCCCATGTCATGGCCCATGATGACTTAGTGTCTCCCAAGCATGACCAAGCGATTAGTGCAGCCGTGTCGCTGCATCTCAGCAGTAATGGGGGCTCTCTTTCCATTTGCCTTCTATTGAAATCTAAGCGCTCCATTGGCCTGTGCATTTTCAGCTTGATGAATTCATTATTCCCCACCTTTTCTTCCTTTTTTTTTTTTTTTTTTTTCTTTTAGCTCCTTTCTCAGGCCAGCGCTTTCCCAAAAAGCCAAGTGACTGTTTCTGGTTTTTCCCTCTCTGTGAGGTTTTTTTTTTTTCTCTCTCTTTCTAGGCAGATGTCAGAAAATGTGGCATTGACTCATCTGTTTTGAATCGCATTTCAGTATACTTTTGGATCTATGTATATTAGACAGCAAACAATCACAACACTTGGTTTATTTATTTATTTATGTGGTAACATCCTTCAACTAATGATATCAGGGAAAATACAATTTCAAATTCAGAGGCAAGGAAACAGTTCAATTCATATTCCCCAGCAAACAAATGATACCACATAAATAAAATACAAAACTATTCAACTATCATTAAAAATGTGACAGTCATCCAAAGCAGGAAATTCAACAATGTGGTTGTTGCATTTTCTCTTTAAATATTTACATGGTATGGGCACAGGGTTAGGTTACCCTAAGCTTGAGTTTTCTTGGACATGTTCTTTTTCCCTCCTCAAAGGTGTGCCTAGTTGAACAGAAGGCACTTTGGCTGTCTGGCACTTTTAAGTGTCTGGAGACTTTTTTAGAGCATAATAGGTCTGATACACTCGAGATAGTCTCTGTTATAAATCCCATATAGAAATAAAGGGACATCATATATCAACCAAATTATAAATTGTGTTTAACAGGTGCAAGTTTTAGGAATGCCTCTGTGCTGTGGTCTAGTAGCCAGAGCAGCAAAGAAACATCTGAGCCTGCAGTCTATCTAGTTCTACTTCTATGACAGGTGTTATCTTTCTGCCTCCATTTCCTTCATAAAACAAGGATAACCTTTTTCCATATTAAAATAAAGCTGTCATTATCTGTTTGAACTGTAGAAGAGCCTACAAAAGTCTCTTGGATGAGGTTCTTATTACACTAGATGCTGTACAAACACAGAACCACATGCCATTATAATGTGGGAGTGGCATGCTATTAATAATACATTAGGACACTTTGGAAAGATTAAGCAGAAGAGTTATTTTAAAATTCTTATTCATGTCCTCCACGTAAAATAGAATGAAATTTGAACGAATAGGTAAGGAAGCTATTTGCAGAATGCTGAAACATCCTTCTGGCTCTGTGAATACACAAATGCTGTGCTGGTTACTCTGCAGAGTTAAGGAGAAGTAACCAGCAATGACATGTTCTTCTACTGACTCTGCCACTTGCTTTACCTCTAACCCTTTTCAAACCCGTTCATTTCACTGGGATTCAACTTATTTGTCAGTCAAGTGGATACAATATATCACAGGGACCTAATATGGTTCAATTAAGGAAGACCCAGCCTAGAGAGGGTTTAACTGCGTTTAAGGGCAGGAGTGATTATTGCACTTGATAGACTTGGGAAGTGGGGGAAATCATAATTTATTACTTATGTGCAAATTTGACATTATTTTTAACATATATTCCCCCAGAGCCTTGGATGGACATATTTTGGAAAAATCAAATCAATAAGTGATTTAATATCTGTCAAGTGCTTTGGGATCTTTATTTGAAATGCATGTTACAAGAGCAATATCTTACTCTCAACTCCTTAGCGTGCAAGCATGCCTTCTATTAATACTAGAACCCTTTGGAACCATTAGAGTTTATCAGCTAAATACATATTTTGGCACATTAACTAATTTTTGATTACCCAATTAGACTTTAACAGCTCCATCTATCATGTAAATTTTTCTTAATGTGCAGATTATGGACCAAACAGAACTTAATGGAGCTCCTTACAGTGTTCTGAGTTGATGCAGCTGGCACATGGACACTGAGGAAAGTATTTGCCTCCAAAGTGAGAACCACACACCTCTCTCCCCACTTTGCTAAGGAGTGTTACAGCCTAAGTCATCTCTGGGCACTGAGACAATGCTAGAGTCCCAAATGGGATCCAATTTATATAATTTTATATGCTGGCTCTCACCTACCTCCACTTCTACCATTTCATCTCAAAATTACATCTCCTTTAGTCAAATGAGTCACAACCACACAAATCAAAACCCAGGCATATGATCTATGGCATATACCTATGCCATGGTAGGCTGTGACAGTCACCAAAGGTTACTGAGGGGATGGCCACAGCTATGGGAAGCTGCTGGTGACTTCTGCTCCTCGTGGAGCAGTAGCTGTATGAGGTATAGAAGGACATGCTGGGGACAGTGCCTCTGCAGCACGTGCTACTGGGCACATTCTCTTCCCACATCCCACTGTCTCTCAGAAGACAACACATGGGCTTTCACAAACAAGTGAAACACACTTGTTTCAACCCTGGATCAGGACTTTTCCTCTCCACCTTGCATGAGTACTGTGCTACTTATCTTGCTGTCTTCCCCAGCACACCACCTCAGATCAACTCCCATTCCCCATGCCCTATTTCACTACTGGCCTATGGGATGGAATGAATTGCACAGCTCCTCAAGAAAACACAGATACTTAAGAGCTGCTTGAAGGAAGAAGATTACTCAGATCTTTGGGACAACAGCTCCACAACAGAGAATCAGAACAAAGCTGGTGTCAGAGAGAAAAAGACCAAAACATTTAAGTAGCAAATCCACATCTCCTAGTCCAGAGGCATAATACGTGGCCTGGGTTTAATGCTAACCATGCTTGGCAAAGACTGAATACAGAACCTTTGCTCAGAACCAGACAGTATTTAAGAGTTAGAAATTAAATGCAGAGCTACAGGATACAATCTGCTTCAATGCCTTTATACCTAGATCTGCTAAAAATCTCCAGCTACACATGTAACAACCAGGGGTCACGGTGGGCTGTCTCCTCTGCTGAAAACTCACTGCCATTAGAAACAAGGCAGACTAAAACTGCTGAAAATAAAGGTTGCATTCATACACACAAGAACAAATATTTCCCTTGTTAAAGTAAACACTTATAGAGTTATCTAATGCACTGTTAACTGATTTAATTATTTTTTAATCTCTCATTGCTCTGAGCCTATACAGTGAAGCACTTTTCAGCCATTCCCAGTTAGTTTCACTTTCTTTCTTTCCCTCTTCCTCACAGTCTGCAAGCACAACACTGGAATGCTTTTATATCACAAAAATAATTCAGTTATCATTCCTTTCCTATGAGAAATTCTTATTCTATTGCTTCTGTGAGAAGCTGGGGGGGTTTAAAATCCTATTTGTTTCCTTACAATGCTCCTTCAACAATGCATGATTGTGCCTCTTAAGGAAATAAGTTTTTCCTTTCTGCATATGGTCTCACCCTGTCAGTGTCTTCATTATTTTCCTGCACAAAGTCCTGCCCTGATGTCTTAACTCAGAGCAGCCCTCATTGCTGGCGGGGAGCACGCAGTCAGCCCGTCCTGCTGCCGCCAGCTCCTGTCAGACCATCCCTCCTCTCTGTCTGCAATGGATTTTGGAAGAGAGCTATCTTGAAGGTAGTTTAATGTCACTTAAAAAACCCCAAACAAACAGGCATACGATGTAAGCGCTGCCTGGGAAAATCTTAATATTGCTGCTAAATGCAGATGTTGGGTTAATTTGTTCCTGCATCCTTCCAGCCAGCCTCCTCCTGACTGCGACTCATGGAAGTGTACCCCTTTTCAGAACAGAGAGTATGAAACACTTTGCTAAAGGAAAAGGGAGATTTACCCTGCACTGCAGCTCTCAAACAAGGTCCTTTCTCCTTGAGTACCAGCTCTTGTTCCCCATGAAGGGGCTCAGAGAGCTCAACATGAAGGCACCCGGTCCCAAAATCCTGGCATCAGGAGCTGCCACCAGCACGAGGTGCTCGGAGAGCCCTGCGTGCTCTGCCTCCCTGAGGAACAGGCCCTGAGCAGGCACATTTACATCACCAGCTACGTCAGCCGGGGGAGAATAATGTGATTTTTGTGTAAACAATGCTTGTAAACAGTCATAACAACACAAACCACAGAACAGCCACCGTTGAGAGGAGAAAATGAAACCTTTTTCAATCTATCTATGTACTTAGATTATTTCCTCTGCTGTGGTAACTTAAGAATTTACTGCTCATTCAATCCCGTGCTGAAAAAAAAAAATCTTCTATATTGAGATCTCACTTTTGTCTTTTTTGCTATAAAGTTCACTTTTCTTCTCAGCCATTACTCTTACCTAATTTATTTCTCCATTCATTTCTGGTTGTTGACCTTCCTGGAAGAAAATCTGGGTGCCTGAGAAGGTATATTCCTTTTTAATATAACTTGGCTGCATGAGGAAAAACAAATGAAGGTATACATTTTTAATCACACATAGGAATATTTCAGCTGTGTTCTTTTTTTTTTTTTTTTTCTATTTATTTGCAAACATTACAAGCCCTGCTAAGATCGTCTCTGTTGTTCCCCCAGCTACATTGCACACTCAGCTCAAAGTGCAATTGCAATATGTTTGGCATACAGAGACTCACAGGAAACATTTTACAAGTTTGTCTGATGTTTTAAGGTTTGATATTGAGCACAAAGTATCACCTACTTCTCAGTCAACAGGTTATATGTTGTACTGCCTTCTGCGGTAATTGCGACAAATTTACTGTGTTTCCCACTGAAGTAATCGGAAAAAAAAAAAGTAAAAAAAAGAAAAAACACCACAATTACCATTCCCGTATTTAAGACTGAGACATTTGGATTGTAAGCATTACCGTATCTAAGCTTTCAGCAGTAATTTAATTATTGAACGGAGCCCTGTGCAGTAAGCTTGAGAACCCAACCCTGTTCCCCAACTGTGAAAACGTCTACACACAGTATGTTGAAAGTCCACATAACCTTAGAGCTGCATCTCTCCTCACAACCCCATTTATCACTCAGCAAAGAACTGGACAATGAAACGGGCAATGTGCCCCAAAACCTACCAGGAGCCATACAGTACCTCTGCCTAAGTCCCTGAGCAGCAACACCCACGGCGTCAGGCTACTCGAGCACTCACCATCAGGGTCAGCATTTGTTCTCATGCAGAAAACCACCCAGGGCTGCTTGCGTCCGAAGGCATTCTCTGGTTCCTCCTGTGACAACTTGTTTCAGAGCAGAAACAAGTATCTTTCAGAAACAGTATCTTTCATCAGTCACTCTCCCTTCTCCCCAAGGAAGGGGGATGCTCCAAGTCATCACAGTCTGTTCCTCAGGATCTGAGCACCCCTCTGTGAAAGGCCAAATTCACACATAAATGCCGAGCGTCTTCACTGGACTGACCTGTGAGGTCTTTACTACCCCTAAAGTCAAGGACTTGGTCTAGTATTTCTGGGTGGCACATAATGACTTTTTAAGTCACTCTCTAAACTTATATGGCATCTGCTGTGTCCATTTAAAATGGGTTTATGGGTAAAATACGTAGCATGTAATTATGAGTTAAGACATTTTCATATCTCATTTACATATATCCCATCTTACCACATATCAGATATCACCTTTTATTTCTTGGATTCCCATACAAACTTCTCGAGTACTCACCACCCCCTTTCCCTGTTTTATCACGGTGCAGCACAGTCAGGACACGAGGTGCTAACTACAGCACTGTGCACCATCGCAGTCCCCGTGAGGAATGCCTTGCTTTAATAGAGAAATAAAATGATATAAGGTCATAAGCTAAGACTATCATAAAGTGCATTGCAGGTACCCTATACTTAAATACTCCCAGGCTACCTCTTAACCATAAGTGAGGCAATTTGCCTAATGCCTATAGAAGTGACACAATTAATTCCCCTCCTTTAAATAATCCTATTCTTTCATCTGTAATGTGCCTCTATAGAAATAATGTTTACTAAAACCAAACCAATTTTTCAAAAAACATATCCTTAAATTTCTTAGCATTAGAAATACCTTAAGTCTAAAGTGAAATTTAGAAAGTCTTTTGTTCACTGTGTTCAGAAAACCACTGGAGACCCCTTTCTCTCTGAAATGGAGACGAAGCCCCACGGCAGTATTATGAGCACTGTAAACACACTCGGTGGACTGTATGCAAGTGGCCTCAGACATAACAGCAACCTCAGCATCTTTCTCTTCATGTTTCCTGTTAAATACCTGCAAACTAACCAACAACCTCCAAATTAGTCCTCCCAATTAAGGCTTGAACCTTTCTGTCCTGCTAGTGCAGCATTTTCATGTTACCCATCAGCCTGGAATTTTGCACACCATTGGAAGCAAGGTGGGCTAAGTGGAAAAGGGTCCATCAGGATTACCTGTACTTAAAAGGATGCTATAATTTTTTAAAAAATCTCAGTTTGAAGCATTTCCCACAGCGAAAGCATTTGGAAGTTTAACAGTATTGCTTAATACAATGTACTTTCCACGTGGCCAAGAGCATGGACATCTTGTAGGACAGGTAGAAAGTTGGAAATTCAGTACTTACTCATCAGTCACAAGTTCAACAAACAAGGAGGATAAAACCACACAAATTACCTGCACCTCTGTACTGAATTGTACAAACCCAGTCTAACATATCAGTACCATCACATTCTGCAGAAAATTTTTTGTATAGCAAACAAACCATTCTCACACCAGGTCACTACCTCTCCCTGTTTACTACACATGTCAGTTACTATAGATATAAACCCAAAATTTGCTCTAGAAAAAAAATCAGAATAACAATATAAGTTATACTGTTATCTCAGAGTTGTTCCACACGAGAAAAAAAATCTGAGTTATTTCACCTGAAAATTAAACATGGAGTCCCCCAATCAACAAGTGCTGGATAGTAAATATACTACCTGAAATTTTACTCCATCAAAAGGATAAGAAAAGGAAAATATGAGTAGGTTAAGTATATATTGACACTTTAAGTACATCTTATTGTCTAGTTTATTATTAAACAGTATAAACTATGCCTGTCATGTGCAATCACTAGTTGAAAACAATCAGCAAAACAGGGATTTTATGGTATAAATTAACATTGGTTCCACTATTGCCAGGGGAAGTTTTTGCCATCAGCTTCAGCCAGTGCAGCATCTGCCCTCAAATCTTCATAGAAATGAAACTTCAGTAGTTTACCAGACACATGTGGGTGCTGATTCTTTCCACGGCTTTTTACTGGATAGTGGTTTTATTTCAAATGAGCAATTCACCTGTTTTTCTTTTGATCCACAGACAAGCAAACTGGGAACACACAACCTTCTCACAACCATGATTCTTAAACAGATGGTTCAAGGTACAGAAAACTGGGCTAGGAGTGTTGTTAAGATGTCTTGATGCCTTTTGTCCCCGTGTGCCTCCAGGCAGGGCCATTTATGCTGTTTCTGAAAAGTTTCCAACAAAAGACATTCCACAACATCCCAAATTTTATCTGCTCTAGAACATCATTGCTAACATCTATTGTGATTTTTGTTTTGTCCTGTTGAACCAATTACATCCCATACCCTCCCATTTCTCACCAAGGAGAATAAATTACTGCTTTTCTTTTCCCATAGCCTTTTGTATTCTTACTGCCCTTTGCCATGCCGTCCCTCAGAGATTTTTTTTCTGGCCAAGCACCCCCAAAATCTTCAGTATTTCCTGACAGGTCACATTTCCTCGCTCTCCTATCACCCTCAATGCTTTTGCTTTGGACTTTCACTGAATTCTCTGTAGCTTATTTGGGCTTTGCTGCCCAAACCAGCACTTAGAGGTATGCCAGAGGCATGAGGAGCAGAAGTCACTTCATACCACTCATGGGCTATATTTTGTATTACACCTTCATGACTTCTTATCAAGAAATGTTCTGAATTCCAACATGAACATTTATTCTGCCAGCTTCAGAATAACTCTTAAATTAACTAGAATCTTTAACATGGTAAACAGCATTGAATTAGAAGAAGTCACACCTAATTGGCTGTCTTCATTTAGCCTACACCCCAAAATGGCAGAACATTTCAGGGTTACTCCTGGAAATACAGAAACACAAACAGCACAAGTACAATTAACAGAGACTTAATCTAATCTATATTCAGATGTGGATGTACAGAGGTAAATGTACAGATAAAATATAAACACCCACACACTGAGTAGGTCTGTAACTGAGAGGTTTACCTAAAATGATTCAGAATACCACAACTTTTCCAGTGCTAAAAAGAGGACAAAAAATTAGACAGCTAAATATAAACATAGCTAAAATCTGATCCCCTTCATTTATACTTCTGAATCTAGATAAATGTACATGTGGAAGAGATCTTTAGCATGTCCACTGCCTGTTCTTCCTCCATGTAAACAGGTTCAACTCCTCTGAAGTAGTCAAACATACATGTAATGTAAATATGTGTGTATGTGTGTGTAAACCCAGGGTAAGTGAAAATACAATAAGGCCCCTTGGCTCAGGTCTAACAGGTAATTGCAATAATAGAAAAGCAAAAAAACTAATAAACTGTAGTTACTTACTATGCAATAAACATATAACTATACTGTAATTACAGTACCTGATTATTGATGTACTGTAAAATAAACTGTTATTAAGTTTTTTTACTGTTCCCTTCTATTTACAGTCATCTCTGATAAAGATTAAGCTTCCCCAAAAATGTATGATAAAGCTTCTTATCAGAGGTTTTAATGCCTCTAATAACTACTGTAATTCTGTGTGATTTAGTGCTTTGAATAATCCACCAGGATTTTTCTCTAGATCTTTAAAAGGATTGTAATGTGTACAGAGGTGTCGTAGTGATTAAATTTACAGGACACTTACCAAAACAGTGATAAGACAGGATGTTTAATTAACACATGTACACGTTGTTCAACTGTACTATCATGCAAAAATGGAAAGACCTGAATGAGACCTCTATTTTCCTTTCAAAATGCTAAAAAAATAAAATTAAATAAAGGATTATCCTCACTGTACAATACAGGAGCAAATATTCTGAGGGCAACAGCAAATCCAGGCAGCACCTGAGAGTGGTACCAGTCTAGTGTTGCAAACTGGGTAGAGCCAAGGTCCTGGTAACTCTAGCTGGATGCCCCAGAGAGAGAGAGGAAAAAGTAAGTTATGACAGTACATGGGAATTCACCAGCTGAGTTTGGAGATGTCATTCTTTGGCTGGTGGGTAGTTCAAGGACATTGCAGTACTCTTCAGCTATAATGCTTGAAAATATCAATGCTTTTAAGGCTCATTGACAAAAGTCATTGCAGAAAACCAGCTGAAGGTTACCTTATCAGATGTTTTTGAACTCCATGTCTCAGAAAGGCACACAGGCACTCTAGAAAATCCCTTTTCCCTCCATCAGTAGATTTACCTAATGGCCAAGGCTATCCCTTATTTATATAACAGATAAGTAAATTTAACTTAAGCAAAGAAATGCCCCAGCAAACTAAACCCCAACAGAAAAGGGCAGCAGAGTCAACCATGTAGTGAAAAGTGGAAGACAACCTTTATCTCTCTGAGGACTCTTTTCACTTTAACTTCTACTGACATTTTGTCCACTGTGGTGCTAATAAAAAAAAAAAAATCCCAAACTGACAGAGAGATCAAAAGGTGATATTATATACAATCAAAAGATGAAACAGAAAAGTCAAAAAGCTCATGCAACCCATATTCTCACTGGGGAAACAGTCTTTTTAATATTAGAGTTGTTTGTACTTTGAAATTGAAATCCCAACATCTGCAAGTGCACGCAGCTGAAGTAGATTTCATTCCTGGATGGGCAAGTGCCAGGCAGTAACAGGGCATGAGAACAGACTTTGGCTCCATGAGCGGAAACATAAACCTCTCCCTTGTAAAAATGATTCTTAATGATCTCAAAGGCCCCCTGGTTTAGTATGGAAGATGAGTGCTGCTTTCCTTTAGAATGAATCCCACGTATTTTGTACCACAGTCCTGGCACAGGGCTACAAAGATGAAATCATTCCTTGACCATCACTGTGGGCACGCCTGCTCTGATCTGCAGTGCAATGCAGGGGCACACAAATACTGGAAATGGTGTAACTGCCTCATTACTGTGCTCTGCACAGGCTTTTATACCCTGGTTCTCAGCAAGACTAATTATTCTGAAAGAAGCATCACACCACTGCAATTATCCTGCTCCCAAAACCCGCGTTACATCATTTAGGACACTGTGCTTCACTATTCTGGCATAACCATGCAGCTTTATTTTTTGCCGCAAAGATTTTTACTGGGGAAAAAAAAAAGTTAAGAAGAACAAGCTTAGAGATCACGAACCATAGAAGACAGAACACTTAAACATAAAGGGAACTGGGAGAAGGCACTGAGGGTGTCAAAAATCACATGCTCCTGAGTCTGCTTATTTACCTGGCATGCAGGACTGCTTACCTGCGTAATCCTTTCTCTGCAGCAAGTGAAGGTGAAGGTGTGGGAACTTCCTTCTTTCTTTGCTGGCAATATTAACTGACAGCATGGGGAGGGAGACTACAGGAAGATTTTATTTCTCATCTCCATCATCAAGAAATTACTAAGGTAGCTTTCAGGACTCTCAGAAGGCGCTTGAAACCTATGGTCCTTCAGCTGGCTACTCTCTGGGTGGACCAATATGCATGATGCCCTCTTGTGTAAGGCTGCAGTCCTTCTGCAGGAGAAGACTTGACTTTTTAAATCAAATATACAAGTTTCTCCAGTATCAAAACCTCCTTCCCTTCCTGGGAAAGAAGTTACAGCAGTAAACATTATTTAATGTCCCTATTGGGGGATTGGCAAATAAGAAAAAACAGCATTTACTCAGTGTCTCAGAAATTAGCAGATCAGCCTTAGTCATTTTCTCTATCTCTCATTAATTAATCAGAAAATTTCCCAACGTTTCTAAATAAGCCTGTTCTTTCCTTCTCTGCCCAGCAAAACTACAAGCTACATCTGGATGTGATGGTTAACCACATTTTTGTTATGTTTCAGCACTAGATGGAGAACAACTAGATTTGCTGCTCAGAAAGAGAATGAGGGGGAGGAAAAAAATAAGACAGAAAGGAAGAGAGAAAGAAAAGAGGGAAAGGGGGAAAGAAAAGGTACATTTGGCCTTTCAGCCAAATGACTCAGAGCAGTCATCTTCACAGCACAGAAACCAAATGATTTGTGAAATCCTTAGAAACATTGGTGATTCAGCCAGCTGCATGGAGGGTGGTCTTGTTCTCTGCTAAAACAACCTGGTTTAACTCCACCTGAGTACTAAGCTATCCACCATCTTGAAGTGTATAATTTTAGAAGTCAAATACCTATGTAAGCATGTCCAGCTTGCTTTCTGTTTAAAAAACATTCCTTACCTTTTTGATCCTCTCCCTGGTCTTTGCCCTGCTCCAGAGACACAAGTCGCAGAAGGCAACTGAACATATTTCACCAAGAAATGTGGGCCATATCCTTTGTTATAACAGAAACAAGACAACACTTGTTTTGATCTAGCTATGTGTATTTAAAGAATTACCAGCAGAATATAAAACAAAGTGGAGAGGACTATTTGAGGTCTGGGTGTTCCAGATATTTTTTCAGAAGCTGCTGTGGATTTCAGTGGGAGCACTGCAAATTGAATAACAACGGGGAACATCTCCCAGACCAGAGCTAACCCAGGGTAGTGCACAAAGGAAAAGATGTTCACCTATGGAAGGCACATGCAAGCTGAACTGCATATGTTAAATTAAAGACATCTGCACTTTGGCAGAATTTGGACAATGACTCACTTTAATTATGTAAAAATTTCAAACGGGGCAAACTCCACTGTAGTGACTCACGTTAGTGGTACCACATGATCTTCTGATAACTACATCAGTATATAACTCATGTCTCTGCTGCAGAGTTTCTACAGAGAGAATGACATATTACCTGACTAGCATTAAAAGGACTCCATGTTCCCAGCAATGACTGGTACATTAAGTAATGCTTCAGAAAGTAGCATATAGTACACTGTAGCATATAGTACACCGAGCTTTTTTCCCCTTGACACAAAACTACAGTTCCTCTAATGACAATAATTCACTGTCATTCAAAAATCAATTTTCTGTTTGTTTTATTTCTTTAAATTTATAGAGTAGTGGGAAAATATTCCAGAAGTAGAAACTTACATCATTTCCTTTTCCCAAGAAGAATTATGGTGCTGCAGACCTCCTAGGCTTCCAATCAAAAACACTCCCACCCTGTCTTTACGTGAGTGGCAAACACACCCTCAACCCCTTCAAACACCAAACCTGCCGTGTAGGTTTGACTGGCAAAGGTACCAGGCCATTTCTTGCATTTTGATTCACAGATATTCTTGGACCTTCCTCTGCTACCTCCTGCACTTTCCAAGCTGGATTGGTTTGCTCGGTTCTGGTGTGGACTATCAGAAGGAACTGATTATGCGCCTTACGTCAGACTAACAGGACTGATGACCTTGAAATGTCCGCTGTGAAGAAAAGCTATTCTGCATTATTTGCCTCAGATTTTTAAAAATAGCAAAACACTGTATTACTTACCTCAATGTTGTTAAGGAAAGGGGGGGTCTTTTGCTGATTTGTATCAGGTTCCTTTTCTGAGCTCTGAGAGTTGCTGTTTGTATCCTGGAGTACCACTGCATTACACTCCTATTAAACATTTGAAATAGGGATGTACTCTACAAGGCTTTCTAGACACTGTTTTCAGGCTTAGTGAACAAGCTAGCAGGACGCTTAAGTATCAAAGAGATATACAAAAGGCATTTTCACTACAAAAGGAATGTGTTAATGTGACAAATACAGCCTTTGTTAATGCCAGATGCTGACTATAGGTGTGAATGAGGAGTATGATGAATAGGATGATGAGGAGAAAGCAATCTTAATTGTGCAATTAGTTATGTTATGTTTGGACAATGTTTTGCATAACAATTATAGGCCACCGTAGACTAGTGGTCCAAAATTATTACAGTCCTCCAAAGGAGTTCAAAAGCTAAGAAAGCCACTGCACCTTTTGAGAAACTACTTTAGAAGGCTAATGAAAAATGTAAATGATGTCAAGTGGCCTTTATACAGCTTAAGTGTGCCATTGGGCTTGATGGCAAGTGCAATATGCTTTCTCCAGCTGAGTGCTAAGAAGTAGCAAGCACAGAGGATGTCCCAAGGGAATGCCCTGAGCATTCACAGCACTGCCAAAAGGTATGGGAGTCTGGCTTCTGAGTGACAGAGTTGGTAGGAAATGGCTGAAGGTGTTGGGACCACTGTGTATGTAATGGGCTGGATCAAAAAACAATGAGCAAAAGGAGAGGAGTCACAGTGTGTTCCTGTCCCTTCCTAGCATCTAGCAAAGAGGGAAAAAAAAATAGAATCTTGATTATTCTACAACCTCTCATTCCACTTTTTACTTTTTTTTCTATTTCAAAGCACAATTTAACTTTTTTTATAGGGGTTCACATAGAAGGTAAATTTAAAATTGGAATGCAGATTAAAGCTCACTGCTACAACTGTTCCTGGGGGTAGAGGGAAACTGCCCAGAATGTGATAATAACATGGGTGTTGAGTGATGATCTGCTCATAATCAACACATCCAAGCCCACAAGACTTCATTTTATCCTTGATCTCACCCCAGGGATCCTTGCCAGTCACAGCTGATGCTGGGAGGTATAAGACATACTGCCCCATTGGCTCCATGACTATTCATAGGTTCCCAGTGCTGGGGAGCAGGACACATGCCCTCACACACCACTCAAAGGTGTTAAACTTACACATATTATAGCTTCCCTATGTTCTCCTCCCACAGAATAATGAGCATGGCTATCCACCAAGACAAAAAAATCCACTGACATTTGAATAGTAGGCTAATGAACATGAGGGGAAAGACTCAAGGTTCTGTTGACCTGTTCCTAAACCTTTATTTACAAAGGACACCTTTAAGCCAGACTCTCCTCTGCCTTTCAAACATGACACTAGAACAACCCTGGGAATATGGTTTTTAAACAGTCTGTTCATCCCTTACTCAAATAAATAGTAAGTGTACAGTGCTGCTAAGTCAAGCTGTCTAGCAAAGACATTTACTTCTGCACAGAAACTCAGCCCCTGTGGTGCAGGAGAGCACATCAGCGTGCTGTGACCCAGCTCTCAGCCAAGGGGATGAAGAAGACATCAGGACCAAGAAACAGGGCAGAGAACGTTTGTGCTGTACCCAGCAAAAGCATCCACCCAGTTCGTTGGTTTCAATGTTTAGACTGGAAGTGGGAATGGTTTTTTAAAGGCTATTTTAGCCAGTGAAAGAAGAAAAAGAGTATCATGTGACTTTGCGCCCTGGATGCTGTTTGTAGAGTCACAGCTGGACTTCTACAAATTATTTACAACTGCAGAATGATATTGAATATACAACTTGAGGGAAAATCACAGAGAGCAGGATGGTATGCACACAGAACTAAAATTCAAGTTCAGTCACATCTCTTCCAACTGACTGCAAGCACCTCTACAGTCAATATCCAAGGCTCAAACACCCCTTGGAAATTCATTAGCAAGCACAGCAAACAGTAGTCCTGAAAATAGCATCTTTCCATTCAGTGCAATGAGACATGCCTCACTATATTATATGTTCAAAGAGGGAAGGGCAATACTCTTCTAAACCTAGCTTCTCATGAGCCTGAATCCAATCACACATTCCCTTTATGACAGCCATCTCTCTTGGTGCTGCTCTACAAAACCTACATCGTATCAGTACCACCTTAAAGGTCAGCTGTGCTATTTCAATAAATAGAGAAACTACGGTTTCCTTAAACCACTTGCATTCCTCTTGCTGCAGTCATTTTGCCTCTATTCTATGGTCCTGCCTAGCTCACTTTCATATGAATGTCAGATTTTGCATTTGCTGTGTGCTGTCATCTAGACTCCTGCTGTAAAAGAGTTTGTTTTTCCCCCAGTTGGTGCACCAGATTAGCATTCCCTCTCTCCCCACTCCAGAACAGAATGTAATTAAAGATCATGGGAAAATAACACATACAGTACTCATAAAGTTAGAGAACTTCAGGTTTGGTTCTGCTTTCCTATTTTACATGCTCTACTTCACTTCTGTATATAAAGAGAAATATAAATTATTTTGGTCACTGGGTATCTATTAACTCCTTGTACATCAGATCCTGAGAGACAGAGATGGCAGCAAGATCCACACTAGCTTATGAGAAAGGGCCTGTGCCTCAGAGAATCACACCTAATACACCCAAAATGAAGTGTTTTGCCCAAATGGTTCCCTCTTTGCTTACTGTGAAAAGGTTATGAAACATAAGCCAGAACTGTCTCCCTGTTCAGAGTGTTCAGGAAAATGTTTCAATCATCTAAGTGAATGTTTTCACCTGAGAGGCCTGCCAGGATGATCTGTTTGATAGCCTTGAAGCCAGAGAACCACTTGGGTCAGCAAAAGTCAGTGCTGGTAGCACAGCTAGTTTAAAGCAGAGGTTGTTTTCTACATCCTCACCTCAGCAGGGGCATCTCCACCTCAGGTTTTTTGGTGCTAGAATGGAAACATCTAAGAGCTTACTGCCTTTGGCTGTAGGACTGAATGTCACCAGAAGAGAGATTAACTGCTCCTTAGTTAAAAAAAATAATAAATAAACCAACAACAACAACAACAACAACAACAACAAAACAAACAACCTTAAACTGGGTTTATAGCACAGATAAAAATACTATCAAACTGCCATTTATCACCACAAGAGCAAGCAAAAGGCAATTGTTGATCTTCAGTGTCTCTTGAGAGGTTCTGGAAAGGAAAAAAAACCTACCAGGTGATCTGGTGCTGTGAAGGCAGGTGGCAGTGAGGAGGCCACTCAGGATCTACATCCCAAGTTCTGCCACAGCTAAATCACATCCCAATTTGTCTCCTTTTTCAAGAGGAGAGAAGGTAACTGAGGTCACTGAGAAAGATGATGTTTGTGCCGTGTCGTTTGACACAGTACCACACAGACAGAATTTATGACTTGCCCAACATATACAACACTATCGGTGGTGGATTTCTAGGAAATAAACCCCAATATCATGGTCCTTACTATACCTCAAAATTCCCCCCTCTTCCTCAGATAGAGAAGAAAGTAGATGTTCGCCTTTACTGTAATTATTTTTTACGAGAAGAAAGTAGATGTTCACCTTTACTGTAATTATTTTTATGGCAATTCTCTTCCATTAGTTAGAGGATCATAATGGAATAAATAGAAAAATGAGCTCCAAGCTGAGTATTCTACATTGTAATCTAAATTAAACTAGTATTACAAATTTGTTTACATATCTCAGTTGAGCAATGCAGTTTCAAAAGTTACTTGCTGAATGTAAACATCTCTCCTGATGCTACATTACCCACTATATGCAGTAAAATATATTCTAATGTAATACAATAAAACTGAAAAACCAATAAATGTTCCTATTTATTGAGAAATTGGACAAAAAATAGCTTATTGTCAGTTTTTAAAGACTGAAAATCAATAGATGATGAAAGGTTGTATTTTTTGTTACCATTAGACTGTTGACTCTAGCAATAAGTGAGATATGGATTATAACTGGGGGAATAAAGAACTGGTGAGATGTACAATTTGGAGCTTCTAGGGTTTTGTAGAAGCTCAATTCCCAGTATTTGTGCAGCAGTGGCCATCTTGGCACTGCTGTTAATGGGCCCTGAGAGCACAGCTCCTCCATTTTGTTGACAAAGCCAGCTTTAAGTATCTTCCTGTCTTTACGAGCATTTCTAAATTAATCAGACTTGCTTAATCAGACTTGCATCTGCTGAGGATCACAAGTAAAGGAGATACGGCTTTCACACATATTCACATCCTGCCAGTAAAAAAAATTTTCAAACAACACCATGAAATCCCAGTTATTAATGTCACCTCTCAGCTGCCTCTGAGTCCCCCTGGGTGAGCTGCCAGGGGGCGTTCCCCAGGTGTGGCCCCACATAACACCCAACACCAGAGAGAACTCCAGTTAAATACCACCCAACACCAGACAGAAATCATCAAGTTAAATCACATGTTCAGCTTGCAAAAACCTTTAGCTTTCGTGCTAAAGTCACTGAGTCTGCTACCCTTCCTCACACACGTAAGGTTTTCCACATCTGGGCCCTGAGCACAGAGGTCCCACTCCAGTCTGCCATCTACACATGGCTGAGTCTTACCCTAAGTACATAGGCAGAGAGAGGTCTAAAAAACACAGATTTTCAGCACCTGTTTTCCCAGAAGGATTTATTCATGGGAGTCAGTTTAAAACCTGAATTTCTATATTCGTCCAACAAAAAGCATACAACCGTGTAGAGGCCGGGAAGGCATTCTTGTCTCACGGTGCAAACACAGCAACATGGAATACTACAAAAAATACGCAGTGAGAAAAACACCGAGCTAAACATAAACGCTGCACCCAAGGCCCTTAAATAGTGATCTATGCCAACATTTTTCCAAGTGAACCAGTAGGTATGACCATTACATATAAACCCAAATATAGATGTTCTACCCTGACTATATTTCTAAACTCTGGAACAGAGTCTGAAAGGATGCCAACTACAATAGGGAGTTAGGGCTGCTTTTAGGATTTATATTCTCTTTGTATGTTTCATAATAACACAGCAGCTCAGATCTTGCTAGATGGGGGTAATGCAGAAAATGCCTATACTGCCTTCAGATACACAAATGCTCTTCTCTGGAAAAGCGGGCAGTGACTACTTTTTTGGATGTGATGGAGAATTAGTACAGCCAGCTGATCTGTTTCTGCAGTACCTGATTTTACAAATCCAGAGAAGTGTGCAGTTAAAAGTCTACAGAAAGAAAATTTCCCACGACCTGGAAGGAGCTGATAGCGTGCAGAAACGGCCATCCTACTGCTGGCCCCAGTCCTGTGCTTCCCTGACATAAAACATTTGCTTCAAACCAAGGATAGTACAGAAAGAACTAATCTTCACATCATGGTTTCCTTCTGTTTTCCCAGGTAGGAAGCTATTTCTAAAAAGGGGGCTGTTACCATGTCTGCATAATCACATACCAAAAAAAGATTAATGTTGCTCCTGTAAGCTTTTGCTTAAGTATACCATGGAAAATAACTTTGATGAAATAATTTGCCCAGAGCACTGCTTGTCTGGAAGATTTCTATAATTTAACCGCAGTTCTGTAAATAATTTGGTGATAGACAGGCCATCAGCATAATTTGGTGCTAGACCCATGCAATGTTAAGGAAATGGCCAGAAGGCCAAAATTAAATCAACTGGGACCTAGTATGTACAATGCACATTAAAACCAGTCCAAATCTATTATTTTTTTGAATATGCTTATTCATTTTAAAGGAAGACACCGATTTTTGCTTTGGGAATTAACACAAAGTCATGTCATGCTTCCTCTCTGTGAGGACAGAATCACCCACACAGGGTTAATCCTGCAGATCTTTGTGAAGATGTACAATATTTTTTGCACCACAATATCCCAAACTAAAGCATTTTGTACCACTTTTGGACTTACCGGTAACTTTCACCAAAGTATCTCAGTTCTCCTGTGCTGATAACCTGTAAAATAGCAAAAGCCATTGCCCTGATTTTTTCTCAAGCTGTAACCAGGTCTGCAAGATAAGAGGTACAAAATTGTATGCATGGCACATTGCACCTTTAATCATCTACCTACCTGAAATACTTAAGCAAGTAGTTAGACATCTAAATGGTCTAACTACAGGCTTAAAATAAATGAGTTTTGTAGTACATGACTGTGTCCACGTAATTTGAAAACTGGTGTTCACATCCCATCTCAAGCAAAGTATCATTTCAGCTACAGGCAGATCAGAAACCCACAGTATTAGAGACAAGAACAGGCCTAAGATTTAGTATTTCAGCTGAGAAGAGGAGAGAACAGATGACTGCAGGATGCATCCCACTGCACTGTTTCATTTCTGGACAAACATTTTTCCATCAGAAATGTCCACAATCAGCACTGCTTTCTTGCATCATCATAATGTAAATAGAGATACATTCTGGAAACCCTTGATGATTTTTACCAAATGAGAAGGGAATGGCAGGGAAAATAACATACTAAACAAAGGCAACAAAGCCATCCCTCTCACCTCTGCTGAAAAAAGGCATCAAGAAGCAGACATATTTATACTTCTTTTAACTGAAAATATAGAGAAGGAGGTGAAGTAGATGGGTTAAAAGCCAGCAAAAAGTAGTATAAAAAAGCCCACCAGGTATTGTTGCAAGAACCTCTAGATAAGCATCTTAAATCAGGGTAAATTACACACCTCATGCTGGTGACTCGGTCATGGGAAATTATGAAGCTACGTGATGTCTCATTTGTTGTGCTGAAAACAAATGTAAATAAATTACTGAGAGAATCTCATTTACATTTAGAAATTCATCCCGATGCATGACATGACTGCTGATGTTTTTTTAAATGACACTTTGAGAAGAAGTGCCACTATTAAAAACAGATCATAGCCACCTCAGCGAGAGCCTGTGCAAATGTGTGTGTGCCTGTGCACAAGTGTGCAGCAGCAGACGTTCTAGAGAGATCTTACAGTTCCTTGGGAAAAAGGCTTTCTTCTACTGCTGCACAGCCAAAATGGTGGTGCCAGAAGACAAAACCATTGATACATATTCTTCTGTGTATTTTCCCCTCTCCAGAGGGGGAAACATAAAGGCAATGTTATGGGTTGGCTGCAGCCACTACAACAGAAAGTGCAAATACTAAAATGGTGGGAACAGAAAATAGTGTGGCACATCCCTCCATCATCAAGCGTAATAAAACTTCCCCTTAAATACACACACAAAAAGCCTTTCGCTAAGCTTTTATCTCCCCCCTCCGCATCTCACATTTTAAGCTGTCACTGAAAAAATTGAGAAGGATATCCAGGAAGCCATAAGATGGAGAGCAAGTTGAACTGCTGTTAGCTAAGCAGCACACATTCAGGCAAATATCCAAATGCTTTAGGAGCTGTCATTCTCCATCCCGCGTGGGAAGGCTGTGAAGAGACGGACTTGCTCGTATCATGATTGCTCTTATTATTACAGCAGTGAAAACACTGCATACTAATGGATGTGTTTTCAGAAAAAAAGACTGTTAGATGGCTTTTTAGACTCTGTGCCTTGGCTGTCTGGGCTTCAGTATCTGATATATCCTATCCCTTTCTTTGCTTCCAAAACAGAACTCTAAAAGAAGTTTGTAACATGAGGGCAAATAAAACATATTTCCAAATGGGGACATGACAGTGTTCTACAACCCCACATACGGCAGCATATTTACATAAGCCTGCATAGGTCAGAGAGTTTATTTGTTAAGGGACAAATAAGCAGGCCATGAAATAATTATTTTTCATTGTGCCCTGCCAAACCTACCCAGCCAAAGGCTAAATTGAGCTGCTATTGTGATTATTTGAACTGTGGAGCCAAAAGTCTTCACTGCAAAGCATCCCAGCTGTCCTAAATTTTATTCTGATGGCTAGTTTTCACACTAGCTTGAAACTTGCCAAAAATGCTCCACAAAACACGCAGGCGGAAGGCTTGCTTTATCCAGACCTACATCAATTACTGATTTAGAGCTGTTCTGAGAACTTGATTATTAACAAATCACTTCCCAAAATTGTTATGACAAGATTCACATATGCAAATGGCAAGCTGCTCATATGTACACAGCTAGCAAAAGAAATTAATACAAAGGTTCCCAGATTTATTTATGGTTATTTCCCATTCTGCTTTACTGCAAATTAGCCACTAAAATATTAAAAGAAAGGGGAGAGATCCAGCTGCAGCATCACAGCTTTGACATATGGTGACATGGGAACACCCAGGCTATAACTGCTCAACATGCTTCTGCCTTCAATCACCTCCCTGGGAAAAGGATCTACCAGTGCCTTCTGGCACCAGAGGAGGCAAAACCACCACGGTAGCTCTCAAGCTGCATGTTTGAGAGCAGGTAAGATTACCCTGAGAACAGCTCAAAAAACAGGCTTGGGAGGATATTTCATATTTTAAACAAGGTTGACAGTGGAGGAGAGGGAAAAACAAATATAATATATTTTTTAAACCTCATGCTTCAGAGCTTAAATTAATCCCTAATAATGAAAGATTAGGATGAGAACGTGTAGAGAGAAGATTATCCCAAGTCTACCCATTGTGAGGCTCTTACAACTGTACTTGAGGTGCCTGGGGTTGGTCATTGCTAGAGACAGAGCAGTAGGATCTTGGGAACGATTAATTTCGTACTCTACATTTTGCCTTAAATAACTAAGACACAAACAAAAGACAAAGAGGCTAATTGTTTTGAAAGCAACAGACTTATAAATAAATGAAATGCCCATCACTCGTTATCAGGCTGTACGTACCACAACCCTGACCAGACAAGTGCACCTCGCTGTAGCCGCCCTCCTTCTCCTCCACACCTCCTCCTATTCTTCATCCTGTTTGTAATTTCACTGTAATATCCTCAGGGCAGCAACCACTCCACATTTACACATGAATTAGAACAACACCTCACACAATGGCATACCACTCCTGATTGGAGCTGGACTGCTCCTGGGAATGCTGCTGGGAACGGTACTATAAAAAGAGCTCATAAATGTATAGAGTTCAGCACAGTAACACACACACACATCTCCCAACCTTTTAGCACAGTTAACATCCCCCGACTGTTAACTCTGTTTTCACAATAGTTTGCAGATAGTTTAATCCATTTCCAAGCTCCAAGATGGTCGCAGGATGTGTAGGTAAGATCCAGCAGACCTCCACCAGGACACACCCAGGGAAGTCAGGCCTCTGCAATGGACCCCTGCACTCACTGCTCAGTACAATGACAAAAACGCTACAAGATCATGTTAGAGGGGTCAAGGCTTAAGGTTGAATCCTGCTAGGATTTGCATGGAAGCTGATCCAGTGATGAGCTGGGGACATTCAAGATGGGTAACCAAAGGAAGCCACATCATCCCTTTGCAACCATTACAGAACTAATCAGCCCAAATTCCCTCCTGATTTCCTCCCTTCCTTGGGAGAGGCTTTTGACCTTTGAGCTAGCATTTTAATATATTCTGGAATTTCAAATTTTGTACATAATAAACTAGTTATTTTCAGGTACTTCAGATATAAATAACTCCAATACAAAACTTTAACTTGTTCTGGTACTCAGTCATGCTATTTTTAACTGAAAATATAAGAAATAGGTTTGAAAATCTTTAGCAACATTTTTCCATTTTTCCAGCAATTCTGACACATTAATTTATTTTGTTGGACTTTTTCCTGAAGGACATTGAATGGCCGGTATGCTTCACAGAGAGCAAAAGAAAAAGGAAAGGAGTGGGTACAGGTAAGGTGGAAAATCAATAAGTCACTTGGGTGCATGTATAAATTCAGGCAGGTGAGCCCTCTTTAAAGCCAGGTTCCATATTGTAGGCACTCCTTCCAACAGTTAATGTCCAGAAAAAAATGGAAAAAATAGCCAAAATGTAAAACATATTAAAAATCTTAATTAAAAAGGAACGGACACTTTGTCAGGCCTATATTCTGCATTGATAGGGCACCAGAAATTGACCTTAAAAATTTATCATACAGATTACAGCTGTTAACAACCACATTAATCTCTTTCAAAATAAAATAAAATTTCTTAAAAAGTGCAAATCATTTTTTGTTGACTGCCAGATGACAAATCTCTTTTTTATTTGCCTAAAAACTCTACACGATCAAATTGTACGTAAAATGCAAGATCGTAATTCCTTTTTCTCTGGCTCCTGATGAGATGGCAGCATTACAGGGTCCTTTATGTGCTTTTCTATGTAACTTTGCACTCAATGCAAGTTTTGTCCATGGCATCAATGTGGAGATTTTCTGTCTCACAGAGATGTGACCCACACTGCTGGACATCCTCAGCCTGAGCACTTCAGCTTCTCCATGAATTGCCTGCAACTTGTGACTTAACTCTTGTTCTTTTTGCCTGGGGTGCCCACGGCTCCAACCAAAGCAAACTGTCCAGTGTCACACTTCCACTCTGGAGCAAACACCCCTCAGGAATGATCTTTTTTACTTCTACAAAGACAGTAAGAGACTGAGTCTACATGGAAGAGGCTGCTGACAACCCCGCACACAGTCATAGCCAGGTATGTGACAAAGTCCAACTAAATCCTATTAGGGAATAATACAAATGACGGAGCTTAAAGAATACAGTTACCTCCTAATTAGACAGCCCATAAATCTGCTCAGAACCTTCAGAACTTACCAACAGAACAAGAATCTCAAGACCTTCCACTGGGTTTCATTTTAACAGACCTGTTGTCCACTGAACCAACAACTCCATTGCTTACAGACAAGATATTTCATCAACTTAAAAACTATTAAAAGATGATTATGCACTGAGCTTTCCTGAAATTGTGTAACATTTGCATGGTATAACACATACTCTTACTTGTTCACTGCAGACTGATTCAAAGTGCTATAAATATGTTTGCCCTTTCTGCTAAGCCCGCCTAAGGGATTAGCAACCCCCCAAAAGTTCAGTTGAATATTAACTGCATTAACTTTGCAGACTGTAACATACTGTTACACTCAAACAGCCTACGGTGTGGTATGGATGACTTGCTTAATAAAAAATGTTTTCTTGCAAAGCCCGATTGCTAGAAAAAAGAATTTGCTCTGTCAAAGGGGGTGACCTCTTCCATTTAACTTCATAAAGCAACCAAACAAAAGGCAGAACTTCACAGGGATGTCCAGAGAAATGTTTATCATTTCAACTGTCAAACCAGATGGACTTCCCTTGGCAACACAGCACCAGCTCCACTCTACGTTAGAAATTAAGTCAGTTCACCATGAAAAAAACCCTGTGAAATACAGCAGCAAAAGTGTTCACATTACTATAGTAATGTGAACTCAAAAACTGTAAAAGAAGTATGTTTGCTTACTTACTTTGTTAAGTAAGAAGTGCTTTGCATGCCAACTCCCATAAAAACCTTGTGTGCTGGAATACTCTTCAGCACAATGTTATACAGCAGTGAAGACAAATAAAAAGAGGAGGAAATATTTAAAAGTTGGAAGAGGGAGACTTGATAGGAGTGTGAAAGGGAGCTGACTTGATAGCTAGTGACAAAAGTCAAGGAAGAATAGATTCTTGAACCTCTCAAGCAAAAAGCTCCCAGGCAGAGGCGAGGGTTGACTGGAAGTATCTGATCAAAAGACAAAGAAAGGGAAAGAGAAAGAGGAAAATGAGAAAGGCAGGGAGAAGTTTCTTAAGGTTATGAGGTAAAAAGTATTCAACAGATTTGCTAAAATACTTTTAAAGATTAAACAGCCCTCCTTCATTATAACTGCAGTAATAAAAACCTAGAACCTGTCTATTATGGTTTGAAAACAGAAATTGCATAATATGGCGTTTATTTTCTTTTATAAAAAATATACAAAACACAAATGTTCTCTATGCTGCTGTGGGAACACACAAAAATACCCAAACCTGTATCCTGAATGCTGCAATGAAACCTTTCTCATTTGGTCTTCAAGGATCACGTCTGTATCAATTTCTAAAAACATACCCTCCCATACAAGGGATTTGGGTGTAACAGAAAATAAATCCAAACTTTGAGAATTAGAAACCATATTTCTTCATAATGCTGGACATTTACTTGCTCCTGCCATTCACCATCACCATTATGTTGTCTAAAAATGGAGACCAACAATAGATGTAGGTAATTACATAAGAACCTAAACTGAAGAGAGCTTCAGACCACAGCATTAAACTCAAATTAAAGCTTTACAGGAAAAGAGAAATGTTTCACTCCTTGCAATCACCTCCCTCCCTCAAACACACACTGCACACCTGCTACCCACCAGCCAGATGGGACTGAATTCTCCTGAATCAGATCCTGGATTTTTAGGCTCAGCTTGAGTTCAATTGGATTTCAAGACATGGAAATATATTATCATTTCACATTCAAAAAATTGTCCAGAAGCTCCTAGTTTCAGTGCTGCTTGCACTGAATTAGATATGTATTAAAGTGGGATTATTGCCCCAAATGTGCTAATACAAATAAATAAAATGCAGCTTTGCATCAACATTTAATTCAATTACACATGCCCACTTAATACATGAAAAACAGAAACAATTTGATTTTATATCATCAGTGTGTTAAGTGAGATTGGGAATTTAGCTAATTTGCAGTGACCAGTAGAGTTCTTTTAGAAGTCCACAAAGGTAATTTAGCAGCCCAAACTCACTTAAACATTGTAGGAACTGTCCTTTAATGCACAGGTATCATAAAATATTAACACACGTTAAGAAAAAACTGGGGAGCATTATATTCCTAGAGAATTTGCTAAGCTTGCATATTGGAACATTTGTTGTCAATAAAGTTTCTTCAGTAAAGAGATCTCTAGAAAAAGATCTCTTTTTTCCTCCCTCCAGTCCAGCAGCACAGCTCCACCAAGTCCCTGTTGCCTGCACTTCAGTGGAGTGCCAGCAACGGGCAAAGTCACACTTTTCATTGGGGTTGGTCTTTCCCCACCTTTTCCTCTGGTCCCGAAACCACCTTGAGACAGGCAGGGGGTTAACCAGTTGCCGGCCATCAGCGAGCTGCTCTCCGCAGGGGCCGCGGGCATCTGGGAGCTGCTGCTGGTGGTGTTCCGCCAGAGCCGCGCCTGGCAAGGGCCAAGGAGCAGGAATGTGAGTCCTGCCTGCTTGGCCAGCCTTGGGCTGACCTTTAGTCGTAACGGGGAACAGGAGTTTTGTTAGCGAACACAGAGTTCTGCTCTACCCATTTCTTAAATTGATTATTTTATTGATGTAAAGTGCCCAGGTGCCCTCACGACAGTCACTAATATAGATTTTGAAAATAAAATTAATTAAGGGCCAGTCTGGACCACCTTTACTGTCACCACATAGTACCCTTTTCTACAAGTAACAATGCTATCAACCAGAGAGCATGAGTGGAGTGTTTGAGGAGTATTTCATTACATCCCAAAACACCTGACCATGGAGGTCAAGATCACTGTCACCTATCTATGCATACACACACACACACACAGACACACATTCCCTCTCCTCTCCTACCTTCCAAAAGGGGAACCGAAGCACAGCAAACTTAACCAGAGTCAGAGCTGTGCCGCTCCGGGCTCCATCCGTCCGGCACACGGCACAGGGAGCGCGGCACGGAGCGAGCCTGAGCGGGAGCAGAGCAGCCTGCCACGCAGGCTAATCTGAATTACACTCATCCAGCCCTCGAAATGGTTCCTCATTAGCTGTGGGTTAATGGAGTCCCAATGAGTAGTGTTATTTTCATCCCCTGCCTACTGAACACAAAATTCATTTGCAAATATCCTGTAAAATACTGCAAAGCAAGCCAAAGAGATATGACAACATAAGAGGCATACTATTTATGGAATGCACTTACCATCATTTAGAAAAGGAAGCTGACATGAGCAACAGCCTAAATTTAGCAACACATTTAGTTTTTATTCACTAGTCACAATGACAACATTTTAGAAGGCTACCGCACACCTTATGCACCGAAAGGTTCCACTGAAATCAAGACAGACTTTGATCTGAAAGGAATTCGGGATCAGCTCCTTAATGAATACAAGACTGAGTTAAATTAAGGCAATCACCATCTTGACTTTCTATTCCAAGTAGATATAAAATTACATTGATTGCAGGAAATGGTGGCATTCAAACAATATTGCAATGGCCAAAGCCTGAAAGCTAAATTCATTGTCAAGCTAAACTAGGCTTTCAGAGGGCACCATTTGATTTGAAGCAAAAAAGCATCTGCAAACCACATATTTTCAATTAATAACGTAAAAGGCAGAGAGTAAGAAAGGAAAAACACAGGTCAATATGCCACATGCCACTCAAATAAGCAGTCTCTGCATGAAGATACTGTGCATATATATATATACATGTACATATATACACGCGTGTATATATATATATATGTATATATATATATATACACACATGTGAATGCATGCAAGTGTTTTGGGCTGGTTTAGGTTTTTTTAAGGCAGCCTTTACTACGAAGGCCAAATTTGAGATCCAAAAAGGCACAATGCATCTCTGAACAGCCTGACAGTGCTCTTTTCCCCACACTATCTTTAATTCAAGTGTAATTTCAAATCAACAGCACACAAAGTTAAACCTAGTTCTTTTGAAAACTCAGAAAAAGAATTAATTCGAACCCTTACCTTTGGCACCTTAAAGACTTTTGGCCATGACTTACCTGTATAAATAGAAAGAACTAATTTACTACAGAAATGCCCATGGGCAAACATGTTCTGGCTAATGAAGTGTTCAGCTTTTGCATGATTAAGCAGCTGGTGGGGGTGGTGTAAAAATCACAGGGCATAAAATAATAAGAAAAATTGATTAGCAGCTCTCTTTTAAAGCACTCTATGAAAAAATTCCTTATTTTTGCTGAGCAGTTGGAAAGTGACTGTACAGAAAGATAGACTTGAATGACTTACCAAGGAGTCAGGCAGAGACTGCACCAGGCACTCACTCCTCCAAGACCTGCATCGCAGAGAGGTTCAAGTGAAAAGCAAGATACCAACCAGCACCATGGCTGGATTACTTATACAACAGGTCCTGCCACTAGTCATAAGGGTAATTTTCTACTATATTGCAAAAGACATTATATAAAGTTAAAACCATGATTATGCCTTGACTCAGTTCAGTTTCTTCCCCAATGCTCTACACTTGAACACTTGAGCTGGCCACAGCTATTCCCACGAGCCAATTTAAAAATCACCTCCATATGAGCCCAAGGATTCACATGCTACTTAGAAATAATAAGCATATTTAGGTGATGCTGCATAAAAAAATGGGGTTTGCGCTCACTAGGGACAAAAATCCTCTTGCCCTTCCCATCCTGTACAAGAGGTTCCTTACAAGCTCACATGCTCTGCCCTCAAAATAGGACCTAATTAGTGTACAAATATTTGGCAGACAGGTCACGAAAATAAATTTATCATTAACTCTCCCCTAAACCAAGGCAGGTTATCCTGGAGCAGTTTCACTTTGTACACATTTGCTCTGGGTAACCCCTCAGCTCAGGTACAACTGGCATATAACCGTTTCTTTAAGAAGAAAGCCCACACCTTTTTACGGCATGGCATTACTCTGGAAATACGAAAAAGCTGCTCGCATAAAACATATGTACCAGGAATAAAAAATAAAAGCAAAAATTAAAGTTACAGATAATTCTAGACAGTCCATTGTAATAGTCACAGTCCCTCTTTAACGTCATTACTTCTATCGAAAATGCATGTTTTGCACCTATTTATGGACTTTCAAAGACTGGTTTACAGCTATCTACCATGGGACACACAGGCAAAGAATTTGCACCTCAGGGATTAGCAACGTGTTCCAGTCCTGGGAATGCAACCATAATTCCAATGCTGGGAACCTACATTAACTCCCTCTGGCAATACACAAGCTGTCCCCTTATATCTACAGCTGATTTCTAACCACAGACATTGCCTCCTCAAGAGTCCTCTCTTGTGGTATGTGGTGGTATATGACATACCCTCATATGCCCAGTTACCTGGATATTATTCAATTCTCAGATCATTCTGGTACACCATGCATGCTGTGGCTCAAAATATTCAATCATACCATGGGAGTCATTGTGAGGAACAATAATTTTACCTGAATTAAGAGTTATTTTTTATGAGAAGAATCAAAGGAGAACTCTGAAGCCCATTTTCCCTCTTTTCATGACTCCTGTATTTACTTTAATTCCCACTTCCTGACGAAGATAGTATCATTTAAAATGCACCCAAAGAAAGACTTTTCCATGCAGTTTCCCAATAGCAACCAGGCAGATTATCCTGAGAACAGATCACTTCACATGTACACACCGAAAAACTGGTCAGGCCCATGCAGGTTAAATAACTCTACAAATATTCCATGGTGGTCTTTCTTTCTTATCAGGCACATCTGAGAAATTTTCTCACTAACTTCATGGTCAGTCAAGACTTCTGGTATCAAAGAGGATTTTGCCCATTTTCAAGGCATTGCTGAATCACTGGATCTTTATACACTTGCACAGCTCTTGCTTTCAAGCCTCCTCTAACTTTTTGGAAATGTTTTTACATATTAACACTTAAGAAAGTGGGCATAGAGCAGACATGAGCAAACTGAAATAGAGGAAAACTGAAAACACTGGCATTTCTCTCAATACATCAGTTGTGAAAGTGCTATTTCCAGTGAGAATTCATTATAAAAAGTGAAATTTCTAGTAAAGCAAGAAATGGTATTAAATTCCACTTAAGTCTAAATTCTATGGTCATATTTGAAACATAAGCCATTTCTAAAATGTCGTGTATTTCTAACTCTGATGAACTGCGACCCTGACAACACCGGAGCTTGTAAGCTGTGTTTGAAGCTATTTTCAAACATGGTAACAGCCTAATATGGTTACAACACAATTTATTAATTGCAGCTATACTTGCTAAGAAATTATGCTGTGCAGTATCTAAGTAACATCATAATTTTAGCTAGCCTGCTTGTTTCAAAAGTAATTTTATTTTAAAGTCTGTTTGCTACGGAAAGTGAATGCTTGTTAAAACTGTACTTCCTTAAAGGAATTCAGAAACACAGATACGAGGCGCAGCTGGTTTACAGAAGGCAAAACCTAATTCTTCAGACCTGTGCACCATACTCCAAAAGCTTTATGTAATTATCTGTTTGTTTACTTTTGAGCAATTGCTCTGGAAGAGCCCCCCAGTGAGTGTTTGTTGTGTGCTCTGCAGAGGGGTCAAGCACAACATACAGGCTGCACACCGCAGGTTTGCCTTCGGAGAACAAGCATACACAAAGGTATTTAGGTGCCTAATTCCACTTATATCCACTCTCAGTGAAATTGATAGAGAGTAAGTGCCTCTGAGGACGTGATCCTTTGACATAAGTGTGGATTCCTCAAATGGATCCAGGTCCACGTTTATATGGATACCAAAACAGCAGAAAATTAGAACACCCTACTTTGTGGATTCCTTATCCTCTTCTATATTGGAGTTTCTCTAAGACCATGGTTCCTGGTAGAGAACATAACAGCCAAACAGGTTGGTCTAATTAAACAGAGTTTTTAATACTAATTAGGAACAACATGAGCATTAACAATCAATAGAACACCTTATGCCACTACTGCTTAAGTCTGCTTTGACTACTTCTGGTTCAGCTGTACCCTTGAAGCATATTTGGAGGGTTCTTCCTGACATCCTCCCACACAGCATCAATTTTTAGCAACAATAATCTTTCCCATTACATTAGAAATTAGGTAAGCAACATTGTTAACCTATGTGATGCAGCTACAAGTCAGATGTAAAGTGCCAAAAGGTTGGTGTTACGGGTTTTTGAGTGTTTTTGTTGTTGGTTCTTTGTTTGGTTTGGTTTGGTTTTGGTGAAGTATTTTGATCCCTTCTAATGTGATTATACACCTGACCAGTGAGTAACACAGCATAATATTCACCACGCTGCAAACAAGTTGCATACAGACTTGTTTAAGACACACATCCCACTCAGGAGCAAGCAGAACCATGCTCCACCATTTACTGTACACTCAGCAACTCACTTCCAAATTCATATGAAATAACAATGCAATCATTTTTTTCAAAAGTCATTTAAAACTCTTTCTGAGTAACTTCTTAAGGACAGCTGGAAAGAAAGTAATATGTCTTAAGTACAGATAAAAACAGAAAAACCTGTAAAGCATCTTTTCCAATTGAGAGGCTCAACTGCTAAAATTAGTTCTTGGCATTTCTCCTTTGGGTGCCAGTTCAGATCTTACTCCAAATGACCATTAACAATCAATCCTACTGACTTTGAAATAATCCACAGCTACTCACTAAGAACTTTTTTGCCGATTAGGTGCACACAATCTCCTCACAAAGCATCGCATTCTCATACCCTTATTTTAAAAAACACACTTTTGTCCCAGTGTCCCAAAACTAACTGTACAAACACAAAGAACTCAGATGCCCTCTCAACCCCCACTGGAAGTGACAAGTGAGTCCTTCTAAAATTGCAGACACATACTGTCAAGTGCAGGTGTTTGTAAACAAGTTTAGAAATGTTTCTAATTATAAACCACAGGAGTTAAAATTAGTAGTCCAATCCACTAGCCTTAAAAAAAAGAATTTCCAAAAGTGTTCATCTAAATGAGAGCAACCAGTGATGTTTCATTTAGTAACACGAGCAGAATTCTGTGCCAAGCAGCACACTGCTCTTTATCGAACTTTCCACTATGAGTTACATTATATTTCTTAAAAAAAAAAAAAAAAAAAAAAAAAAGGATTTGGTAAGAATTTTAATTTGCTGTCATACTATGATACTGTATATTTGAAAGTACAATCTAAAAATACCCTATTCACAGGTCTCCCGCATTTTGTGTAATTATAAAGAGGAAAAAAAATGTTCCCAAATCTTCTGAATCTGTCTTGGCTGACAACATCAAAGTTCAGCTTTTATGGGAAGCTTCCCACGCTGACCTTCTGAGAACTCAAACCAAACTCTGCTTGAAGGAGCCTTACTCTTCTGGATGAAGTTCTCCTCAATAACCTCAACTACTGCAAAGCTTGGCTTGCCTGGCACAAAACTGCGGAGAGACAAAACTCGGCAGGGCAGTCCGGGAGCTCTGGCTGATGGAGATCTTGGGATGCTGTCACTGAACTTGAGATATCTCAAGTCTTGAGATATCTTGTCTTCACTACTTTGATGTGGAGCTCAGAAATGCAGCTCTAAGGAGCCACGTTCTTCAACCAACGCTTCAGAAAGAGGCTGAGAAAAGGCAACTCCTGCAGCCCTCATACACTATTTACAGTGCACTATGATAAGATAGTGCAGGCACAAAGATGGACTTTAGCCTTGCAGAAGTTTAGGGATAGAGCAGAACTAAGGGAGAGGGACCTCTTTTAAGGGGAAAAGAAAAAAATATTAAATCTTATTATTTCTTAAAGGAAACCTAACAGCACATATTAGCATGTCAGAATAGCTTCTGCTGATTACAAGTGAGCAAACATGAAACAATTGCCAAGAGGCTCAACTATGGCCTTGATTCAAGAACAGAATAGTCTCCTGCTGCACTGTCCTGAAGAAAATGGAAAGGAACATGAATGAAACAATGAGGACCTGCTCCAGGAACAAGGACGGACTGGCCTTGCCCAGCAGATATTCCTCTGTTCCCCACCTACAGCAGACAGGTGCTGCGAGGGGCAGGGAAACAACAGCTCTTCATCCCCTGCACAGCCAGCTTCCTCCTCCTACTCCACTGGGACGTTAAATCACAGAGGAAAAGCCCCAACCCATCTTCCTCAAGAACCAGGACAGAAAGTCAGTTGCCCATGTCTCATCACAGTTAGGGAGCTATTTCACTTAATAACCACTATCCATCCCTTCCTTTTCGTTCCCTTCCTTTTCTTTTTAGCCTTTGCTCTGTAAAAATAATAGTGTAAAAGCTATTTTTTTCTGGAGAACCTTTTGAAATTCACTGCATTCAACGACATGACCATACCAATCTAGTGCTGTACAGTCTTGTACCCAGCAAGTGCAACGCTTTCAAAGCAGGAGTGTTGCAGGTGGCATTTGCTTTGCTGCAAGTCGTAACACCATAAAATAATGGAATGGTTTGGGTTGGAAGGGACCTTAATGGTCATCTAGTTCCAACTCCATTCCAATGGGCAGAGACAGCTTCCACTAGACCAGGTTGCCCTAAGCACCATCCAACCTGGCCTTGAAAACTGCCAGGGCTGAAGCATAGTTTCTCTTGGCAACCTGTTCTAGTGTCTCACCATCCTCACAGTAAAAAATTTCACCCTAATACCTCATCTAACCCTGCCCTCTGTCAGTTCAAAGCCATTTTCCCTCGTCCTATCATTATACCCTGGTAAAAAGTGTGTCCCCATTTGTTCTTACAAGTCACCTTTAGGTACCAGAGAATATAAAATCTCCTCAGGGACTTCTCTTCTCCAGGCTGAACAAGTCCAACTTCTCTCTGCATAGGAGAAGTGCTCCAGCCCTCAGAGAATCTTTGTGGCCTCCTCCAGACTCACTCCAATGGGTCTATATCCTTCCTGTGCTGGGGACTCCATAGCTGGACACAGCACTCCAGATGGAGTCTCACCAGAGCAGAGGAGAATCCCCTCCCTCAGCCTGCTCACCATGCTGCTTCTGTTGGAGCCCAGGAAAAGGTTGGCCTTCTGAGATGCAAGAGCACACTGATGGCTTTAATTGAGCTTCTCATCAACTAACATGGAACTGCTCCTCTCTCAAGCCATTCCTTGTTTTTTCAAGCCGCTTCCTTTTTTTTTTTTTTTGGACATAAGTAAGGGATGGAGAAACCACTTTGGTGAAGGGACCACAGCTATTGGGAGCAGAATGAAGGTGCATCTCACCTGCAGCTGGTGGCCTCTACCCCTCTTTTCCTAGGCTTGGGTACATCATCCCTTTCCTGGCTGGCTGCTGTGAGAGCTCCCTCTCCTGTTCCAGTTTAACCAACGTTACACCTTGTCCTCCTGGAAGCGTGGCCTGAGTGAACACAGCAGGTTCTAAGAGAGCCTCAGCAAACCAGGTTTCTTGCTACAAACTGACATCACATTAATTTTCTGAGGGGGAAATAGTATAAAATTCCAACCACAGCCTATGAAAATTTATGTCTTTATAAAATATAGATTTATAATCACATGCCCAAGTTGGTATACATACTGTGGATATTGTGTATATACAATATATACACATATATATCCACATGTGTATGGGCACACACGCACACATAGCATTGCAAATCTTTAATGCTACTAACCTCACTGCTATTTTAATTCAAAGCAAGGATAAAAATCATTAGTTTCTACACGCCCATTTAAACTTCTGAAGGTACCCGTACTGGACTCATCTAGAAAAACATTTTTTCTTAAATAAATACATACTGGAGCTGTGTTTGCAAGTCTAAAAAAAACCAGGCTTTTCACTGGGTATATAAATATTTTAATTAACAATAAGTATGTATTTAGGAGATTCTGCATCAAAGTCTAGATCAGATAGGGCAATTAACCCATTACAGTTTTCTAAGATATTAGATGAAAGAATATACATTTAGGAAATGCATAATCGACTTAAATGAAGCATTTGAGTGGTAAAATAATCTCAGATAGTGCTTTATTTCTAATATTTTCTGCATGCTCAAAATGAAAGCATGAAGAGCAGTGCAATTGCATATATCTTCTACCAAAAATAGCTGAAAAATACTATAGAAGAGTGCCTGCTGGGTTGGTTATAAAAGTAAAGTATAATCCATTAACTGCTAATTAGAAGCATCAGAAGCAGGCTTTGCTGCAATAAGAGCTGGCCCCTAAGTAGATGTTTCTGTAACCATTTAAAGGCACAGGGTTTCTCCAGTTGCTGAGAATGGAGCTTGGATGGTTTCAGCATAAAGGCCATGTGAAAAGAGACTATGGCACTTGGCCATGTTACCCAGCTGTTTTCTAAATATGATGACAGGTGCCATTTTTTCCATTTGATCGTGGAACGTAATACATCTTCAAACAAATTTTCCCCAACTAGTCTGGTGCAGTTACATTTCAGAGATTCAAATATAAGAATGTTTGCTTTTTCTCTCTGACAGACACATATTGTAGAGTCTTTGGCAGATATTTCATTATCAGCCTTTTTCTCAAAGCTGAATTTTCAGTTTATGTGTTATTTTTCTTTGTACTGCCATTGTACGAGGGAAAGAATAAGCACTTGGGCAAAGGATTTAATTCTGAAGGAATTATAAAAGGGGTAGGGGGAAGCTATTTATAATTAGACAATAAATTTTACTGAGATAAGGAAGAATCCTTTTCCTCTCAGTTCACTACTTCCTAAAGGAAGGGAAGTATTGCCATAATTTCTCCTGGTCAAACTCAACTTCTTTCCTACCACTGAAAGGTCAAACAGGTCTTTTGATCCATTTGCCTATGAAAAGGTCCTAAAGGGTTAGGGCAAAAAAGGGTGAAGCCAGAAGAAATCCCAGTACTCCAGCTCCCTGTAGAAGTACAGAAGACACAGAAAGCAGCAATTATGGACATGAACAACAAAGAGATGATGCCTTGAAAAGGACCACAGGCTCCAAACCCCAGCCATGCTGCATGTGGAGCCAAAGGGAGCTCAGCCTCCTCCAGGGCTGGAGTGGCCTCGAGCAGTGTAAGAGGACAGGATACAAGCCAGGCTGCACAATTCAAAAAAAGCAAGAAAAAACCAAGCAGATAAGTAACTTCCCGTGTTAAAAAAACAGATGTAGCTAGCACAAGGGGAAATGGTTCAGGTCTATGTTTTAGGCTTTTCATCTCCATGGATCAATCAACTAGTAAACACAGGAAGAAAATTTGTGTGGGGCAGGAAATGAGGGCATTTAGCTTTTTTCTTTCTGTCCTATTTTCATTTACAACACAGAAGAAACTGAATTATCCTTAAAGGGTGAAATAGGGGCATCCATTAAGGCAAATTATTAGTAACAAATAATTTTAGAAAGGTAAATATCTAATAAACAATAAAATTAAGATTACAGTAGAAACAATAAAATCAAATTTAGTTTAAACCAGTGTCTTAAATATTTCTCAGCCCTGGAAGAAGCTCTTACAAGGCAGATGAGTATATCTATTTTCATTCTGTATGTAAGAAAACAACTGTAAAATGCCCCAAAGCCACGGAGGGAGTCAGTGTCAAAGACATGATTAGTAGTTCAGAAGTTATCTGATTCGGGTCACATGGTGTTCCAAAAACCATACCTAAATATAGCACGCAAGAGATCCGCACAAAGAGCAATCCCATGATGGGAGCACACTAAACTCTCCACAAAATTAATTAGGGTTATTTTGAGGCAACCAAAGGAAAGCAAGAAGGAAAGAAAAAAAAAAAAAAAAAGAAAATCAATCCTTGCCCTGCCCAGTTCTGCAAGAGCAGATGTCTCTGGTATGAACAAGCCTCAGTGTGCAGCCCAGGCAGTCAGGGGGATGGTTCCTGGGGAAAACCCCACACAGCACCAGTGTGGAAGGTGGGTAGGGGGCAGAGTGCGGCTGTATAAAGGAAAACAGCTCATTGGCGAAGAGGATGACTTTGTCAGCAAGGGGACCAGCAGGAAGCCAATACTTGAGGTCTACTGTTGCTGTTAGTAGCATCCTTCTAACACAGAAATAAAACCACCTTTTTGGAAAGGTAAGGTCCATGTAAACAATACCCTTGGCACAGATCAAAGACTCTGAGAAAAAAATGAATGCTTCCCAAAGTAGAATGGAAAGAAAACTCCCTTTTGGAAGTTGCTACCCCTGAAATCCTCCACTAGCTTTGCCCCCTGACAAGGAGGAGGATTTTCTCACACAGCCTAAAGAGCTACTTCTCACAGCCTTCTCTATGTGTAGGCATAAGGAGGAACCTCATGGAAAAGCACACAGATCCTCAAAAGGCAGCAGGAGCAGGAGAAAGAAACGTTCCTCACGTTTTCTGAGTTTCTTTTGGTCCCTCTCTGTCAAGTGGGCACATTTTTTCCTGAACACTGAATTGCCATGTGGCTTCTGACCTCTGCTGACCTACAAGCTGATTTCAGCCAGCTGGCCTAGTTCACTATTTCCCTATAAAATCTATTTTTAAAAATTAAAAAACTCCGCTGGTGAAGGCCATGGCAAAAGTTTTAGGGGGACCACAATCACCAGTTTACTTGGGCACCACCTTTGCTCCTAAATACCAGGGGGAACACCAATCTTCCCTCAAGCACTAGAACGTGCAGACGCAGGCAATGCTGAAGCAGGGGCTACAGAGAGCATGACAAAGTGCAGGACAAAGCTGAGAAGAGGCAGAGTTGAGAGGAGTGCTGCTGTCAGCAGGCAGAAAGCAGACTCTTGAGCCCAGACCACGGAGCAGGTGCTCCAGAAGGCAGGTAACCAAACAGAGTAAGCGTGGACACAAACTGCAAATTTCGGCTCCAACGCTTCAGGCCATTAGCAGGTGCTTCAGGCAGTCATCCAAATCAAAGTAAGAAAGTGGAAAGAGCCAAATGCTGGTTAAAGAGCTTTGCTAACACGAAAATCCCAGCACGGGCAGTTAAAACACTTCCCCAATGTGGGAGCAGGCTAATAAGGAAAAAAGAAACAAACAAAAAGCATATGCGATTTTTGTAAAAACGGCTGTGTTGGGGATTTTACTATCATGTAGTTTGAGCCCCAAGATGCAAATGTTGGCTGGGATGCTGAGATCAGCAGTTATATGTCCTCAGGTGGTTAGAGACAAGACAGAAAAGAGCTGGCATTTGGGGAAAATAGAAGGCCCATTTGATAATGCTTCACTTGAGCTTAAGAGGGTTTCCCCTGTGGGTATTGTCCCAAAGAAAGCTCCAGGCAAGTTTAGAATGGTTCATTACTTGTCACATCTAGAAGGTGAGTCAGTTAATGATTACACTGACTCCCTTTTGACTTCAGCTTCACGTGTTTCAATCTGAGAACTGTGCTCTCATCAAGTCAAATACCACTCACCACAAACAGAAATATGGAGGGTATCTGCTTTTCAGATGCTCACGGCACAACTGTAGTTATCTTATTTTTCAGGATTTTCCTGGTGCTTTGCAATCATATTTTTGGTAGTTAATACACAGCATTTGCAACCCATGTTCAGGGGGTGTCACTTTTCTATAATAACAGAGTTCAGAGACCTGGCACTTGCTTTATTGGGATTAGTTTCCAAAGGGCCAAATACTGAGGTCTTGAAGTTATCCTTGTAAAATCCAAATATCTACTACCTCAAGGGTTAATTCCCCAAGGTCTCCTCAACCTGGAACAACACTACCTGGTCTAATTTACCTTACACAGACATAAGAAATAGAACTGGCTACTCCAAACAGTTGTTGGTGCAGGCTAGCTATACTGGCCAATGACAGTATATTTTAATCAGATGGTCACTTGAACATTATTGGTAAAGCTCTCCTCACTGAGGCTTGCATCCCTTGCCAGAGGCTAGCAGGCTTGACAGAAGGAGAGAAACAAATTCCTTTTATCAGAGTAACATGAGTCAATATGTGGAAAGATACTTCCATCTGCTCTGTGTTTCTGGTGACATGACATTACTGTACAATTTGGTATACATTTATAACAGAATAGATAAAACAAGATGGTTCAGCTGCTATCGTTTATGTTCTGCATGTACGGGGAGTTCTCTCAAGGCATTTTCTATAGGAGTGGCTAAGACTCACTACGGAAATTCTGAGGGGAAAAAGCATGTTGCTGTTTATTTCAGAGTTAATGCCACAGACAGACAACTATGGTGCACTTCCAAAGAACAAACAAATTCTCTTCCTCAAACTGCTCTCCGAGGAGATGCATTTGGTGAAGTACAGGAATCGCCAAAGGAACCTGCTGCATCCAGCAACTTGCAGACACACACAACCTACTAAGCACAACCTGTGAGGAGAGTGGCCTGAGCTGTTTCTGCATTAATTCTGTGTCCCTGCATGTTACCAGATCCCTGGGACTTTCATGGTCTGTGGGCAGCAAATCGGCTGAGCCAAAAGAGAAGGTTCCACCTGACTAGGCCAGGAGGAGCTATATTAAGCTTGTCTCAGCTGGAGGTCATTCTGCATATTTTGAAGGCTACTTTCTTGGTAGCTGGTCAAGCAACCAGTGACCAGAAATTAAGAACCTATCCATATAACATCCATAATACTCAGAACAGTTCTGAAGTCCAGACCCTACATATATAAAGTTCTTAATTTCCAAAATGTTTGACCAAAGCCATTTCTCTCAGGACCAAGCAGGCTTTCAGGTTTGCTAAGCAGTTGCTTCATGTCTCATTTCTGGTAGGCTGCTGGTAGCCCTGCAGCCAAGAATTCATTTTCACAATTCCAAAACATTTTTTGATACTTCCTGACCAAATGGCTTTGCAGTAGAAATTGGTTTCTGTCACCATCTGTTGTTCCATAGTTCGGAAGGGCTAACATTTTCCTTCAAGTGGGAAAAAGTTGGGGAGGATGCATGGCCAATACGAATGGAATAGATACTCTTTTCCTTACTGTCATTTTATAGGAAGGCTTGGCCTATTTCTCAGCAGCTGTGAAATTGTCATCAGCAGGATTCTTTACAAAGCTTGGTGGCATATGGAATATATTGCTCACTTCTTAATACTGTAAAAACAACCTTGCTGCATAACTGAGCTAGGCAAAGAAAGCAGGTGCTTGATAAAAAAAAAAATTATCATGCATCAAGAAGCCTCTATAGACTTTGTAGAAACTCTAGACAAGGATATTTTGGAGACAAGTATGGGTTTGAATCAACCAAATAATATTTTACAGAAGCCCCTAGGCTTCAGAGGTGGGACAATCCCTTAAAAATGAGCAGGTGAAATCATTGTGCCACAGGATCATATCATATTCTGCCATTCGCAAAGGCAATGTTCACATTCCACACTAAAGGGAAGTTTCATTCCCCCCACCCCTTGTAAGACATTTAAAACTGCCCTGCAAGGGTCCTGGCTCCATTTCTGATGTGGTAAGAGACTATTTATTTAGCATCAGTTTTAGACCATCTCTTTTTGTCACAGCCTGGCCTTATTTTTACAGCTTCTTAACCAAGAAGTAAATTAAACAAAATAATAACAATAACGATAATAACATAAGAAGTCCATGGCAAACCATATACAACGAATTGCAAACACAGGGCTAGAATTGCAGGAGTTTAGGTTCTCACTATAGGAGACACACAAAGAACAAAGGGTAAACGACTTTCTTGAATATGCTGGTATTTAAGTAGTCAAGAGCATTGAAAAAAAAAAAAAGCATGAAAATAAGATGAGGTATCATAAAAGGGATTATGATGTGCTGCAGTTATGTGCCCACTGCTGTATACTCTCCAGAGAATGTCCACTCAGCCATCCCTGCACATACACACACAGATATATTCCCGGTGATCTGTGCCCTGCTGTACCTAGAATGGCCCCACCAGCAGGTGAAACCAAAGGGCCACTTAGGCTGATTGGCTTGTCCGGGCCCATGGCAAAGAGCAGATGCTTAGTGAAGGTCATGGAGCAGGCGTATAGTGACAATTCCCCAGACTACTCTTCCCAACATCCATCTATTTGTGGCTCAGAGACTTCCTTTAACAAAATACATACAATTTTTTTCCAGATTACTGATCTGCTTTTAGAAATCTTCGCTTGCAGTTACAGATGATTACTCAGAGCAAGGTTCTCCAGCTACATTGCATGTTTCTTGTACTAAGTGAGCTATTACATGCCGATACGGAAAAATCCAGCCTGCTGCCCTCATCCCAGAGGGAAGGGCAAACTGAGTGTTTGGGCAGCCCATGCTACCTGAGCTGCCGCACAGGTCTTCTGTGCACAGTCCAGATGGAAAAGAGGCCTGCTGCAGCCATAACATTGCACAGCAGGAAAAGCCCCCCTATGATGACGGAAGTTTGGAAGTCCTCTCTTATAGGTTATGATTTTGAGCTGCACATGAACTATTAAAGCCATAAATACAGATCTGTCATCCGTGGGGCTCTGAAGCTACCCTTTGATCTCCTGTCACTGCTTTGATAAGTGGCCTTTTAGCAAAACAGGATAGGGAACACGCTGCTGGACACTGAAGAAGTACCAGCTACACGGACAATCACGGGACAGCGTGCACCTGTCACTTCCCCACAGTAACACACCAAGAGGGTCATCGCTCTTCCAGAGGCATCCAAAAAACCAGTTCTTGTTCAAGGTTCAATGTGTTTGCTATTTATGCACCTCCTCACTGCTCAAGTAACTACTGTAGCCTTTATCACCCAATAAAATTAAGCCAGAAAATGAGAGGCCAAAGGGAAGTGCAGTATGCATGAACAAAAGACTCTCCTAGCAGTTTCACACTCTAGACAGGCAATATACAAACCAAAAATAATGCAGACTAAAGCCTACTACCTAACTAATAAGGCTTAAATAATATTTAGCTCTTTCTATCATCTAGAAATCTCAAAATACTTTACAAAAGTGTGCAGACTGGGAAGAGCCAAAATGGAAGCTACTCCTAGGCATTCACTCTTTCCATTAGACTGCAGCACTACCTCCAAGTATGAGCACAATTCTCTTGCAGCTGGAATGGAGAGAAGCATTATGTGCATTAAAGGAATAGTTTTTCCTTGATTTCTTATGCACTGATTGCTTTTAATACATTGTTTCAGGCATTCTTCTTATAAAAGTAACAGCTTACCACGCACCTATGTTGCTCCAACTACTACTACTACATGTGCAACTAATACATGCAAGATGCAGTCCTCCTTTCAGCTACAGTAGGAATGTAGTCAATTATCAAGCAATAAATGCCTCTTCTCAAAACCTCGATACAAGGAAAAAGTAGATTTAACAATCATCAAGAAAGAATAAAAAATATGATGATAGAGGAAACAAAGATAAAACCAAGAGGAGTTTCATAGAAATAGGGAAAAGTTAATGCCTTAGTCCAAAAGAGACAGGCTTGCAGAAATTATCACAGAAGGAGTGTTTCATAACAAAATTCAAATGCCAGCATGGAGCAGAAATATTTGGAAAGCTTGAAGCCTTACTTTCAGCATGACCTGTCAAAATCAGCATGGAGAGGAAAGTCAGTTGAGAAAACATTCCTATGTTAACCGGCACTCTCAAATCAGAAAGCTTCTGTCAACAAGTTCTGCTCTTTGCTACAAAAGTGGGAATCCACAGTAACGCCTCAAAAGGCTGAGGATCAATTTCAGATTTACACCTATGAAACCACACTGATGATTTTTAAATATTTGTTGGACAACTTACATTTTGCATGCATCAATGCCTACGGATTTCTGGTCAAGGGCCATATATAATATAAATAGTGCATCAAAAGAAGCACTTGTCAAAGTTTATTTTTATTTGGTTTGGGTTTTTTAAGGTTTGTAGTGATAATACTATTGTTCAGACCAAAGGAAAAAAAATCCAGAAAAGAAAAAAAAAAAACACCTACTACCAAAATTTGATCTCCATTCTCTCCAGTTAGAACTGTTGGTGTTTGTGTAAACTCAGTTCAGGGAAGACATAAATAGCATCTTTTTAAGCTAATGACTTTCACCACAGGCCATCTAAAACAGGTGTTAAGAGTGGCCCTGAAACAGATCCCATCTGTGTTCACCTAAGTTAGCTTATTTTTGTTTTGCTCCATTTTAATGTATGTATACATCCTGCATTTTCAGCTTGTCTTTCCAGCCCACTCCCGTCCTCCGCATTCTCAATCTGTCAGCCAGGCTCCAGGGACAGGAATTAAGAATGACCACGTTTAAAAACTGCACCTCCCTCTGTCAACTTTACAGAAGCAGAAAGACTAAAAACTGAAAAGTTCCCCACAGTCTTTGCCTATTAAATCCCAACAGCAAGCCACGTTTTAGTGTCAAAGAACAGGGCACTGGCTTATGTTTCTGTGTGATGGAAGAGCTGGGGTACTCCTGTCTCTTTATATTTCACATCACACTTTGTGGAGAAAGTTGACAACACTGGGATGCTCAAAAACACCCTGTACTATAACACAGAGGAAGCAAGATGTTTGCTGAGAAATAGTGCTGACACTAGAGTACGGTTGATTCAGCATGAGTGATAAAAGCTTATTTTTGGTGGTTCAGGCAGTATTTGATTAAAATAGGATTAAATCCTCATCAGACTTGCTTAAAAATCATTTTACACCCATCCCATCAGTCTGCATCATTCTCCATCTTACAATATTTTCTACCAATTAAAAAAAAAAAAAAGAAAAGCAAGTCTCTGTTCATCAGATCAGCAAAGTGGTAGGAAAAGTCCTTGAAAAGACTAATGCAAGAAGGTAGAAGGAAGGATTCAGTCAACTGGCAACCAAACAGAAGCCTTCTGATATTTCCCACTGAGAAGTAACAGGATCTGGGCTATAGATATGTTTGTCAAACATATCTATAGCAGAGATAATTAAGTTAGTGCAGCAAACTAGGTGCATGCTTTGAAGTGTTCATGCAGTTGCTATACTGATTTTTCTTTCTCCTGGTAGGTTAAGCTCACCATCTCACACTTATTTGCAGACTCATGACCTACCCTCTGTCCTCATTATCACTTCGTTTCTGATAGTTGAACATCTTGGAAATGATATTCAAAGGTTTTGTTATAAATAAAGGAGACTAACAGAAGCCTAAATACAGACTTCTGTCACCAAGGAATAACTGCCTGGAATTTCTTATGGCTCCTTTCTGCCAAGGAGTTCACATAACTTTACAAAGAAACAAATATTCTTCTAAGCTAGATATTGCTATTTTTCCTTTTTCAAGGGCCTCGTGTGGTCAGCATCCAAAACCTTGATCCCCAGTTTCCTGTAACCAAGAAAAAAATGGGGAACTGACAGCATTCTTGCCCTCCTTTGCAAAAAGCCCCAAGGATGTTTCAATTTCTATACTGGTACCACTCAGAATAACAGGGTCAAAATATAAAACAGAAAGCTTTAAACCCACATCTTTGGCAGTAATTTTTTATTCCACAATATTACCAGCAGTGATACCTTTCCTGTAAAGATCAAGCCTAACACAATGGTGAGGATTCTGCTGGGGTTCTCGTCCCTGGAATGAGCAGCACCCAAGTGTGCAGAGCCTACAGTGATATCCAGACTGATTCCCACTGATCTCAGTGAAGCCAAGACTCTTGCACGCTTTTCCATAGCATGGGGAGTGATTTCACATGCAAAGATCTTCACTTACCTACATCCTTCTACAAATCAGAGACTCCTCCACTGTTTGCTCTTCACCTAACTCAACAGTCTCCCCTTTTCTACATCAGGTTTCTAAGGCAAAAAAATATTATTACCTTTACTTAAACTAGTGAATTTCTAACTGGGATAGGACCCTGCACACACAACAGGTTCAAGACAGAGGCTTGTAGCCCAATAGACTGGATTGGGATATGCACTGCTGAATTTCTCTCCACCCAGAAGTAACTGGCATTTATTTCTGGGCAAGAGACACGATTATGATAAAGACAGCATATGCCCTTGTGCCTCCTCTGGCACAAGGAAATTATAGTAGAAATTATACAATTTCTACTTATTTTGTCAGAGACATGCATTTTGGGTATTTATGGATCTGAGAAATCCCAGATCAAAAATAAGCACCGTTCACAGGGCAAGACACTGCTCTAACTGTCCTTGTAGTGTCCGTGCTGTGGAAACACACGGCTTTCGTTTTCCAGTAACATCAGACATGCATCCATTTTAACCTATTCATTTGGCAAAAAAGAAAAAACACTCTCCTGGCTGCATTTGGTTGTTGCACCTACGTCTTTAATTTCCAACTTAGTTTGGAAACTTAGTTACGGTTACTGTCCCCAGTACTTCATTTCTCAGGACACTAACAAGCTGGCTGAAATCCTATTTCCATTTCATATGGGGGCAAAAAAATTCTCACCTGGAGTCCTCTACCTGTACCCATGAAACAACCCATAAAACTGCCCCAGAAGAGTCAAGCAGCAGACTTGCCTCTGATACCTCAGTTGTTTTCAGAAAGGAAAAGCAAACAAGCAAGATGTGGCTCAAAAGCTTGCCCAGAAAATAGGAACTCTTGCTTTTCTGAGGGCTCCAAGCCCATCTCAGGAGCAGCACCTCACCAGCACTGATGTGAAGCCCATGGCCTGACAGGCAGCCAGGGACTCCATGCACAGAGCTGCTGTTGGTGCTGGGAAGCAACGGTGAGCAAGGGAGACCCAGCTTCCTCCTACATGCAACCTTGAGATCCCATTTTCTGCTGCTTACCCCCAATGTTCTGTAATTTACCCTTGAGATCCCATTTTCTGCTGCTTACCCCCAATGTTCTTGTAATTTACCCTTAAAGGCCAGTCACAAACGGGATCCACCAGAATCGATCTTTTATCTCTGTACATATCCCATGTGTGCCTTTCATAAGTAATAGGGTTTACCAGAAGAATGCTGGCAATATTTTCCACTAATTGCAAGAGGTACTAAACTGAACCTTAACTAAAATTAAGTTGACTATTAAAAGCTCAATGAGTAACCCAGCAAACGGAAGCACTGTGCATAGGATTTAGCAAGCATGCAAGTGATCTGGCAACCACCAAGGCACAATACTTGCTGAACTTCCTATACCTAAAATTGGTTCCATACAATAGTCATACGTTCATGATGTATGATGAACTAATGCTCACAATGTTTGGGTGCACTAAAATGCCAAAATAAATGTATAACAATTCAAGCATGCTATTCTGAAAACACAAAGTGAGAGGATTGAAAGTTACAGGTTAATTTACAACATAGCCTCTCCATTAAAATAACAGATCTCCCTGCATCAGTTTTAAAAATACATTAATAATATCCTTAGCTATTAAGGTGTCATTATCATAGACAGTCCTACAAATTTTACCTACCTATATATAAACACTTCCAGGCTTTTTAAGGAACACATACTGCACTTGTTATTACATGTTAAGGTTATTCATTGTATATAGGCTTTTCATGATTGCAGTTTCTAAATTTACAAATATATCTTTTTTGCATTTTTATGATTTTTAGGCTCTACTTCTATACAAATATGTTCTACATTCTGTATGTCTGTTTTCAGGACTGTACACAGGTCCATAAATCAAAAGCAGCAAGAAATAATACTAAGATTGCATGCAGTCTGGTTATCTTTGATAAACTAAAAAACTAGGGATTCCCTGAGAAGAATTCTCTCTCTCAGGGAAAAAAAAAATAAAATAAGAGAAGAAAAAAAGAAAAATATTCCTATCTAATAATGTGGATAAAGGGTCTTTGTCACAAAAAGACAGAATGATTCAGGAGAAATTCTAAGAGATTTCCTAAATACTGTCTCCATTAAAAAAAAACCAGTATTTTAAAGAAGAAAAGGTTAAAGTGGACATATGCAGAGCTATGTGAAAGAGTTAAAGCTACTGATGAAAGACTATTTGCTGATAAGGATGCATCTATTTGAAATAGGATAGCATTTGGGACTACTCGAACAAAAGTCTACAGAAAACTGATAAATCAAGGAACTGAGCAGGATTTAAACAAACAACAGACATGGCTGAGAACACATGAAATGTCACGAGTACAGCTGAGAAATAAGTGATGGCACAGGACCACTTACTCTGCTACTAACAAGACATTTGCTTTGGCCTCTGCAGAGCAAGACAGCTATCAATCCTGCCACAGCTCCAGAAATGCTTGAGACTGAAGCCCTAAAAAAAGTGGTTATTATTTCTGGGTGTGCACATAGAACACCCCAATAAGTCTGGCTTTCAAAAAACAAAATATCAACCATGCATCACAGTCAGGTGAAACCCTAAGTGACTTCTTGCAGAAAAGAGCTCTTCCCCCAAATACTGCCGTTATGAAACACCAGCTCCTGGATTTTCCACGAAAACCTCTGGGAGCAACGTTAATTTCACATTGCAGTACCCAGCTTTCAGGTGCTGTGCCTGTGCCACGGAGATCTCAGCCCTGACAGTCACTCCTGTGCCTCCCAACTCAGGAGCAGCCATCGCCAAGCAAGAACAATCCAATGCTGCCAGCAGAAGGCCAAGGCCACACTCATCTGTAACTTCATCTCTCGGACCTCCGTTTTTAAGCAGTGATACTCAGTTTTTTTAGTTTTGATACCTTTTTCAAGGTTCCCAGGCGGCTCCTGAAAGAAACCTACTGGAGGCTCCTCTCCTTCAAGGACACAGCTGGAGAAAGTGAGAGCTATCGCACACAGAAATCCACCATTTTGCAACAAGAGTTTGCACTTTCTGAAGTCTGCTGGGATGTGAGGGGAAAGATGGGAGCAGAAAGGCTCAACCTTGTCAGCATGGAAGTGCTTGAGAACATCCAAAGCAGAGCTCTGGCCACCTGGGAAAACTGGATATTGAAAACGTAGGCACTCACATAGGTTAGGCAACTTCTAAGGTTAGGTGGCAGTTCAGTGGGGATATTGAGGATCTCAGTTTGGGCTTTCAATGCCTAAATCCCACTTAAGTCCCACTTAAAGCATCTAATCCTTTTGTGGATCTGGGCCTAAAGCCTTGGCAGAAAGGAGAGAGCCTATGCATGCAAAAGCTGATGGTCAGTGACAGTCTGGTTCTGTTAAAACTAAACTGCATAGAGAACAACTTTATTTTGTACAAAGGAATAATGCAGAATAATCAAAGACGCATTCTAGTCACAGAAAGTTAATGGAAAGTTAATGCAGCTGATACAGATCACACTCCTGACTTTAGACCCTATGAGAGTTATGCTGACCTGGAGAACATTATAACGTATGGGTCTTCAATAGCTCGTGGGAAGAAGCACATTTGGAAATGTTCAAAAGACAAAATGACTACAAAAGTCCTCAAAAAAACTCCTCACTAACGCACACCAGCTAAGAGGTACAACTAGAAAGGAGTAGAAATTTATAAAACACTGTAATGTTGACAAAGAGTTAATAGTTCAAAGCACAATATTCTGTTATTCAGTGACCAACTGGTTTGCCATGCTCCACAGAATTAAGTAGTTTCAGTCCAGCTTCTAATAGCCAGGAATCCATCTGGCAAAAGTTACCGATTTATTTCTCACTTACCTGCAGTGCTGTTGGCTGTCTCAGCCATGAAGTAAAGCGTGAGTGGATGTGGATAACAGTTTACCCTACATACCCTATGCCTTGTATCTCTATATCACAAATCCATTTTCAACTTTTTTTAAGGTGCCTGTACTTACCCCCCTTGAATTTAGTTGAAAGGACCGCAAATATGATATTTTCATATAGAAACTATCTTATTGATAAAAGTGATCTTGGCATAAAAGTAGAATAGAATTACAACAATAAAATACAACTTCATGTTACTATTTTAAAGTACTGTTATTACAAAACAGATATCATTAATTATTACAAATTATTTTAATGGTAAATATTTCTGCCAGATCCCAGGTATGCATTGCAACATTTAACTGACTGCAATCACTGAGATTGCTCTAGGGTTAAAGCACTGAGGTCTCCATTTTGGGGATTCAAATACATCTTCCCAGAGCTCTGCTGCAAATGAAAATTCTCCTACAGCTGCCCATCAACCAGTATCTGACCTTTACAAACCATGGGAGAAATAAAGGGACCTGCTTCCCAGTTCTTCCTGCCATCTGCAGATGGGCTAGGAGTCCTGGAAGCTCACTCACTAACTCTTGCAAATTTTGCATTACAAAATCAGTATCTGATGTAAGATACAGGAGAGTAAAATAAGGACATGCATGTCACAGATCGTAAAGATGCCAAAGATACTTTATGCAGAGGGAAATTGCCCATTCTCCCATGCCACTGAAGTCCATGGAGTCATGGTGCACTCCTTCCTTCCTGAACACTGCATTATCCCCTCCAGACTCAAACGTGGTTTTCTCTGGCAGGCTCAGAGATTGATAAAGCCCCCACCTGGTTTTCAAGGGGTGAAGAAATTACTGATGCTTTGTAATCAGCTCATGGTAAGGAGACCAGTGTGGTTTCCCTGATTTCCTCGGATATTGGTCTGGAGTCTCACTGTGCTTTCACCTGCATTTTACTTTCTGGATTCTTTCCAAGACAAAGACGCAAAGTCAAGGTGGTATCTTTCCTGTCCAGCCACCTCCTCTCTTTTGGTAAAATGTTAATATACTAGCAAGTCTGATATACAGGAGGATGCCAATACACTCTCAACCTGGACAAAGTCAAACAACAGAAAATATTTTGCAATTTGGCATTTCCCCTGCCCCTTTTTCTACCCCAAGTACTCCTGTTTAAATCCTTTACCTTCAATTCTCAAAAGTACATCTTTTCAATATAGAAATCAGTCTATTTCTGCCTGCTGTAATCTATGTATAAACTAAATCTCAATTTCCTAACTCACACAAAAATTGCCCCCTTGGCTGGCAAGGCAGCTCAGAAGAACAGGGAAAGCAAGATTTGTCCTGAATCTATTTATGCATTTTAGTGACAACCCATGCTTGGCTGAGACTAGTCAGCTGTAAGAGACTGATGAGAATTGTTTGAAATACTTCTGGTTGAAAAATATATAAACCAAAATTACTGGTAAAACAACACAGATGTATGTGACACGTATGAAATACAGAAATAGCCTAGAAGAATAAAAATAAGTGAAGTTCCAGCCTAGGACTCTCACAACCTAAGTCTTCCAAATTATATAAATGTCACAAAATATAAATATACAAAACAGTAAGTCAGTACACTGCAAGGTGACAGTATTCTGTCTATGGAACAGAAAGGGTTAATTTTCTTGAAGATGTTTTGGGGGCCATGAAAGTTGTGAATTTAAATTCACACCAATTTGAAATGTTATATATAAATAACGCACAAACTTAATTTTGCTTGCATTTCTTACTGACTACCGTTCCTATTCCAGGTTCCTCCTTACAAAGGACAGGCACATCAAGGAAGTAGCACCCAGGAAAAAAATTAAGGGAAAAACATTAGTGGAATGCAGCAGGCTGGGAGCAAAGACCATTTATGCAGAGAAAGTGCTTACGCAGGGACATTGGTGCCTGTGTCTATGGGTATGTGGAGAGGTTTGGTGAGCGCATGCCCAGGCAATGAGGATCTGGTTATGGTTAGAATTTGTGAGTGACAGCCATGTGACAGCTGGGAGTCAGCAAAGATTTTGTAGGGATGGAAATTCCTGAGACAAGACACACGACTGCTCATGCGATCTGCATGTGCCTATCATCATGCCATATTATAATAGCTGACACCATGGTTTACCAGTTTTCCAAAAGAAAGGCTATAAATTAGGAAGAGGATTTGAGGCACATTGGACGAGAAATTAAAAGTCATAATGTTTAAAAACAGAATTATGAATATAATTTCTTTTGAGGTAATTGAAACAAGCGAACAAAAATCTCCAGTCAAACCACAGACCACCAGTAAAACCTGCATTTCCATTGTTTACCTTTAGTGACAGGTTATTATTTCCTCAGAATATATTTTTTTCTTATTAACTTATCTTAAAAGGTCTGAATCCTACAAACATACTTCATTTTTAGTATGGAATGATCCCACTGATTATTGGTAAACTGTAGATATTCCTACACTTTCAGGATCAGGGCCTAAGTCACAATGTACAATTAAGCAGAGGCTTTTCCAAAGAACTGTTTCATTTGCCCTTCTGGAGGTCTTACACGGACGTGAAGCCAGTGGAGATGTGCATTTAAATCAAACCTGAGAAACCAAAACACTTTCCCTTTAACACTGAATTCAAGCCAATACAGTATCACGTGACCTTTACCGTAATTTCTATTAAAATAATTTCATGTCTGGTTGCTTCTGCTATCCTGGCTCATTTGTATTGTTTACAACAAGTCATTGCTCTCGACAGTTAGTGGTGGCTGAATCCATGGTTACCAGTTTTTACATTCACTGGTTAAAAGGAATGCAGCTCTTCAGTGGGGTTTCATGGAGAAAGCACTTAAGAAACCACAATCCAGCTATCAATCAGGCTAACCTGGGAGAAATTAATCTGATAAACAGAAGTATCGCTGCGTATGAAAAATTTATTGAAAGGGAGCTCAAGGCAATTATTAGTTGCAGTTGCCAAAGTGGACACGTTCGGGTCAGACTTAGCACAGGCAAGACTTGGGTTATGAGGTCTATGTCTGACATTCATCCATGTTGTGCCTCCTCTGGCGCTCACTGCTAATACAACTATACTGTTCAAGGCTTTAAAAAAAATAAAAATCTCAAACACTTATTTCACCAGAAATGTGCTCGGAATATAAATAGTGCTTAAATACAGGTTTAACCAGACTGCAGTCCCGGCAAAGTAACTTAAACAGACAGAGACAAGATAGTAAAACACAAAATAGACAGCCTTGAGTAGAATCCAATTAAGACAAAAAACACCCCAAACAGAGCAACATTGTTAACGACTAAATTAAGCCTGCAAACAAATATATTTTATTGCCACCTAAGAACAATACGGACTAATTCCGTTTGCCTTGTTATTTATAGTTTGGCGTAGGGTGGGGTTGCCAAAATCAAAGAGCAAAGCAGAAACTTATTTGCAAGACGGACCCCCAAATCCTTTAAAAATGCCTAAAAACATAAGCAAAGTTCTTTACAGTTTGATGGCTACAATATTTGTCCCACAAGCTACATGACAGCAACAAATAGTTAAATCAAACATATTACTACTAGCTCATCTACTGCAAAGTCACTGTATCAGAAGCCCGAATTGATTTGTTTCCTTAGAACAAATTGAAAATGAATGTAACATAACATCCGAAAAAAGAAATCCCTCCTGCTCTGCTAATCGGATATCGTATAATGGTTGATTGCAGGTTTGCACCGTGCTATTGTTGCCTATATCATACATACTTACAGGTTCTGGGTTCTTCCAAGAGTTTGGTGCAGTTTCAAGGACAAATGTCTTAAGGAAGTCTTTCTACTGTGCAGCAGTGATCCTAGCTCTGATCTCATTACATGAGCAAAGTGCTACAGCTGACAATATAAAGGAAACTTCCTGCGTGAAGAAGAAATCTTGGAAAGTCTCAGGGTTAAAAGGCTGCTTAAATGTGCTGCTTGATTTCCTCCCTAGTTGTGTATACACAGTAGCAGCTGATCTCTGTTTGCAGCCCTGCAGAAAGAAACCTTTGCTGAAAACCAATGGCATCACATTTCAGTGGAGCTACTGCCAGGCTCTGGAGAGCAAAGCAACCTTTGACAACTTCACCCAGTTCAAACCATCGGCGTTTGCTGCGTGTCCTGCAGGACTTCTGAAATTGTGTATTTACAGTATTATTTCTATTAATGCCACTCTGAAATCCTGCATCCCAGGCAGCCGTGATACAAGCAGAAGTCTCCCCCACTGTAATAGGAGGTTCTGACTGTGTCAGGACTGTGAACTGCAGAATTTGCCACAATATCTTTTGCTTTGTCTTGATTGTGGCATTTGCAGATGAGAAGCTGTTAGCTGCACTCAAAAGCATTTTCTGCCTTAGAATTTCTAAATTAAGTGCAACAGGCATCCTGTTTATCCTAAATTAATCCTGAGCCTGCCCTGCATCAGTCACGCACTGCTCAGTGATTTTTTTTTTTTCTGACACAGAGTACAAACCGAAAGATTTTGGGAACGGGAGATGGCTCATTTTTTACATTTAGTATTTTATCTAGAGTCAGATCCAGTCTGGTCCCTGTTGGACTAAAACCATGGAGCACAATATCCCAAATTCTGCAAAGTTTAGTATTCTGACCAAAGTTTTTGTGTGGCTCCAAATATCTGTTAGTGCCCCCTTGGCTCCTGCCTCGGTCCTCCAGAACCAAACCAGGGATGGGCAGAACCTGCATCAGCTTCTGCAGCTCTTACTGCTGTCCAAGCAAACTAGTAAGGCCAGAAAAGCAACAATTAAAAAGAATACATCTGCTAGAACTATTTCAACTCTTAACTGCGAAGCCATACTCCAAACACATCCTCACATTTGATGTTAAAGAATTATCAATAATTAATTCAGATGTAGTTGTTTCACCATTTAGCCCAGGGTGATTCTCCAAAGAGCAACTGGGATCACACATTCCCCTGGCACACAGTCAGAGCATGACCGTAGAGCTTGCATGCTGCTTCCCAAACAGGACCTACTTTTCTCTCCAGGATAGCCAGAAAACCTCAGAAACAAAATGTAGAAGAATTTCTTTTAAAAGTGCCCCATTGTAGCATTTGGTTAGGAGGAGTTGAGGAGTTTTTTCCTGGGTATTTGTAAAATAAATTAATCACCACTCTTTTTTCCCCTCAGGCACTATGACTATTCTAGCTACTAGTATATTGCATGTTATTTCTTTAATATTTTGAACTTTATTCCAAAGGGCAGAAACCAAAACTGACAGTACATCAAGATGACATGGTCTGTGATTCAAACTGCAAAATAATTGAGATCCTGTGCATACACAACATCCAAGTCTGCGTATGCACGTTGCACACATGTGCACACACACATTCACAAGCACAAACAAGCGTAAGGGCTTGTGGCCCAATTTTCTGAGACACTCACAGTTCATGTCCTCTCCTCTCTTTAAATAAAAAAAAAAAGTAAAACCAAGCAAAATCTGATCAGTGAAACATCCAAAATCATTTTTGTTAAAAGTAGGCACCATTTACCAGACGGGTAACCCTATTGATTCAACATGCATTTCTACAAATTTGTCTCTCTCTTTTGGGAGAAGGATCCTGTCCACCCCTGGACTGTGTCACACCAGAGAAATCAAAGTGTGTGGTGGCATTGGCAGGTTTAATCTTGCTCTTGTCCCTCAAGGGACACTGCAAGGCAGCGACTCAAAACCCTGGCTATGAGGCAGAGCTCACAGTCTGCCTGCGTCACCTCCGACACATCACCTCACCTTTCTGTGCCTAAACACCACACTTAATGCATGTTGCAAAAGCACAGCTCCTGTCTCTCTGTTGCTCAAGCTGTGAGAAAGGGATTGCATGCTGGAGAAAAGTAAAGGACTAAAGCTCACAGCTGTGCACCCTGCTCCCAGATGTGCCATACGAAGGGCCATAAGTGACCTTGAACCGTCTGCTCTCTGTGCTCCAGTGCCCAGCCTGCTACCCACACTGCACATAACTCACTCACAGCACTTGTCCACCTGGTCCCTTTTGACTCTAGTATGGCAGAACAGGGGCCTTTTTCTGTTGGAAATTGAGCACAGAATAAAACAAGTTGTTTTTGCCAGGTGAAACTCAAGGCACTAATTTAAGACAAGCAAAAAAAAAAAATCCCAGTGGAAGGAATTTCAGTGAATGAAGTTTCCTACTCAACAGCCTCTAAATACCCAATTGTCAGCAGAGAAAAGCTGAGACTTCTGAATGCTGCATGAGCAGTAATACCATCACATCCAGCAGTCCTACCCCACACAGACATACTGGCACTCGTTGAGGCTGGAGGACATCCACTCTGAGTTTGACCCCATTCCTCCTTACGTCTCCTATATAACTGTGCCCCTTGCCACAGCTGGGTCAATACAGATCCAGAGACATAGCTCCTTCAGGTACCTTCTTTTGTAAAAAGTATGCATAGGTCCTGAACATGGGACAAACTGGAATTGCAATATCTTTTTCCTCACAGTCTTCCCAGATACACCTCAACCTGCAGAACCCTGACCTCCTTTTTCTCTCCTTTCTGATTTTCTTACTAAATTTTGTTTTCACAGCACTGTAACCAGCAAAGAAAACAGTGATAATTCAAAGCCTATTTTCCAACCTCCAGAGGGCAGGGTAAAGTAGTCTGGCTGTTAAAGGCAGGACCACAAAAATACATTCAGGGAGGATGGGGAGCAAGAGCTAGGAGAGAAATGAAGGGAAGTCTGATCCTGAGCTTACATGATGTCAGAAGCTCTAGGTCTTCATCCCTCCTATCCCTAGTGGAAAGGGTGGCCCTTGGAAGCCAACCCCACTGCCTGCTCTTCTAAAGTCTAAACTAGTACAGGTGTCCAAGACGGGCCATGCCATGTCTTCCTGACGTCTGTCACTTGTAACAATTTAGAAGGCTTGTTTAATTCATGAAAACCTTAAAAATCAAATACATCATCAAGAAGACATTTATAGCTAATACTACGAATGACTAAACTAGAGTGAATTCTCAGTTTTTACATGAATATTTGTTTTAGATTTTAAAACCTTGTTTCCAGCAGCCAAGTAATAAGAGACATGCTTTCTCATTTAAGAAGAGATTTCTGGCTCTTGTAATTAAAGAGGAACAATTGAAGGTAACCACAATGAAACAGAAGTGCAGCAAAAACAGTGATATTTTTTAAAAAGTCCCACTTTACAGCTAGTCTCAAAATTTTCAACAAGCAGTATCAGTTTTAATTATCAATCTAAGAATCCAACCGTACGCAGAGACTCCAACAAATATATCCTACCCACTTAGGACTTTGCTTAAATAATTAAGTCTAAACCTAAAACTGTTGATCTAGACTTGTCTGATTCCTGCACAGATCCTGCATGTGTCCTTTCCTCAGTCTATCCATATATATAATAATTGTGACTACTGGATTTTCTTTTTAACTTTTAAGTGCACATGGATCCTAATTAACATATGGAACACATTCTGCATCATCACAAAATGAGTGGCTATATTCTTCTCGTTGAAACTCATCCATAGTAACTGTTTTTTCCTTTTCATCTATCAAGACTTTACACCAAAACTAATACAAGCATCAGGAACTGTGTATGCCTAAGCTACTTGCTGTTCCCATTAGAAGCTCTGCACTACTCAATCATTCAAGATTCTCTGTCCCATTGTATTAAATATGCTCATATTTTGTGCTATGAGTACAATTAAAATTGTGTGTGTGTTCACACTGCTCTTATCTTTTATTTGCTCTCTTAAATATCCAGCATGCGTTGAAACCAATATAGGTGATAATATAGATGTAAATATGACCATGGAGGCATCACGATGAATTTGACGTTGGGAATAATTCATTCAAGGTATCTAGATCCAATTTAAATTCTTTTCCAATTTTAACTGAGCCTTCATAACCAGATGAACTTAAACGAAGGTGTACAACTTCATGCTACGCTGGTAAACCACCCTAACTAGGAAATAAATTTTCAGTGATTAAGTTGAATTGTTCGTACAAAATGCCAGCTTCAGCTTTTCACCCATACAAAATAGCTTGGAAAATATATACTGCATGTGTTTATTATAGCTACAGTTGCTATGAACATCTATAACTCTCCAACAATTTCTTTGATTTATGTTCAAAAACATACAGGGCATGAAATGATGCCTGCAACCTTACATTTCCCTCAAGAACATTGTGGGGAGAAGATATATTCCAAAACATCATGTTAGATTCCTTGTTATGTCTCCTTTTTAAAATAAATGTATGATAATCAATTACACATGCTTCAAAGCGATTGCCACTAGATTCCCCAACAGAAAAGCTGTTTGAGAAAAGTTCCATTTTCTTTCCCCTAATGGCCAAGTTATAATAAGAGGTCTTGCCTAGATATTAAAGGAAAAAAAATGTATTATAAAGGATAGGCCTTGCTCCACTTGTATATGCATGCACAGGTTTGTGCTTGCCTGGACTTGACTTAAAACAAGGTTTTCAGAGAAGTAGCATCTCCACTGATCAACATGCTAAAAAAAGGATGTGTGTGTGAAGATCTTGCACCTAATCTCCTTGTCATTTATGCTTGTAGTAATCCAAATGATGTCAAGAGAATGACATAGATGATAAGTTAATGTATCAGGCTAGACTTCCCTTTCAACCTCAATGTGCAAAACATCCCTTTAAGTCCACCCAGCTGTAGCCTCCACCAGAAACAGAAACCTGCAGATGTTTATAGGTATATCAATTAAGCTGAATGGGAGCTCTGCCATTAAAGCTGGTGCATGTAAGATTGGACTTTGCAGATCTGCCTGAACTCCATTCAGAGGCTGAAGTGCACATTGTCTCCAGGGTACTGAAGCCAGTGGGTTATGTGCCATTACACAGGTAAGCATAATATGGATGGTATTTCCACAGTCTCAGAGCTCTGGCAAAGGCACAAGGGCAGAATCCCTGGGCAGCACCCTGGCCTATGGTGGGAAGACAGGAGCAGCCAGGGATACACAGAGTGAGCACATAGACCACCCCCAGCAAGCAAAAGCACAGGACCTACTGCCTGCCCTGCTTCAGGTAGTTTGTGCTGCCTGTGTCCCAAAGAGGGAGCTGCCATTTCCCACGTCCTGGGCTTTTAATTCAATCCTTGGGTTACACTGCAAACTAAAGAGCTGACAAACATAGAAAACTGGACTAGAAATTAGACGGCACAAGCCCCTCTAAGGAGGATTGGCACCTGCTGACACTGAGTTTCCAGCAAATATGGAATAAGGTGAATGTGTGACTCGTTTTATGGCCCTGTTCATTCCTGTAAGTGTGCAAAATTTGCATGCCAAATAGGGAGATGGAAATAAATTCACTCATTCTACTCTTCCACCCCCTGCCCTGCCTTTTCTCTGAATCAAACCCTCAAATAACGAAAATTCAAAGGAGGGGAAATACAGGCTTGCACCCTCTTTGGCCCCTAGTGCTATTTTATCCATTACTAAGGAAGCCAAGGAGGAGGAGGGGAAAGGACAGGACATGCGTGCCTACTGCCCATGCAGCCCCAGCTAGATACCATCAACAGTTGTTCTCCTATTTTCACAGTGGGAAATAAGCAGGTACTAGCTGTGTTGGAATAATCAGGAGGAATCTAGGTCAAAATCAAAGCAACACTGCTCTGTCCATTTGACAAAACTCACATGCAAACACGATACCCATGTAAAAACAAAGAAGTTATTTGTAGCAGTTATTTCTGTTAGGATGGCTAAACAAGCATGCAGGCATTGGCCTACCTTGAGTAAAAGGCACTATTCCTTCTCTGTAACTTCTGAAAAGGCATTCAAAATCAATATAAAATTGCAATATTAGGAAATTTTATAATCATTATTTCAAAAAAGCGGACTTGAAAGGGTCTCTTGTTCATGGGTAAATCTTCAGTTAGTTTTTCTAGTACCGGTGGTTCAATCGAAAGATTCGCCAACTGCCCCCTGGAGAAAACTGAAGATCTGCATTTAAATGGAGATATAGTATTTCCAAATGCACGGTACCTGCAAGGCAGATACTGTCAAGGTTTCTTAGTGAGTGGATCTCAAATTGTATTAGGTACATTTCAGCGCCGTAACTATTCCCATTTTGTAGGATAGGGGCTATTTCCATATAATTTTTTTCCTGCGTGCATGCTTTGTAATATTTGTCCTGAAAAGTCAAAATTAAACCACCATCCACAACAAAGCCCTCACACAGCAACAACAAGGAAATTACAACCTTACGCATAATTTTTTGATGAGGATGATGAAGACTGTATTAGATGGCCTGACTGAAAATCTTAAATAATTGAAAACTCTGATGTCTTAATAGAGTAGTGAGCTTGGTTTACAATGCAGCCAATTTAGAGCCATAAAAACACCGTGTAAAATGTTTATCTTGTGGTTGACCATTACATATCCTATTTATTATTCCAAAGTATTTCAACAGCATTTTTCTTCATCAATGTGGCTGCTGGCATTTAGCACCCACTCACTAAATTCACGTGATTTTCCTGGAACAGCTTTAGGAAAAGAAAACAAAAAATTAGCAGATCACTACAAAACTGTTCCTTGTTACTATATCCCTCTTTTTCACATTCTGACTTGAACCGACTTCATGTGCTGCAAAATACGTTTGAAACCACCGAGGCTAAAATATAACAAATCAAAGCCATATTCATGAAGTTAAAAAGACTGGTGCAACTACTGATCCTGACACATCAGAGAACCAAAAAAAAAAAATCAAACCTCATGAATACTTTGTTGCTAATGTACATGAGTTCAAAGAGCAGTGTTCCTCTTAGGAAAACATCTTAATTTTCATATCAGAAAATCATCCTAACCTTCCAGAAAAGTTTTTTACGATTATGCAAGGAAGGCAGAGAGAAGGTTTAGAGTGCAAAAGACACCCATCATGGGTTTCAGACACGCAGGCATTAGTCCAGGCAGCCTCTCACTGAAATTCAGGTTGCAATTGAAATGTTCCTGTAAACAAGGTTACTGCGAACGGCCCAAGATATCCTTCTCAGCAACACCTTCACCAGGAGCCCTTCAGCTGTCTACTTAGTTTGTTATACCTTATCTCACAGCCCTGACATCCTAATGCTGATTCAAATTCGGGGTTCAAAATGAAAGACGAAATATCTCTAAGATCACTTAATATTGAAATACCATTGCAGTAATAAGTGGTGCCAGGCTGGAGATATGGATATAGTACTCTAGTGGTAACCTTTTAATTTCTGACAAAATACTGTGGAGTAACCGTGATACTGCACAGACAGTTAATGCAATCGATTTGTTTTCCTTATTTTGATAATGAGCACGCTGAATGTCATGTTTACCTTCTCCTGTCCCCGGCACATTTTTAAAGTCCTCTAAAAGGAGACCTGCCAGATTCCTGTACAGACATGAAACACTTCGCACCATGGAGCCCCCCTGCCCAGCATGCTGAAGCCCAGCTACCCTGATGCTCCCGAGACAAGGAAGATCATAACCACATGAGTTGCCTCGTCATTCTAAGTCTTTGATTATTTTCAGTGGAAATGCAATGCACGCACCATGCATAATCTAATGTAGGTTATATTGTAAACTACTCCCATTCTGAAAGTGAGGGTATGCATGCTACACCAGAACATTTTGTCCTCTGAAATAAAACAGGGAAGTAACAATGAAATGTATCAAGCAAGTTTTATACGTTGTATTTGAAACAGGGTAGCTAATAAATGCCTAAAACTTTGGTGGGTTTATACAAAGGGCACTTGGGTTTCCCTCGCAGCCACAGACAGCGAAAGGTTGAAGGGGGGGGAGGGGGTGTCATCTGCTTTTCTGTTGTGTTATGTTTACTGCCAGAATATCCTTAACAGTATGAAAAGGTAGGATTCCAGGGGGTGAGGGCGCAGTGGGACAGGGGTACAGTATAGGGGAGGAGGAAAATTACACGAGAGAAACCGAAGCTGCTCAGTGCCTGCCTTCCCACACTACCATTCACCTTCATTTTTGTCTCCTTTATATTCTACTCATTTTTACTTGCCTCCCCCATTATTTAGTCATCTCTTAAATGCAGTCCTCTCTTCTCTAGGATCACAAAAAACATATTAACTAGAACCAGTACACGGAGTGCATCCCCTGCAGCACTTCAAAACGTACCTCCACACCAGTCATGCCCCCATGGCATTAATGACCAGGGGAAAATAAAAAATAAAATTAATTTTTAAAAAAAATTACAAAATGGAAAAACAATTCCTCACCGCCAGGTCACACTCAGACCCCACAGGCAGCCGCTTCCCCAAACGCCCCCTCCTCCCCACGGCCGGCGCCGAGGGCCAAGCGCCAGGAGGAGCGGGCAGTGCGCGGACTTTGCACACTTTCCTTCGCCCCTCCTGATGCCGGGAGCGCGCGGCCCCGCCGCCTTTGTGCGCGCGTCCGCCCGCGGGTCCCGACACCCCGGCACGGGCGGCGCGGAGCGCGTCCCGCGTGGGGCGGCCACGCCGCCGCTCCCGCGGCCGGCAGCGCAGGGCTCCCCCCGGGCCTGCTCCGCTCCCGCCGGCCGCCCGCACAAGTGTTCCAGGAAGGAGCGAGCGGCGGGGGAGGGACGGGGACGCGGACGGGCCCCCCCGGCGGCCTCGCCCCGAGCCGCAGCCGGGACAGCGCGGGGCTGCCGAGAGGGCACGGGGGGCAGGGCGGCACGGGCACGCCGCCACAGCCATCGCGCCCCGGCACCGGCCGGCAGCGTCCGCTCCCTGCTCCGCTGGCAGCCGCCGCAGCCTCCCCGGGACCCCGGCCCTAAACTCTTGCTGCCTAAAGCCTCGTCACTTTCCCGGCACTCCTGACCCTGGGCGGGAGGGACACACGCACACAACGCAGAACCTGCGGAGTAGGATCTGTCAGCAGCCAAAAAAAAAAAACAAAAAAAAAAAACCATTCACCTTCCCTTCTTGCCCCCACCCCCCCAACATACACCCGGGCCAGTAATTCTAAATAATTGTCCGAGAGGCGAGAGCCACTGGACCCCGGGTGGCCGGTGCTGTCCTGCGGCTTTTTCCAAAGCTGGATTTTTTTTTTTTTTTTTTTTTTTGGGGGAGGGGGGAATGACTCTGAGCAAGTGCAATTGGCGAGGGCTGAAGGTGGAATGGGGCGGGGGGGTGAGGGACAGAGCGCTCCTGGCAGCGGCTCATCTCCAAGCACAAACATGCCCCCCATGCAATGTCAGCTGGCGGGGGTGCGGGGGGTGCGGGGGCTCGCTTTACCTGGTCAGCTCAGAACCGCAGGCAGGTTAATCAGGTGAGTCGTCGGGGATTTTAAAGAAGCCGAAGCCGGTTTCTTTGCTAGGAAAGTCTACAACACCATGCAGGGACATTGCAAAATCTTTACACACGCCTCCTTTAACTGGGCTCCCGCGACCTCCGCCGGCGAGGGGGGAGCCGGCGGCGGGCGGGAGGCCGAGCGGCGCCGCGGCGGCGGCGCGGGGGGCGCGGGGGGCGGCGGCGGCGGCGGGCGCGGCCCGGCGGGCGGAGAGCGGCGGCGGGCGGGCGGCGGCGGCCCCGGTCCCCGCGGCCCCGGCCCCGGCGGCGTCCCCGCGCCTCCCTGCCGCCTTGGTAGCGCCGGTCCGCACTCGGCCTGACCCGGGACGTCACGGCGCCTGCCTGTGTTCCCAATGATAACTTGGCAGGAGCAGGGGGAAGCGGCCGGGTTTTTCCTGGGCTCGTTACCGGGTACGTGCACGTTTCTTTCGCATGCGGATTTTTTTTTTTTAATTTTTTTGTTTTTTTCTTTTTTTTTTAAGGCGCAGTAGCGAAAAGCCGGGACAGGAAATCCGGGGCGCGGCGGGGGCTGCCGCCCCGCGATGGTGGCGGCCGCTCGCCGGCGGGCGCGGGGCGCAGGCATGCGTTCATCTCCGTGTCTTTCATTTTACCTTCAGGGTGACATTCAGTGCCGGGCGAGCCTCGCCGGTCACCGCCACGTCCCACCTGGAGAAAACACAAACAGAACCACGAAAAAAAAAAAAAAAACCAAACCAACAAACCGACAACAACAAAAAAAGGCGACTGCCGAAAAGGGGGGATGGGAGGGAGGGGGTGCCGGCCCCCCGCGGCTGGGATGCGGGCGGCGGACGGGACACCTCGCCCAGGGGACGCGGGGACACACGCGCCGCCGGCCGGCTGCAGGCCATGTGCCGAGCGGCCGGCGGGGGCGGGGGAACGGGCACCGCGCACACACAACAAAACCCACTACATTAAAAAAATAAAAAAGGACAAAACAGAAAAGCACCCGGAATGCCAGAGGAGGCCGGGCTAGGAGCGAGGATGCCGCACCGCCGCTGCTGCCGTGCAGGCCCGGCGCCGCGCCCCCCCCGTCCCCTGCAAGGCTCTGCAGGGAAAGGCGGGGGAGCCCCCGGCGCACAGCGCCCCACGGCCCCGCCGGGAGCCGGGGTGCCCGGGGGGGCTGCGGGCCGGGCTGCCCGGGCCGCGCTGGGGCACCGGGCTGCGCAATGGCGTCGCCGCCGAGGACAGCCGAGGGCTGGCGCGGACCCCGGTGCGGGGAGCCGGAGCCATCGCTGCCCACCGCTGCTGCTGCTGGGGCAGCCGAGCGGCGGCTCCCGAAAGCGGGAGGGTTTGCGTTAGAGCAGAGCGGGCCGGGGCCTGCGGCAGCCCCGACACCGCCGAGCAGGCTGGCAGCGCTGCGCCCGGCCATGGCAGCGGCCACGCGCATCCGCTGCCCTGGCTTCGTGTGCTTCCCTAAGCCAGATCCTGCAAATCTCCATGAAACTCTCCCACCGCATTCAAAGGACATTTTCATATGTGAGACTTAACTCGCCTGCAGAAGTATTCCCAGTACTAGGCCTCGCTTAAACTATCCATGGCAGCCTGAGTTTAAACGCCTCTTCATATAAAAACCAGTTGTTACCAACACACTGCATCCCAAACTGCTGCAGCACCACACCACCTACTCCGTGACCGCAGAGCGTCCCAGCAAAGCCCTGAGACAAGTTTCCCTCTTCTGTGTTGCTTTTCACACCACCTATTATAATAACAACAAGTTACAACATCGCCAATGCACAGGTAACTAGCGCAGCGGAGTTCGTGAAGGGATGCATGTAGCAGGGCTGAAACTAAATTATTTTTTTGCAACTGCCTCTGTTCAGCCTTAATATTAGCATTAATACTTTCATTTTCCTCATTTAAATACAATAAAAGGGAAAATTGCCTTTGCTTAATATTGTTACTAATCAGGTTTTGCAATTCCAGTTTTTATAAGGCGATAAAGTCAGGAAGAAGTTAGTGTATACCTTTTCTGTTGCTGGACTCAGTGGCCTCAGCAGCAGCTTATTTTAAATAGTGGGATCGCATGCTGCAGCTGGGAAAAGAGTTGGGGAAGAAGGAAATAATTTTTGGAATATCATACCGTCCAATCATCATTTTAAGAAGCCTGAAATTGAAAGCACTGGGTTGTTTTGGGCTTTTTTCTTTTTAAACCCAGGCTTCTTAGGATGCTTTCTGGCTTGGCTAGAAAGACAAGTTTGCTACGTGTTTCTGTTCTGGAATCATTTTCAACTGCTTGTAGGCTAAATTCTTACCTGTCCTAACTCTACTGTCTCAGCAGAATACAGTAATATACTCCATATTGTGTAATGATACAGTATATTACTGATACATATTTTTGGTAGACTTGAAAGGCAGTGTGTACAGCTTGGTTGTTGGCTGTATTTCGCCATTCATTTTTAAGTGAGGTTCTTTTGATTGATGTGAGGAATTTGTTTGAAAGGATGAAGGGTATGGCATAGCTACGCAAGATGCTACTTACAATTACACCATACCTCAGCTAACAGACATTTTTCATTGCGATTGTTACACTTTTAAAAGTGAATGAGTTAATCAAATTGCTATTTTTGGAATGCACTCAAAGGAACATTAAAATGCATTAATTTCATTAAAATAAATGAGCAGATAGGTAACAAAACAAGTATCAGCCAAATAAGCAAGATCTCAACTATAAAGCCAAATCCAGCCCTAGTGAAATCATCTGAGCTGTGCTTGTCTACAGCACATTTAATTTGGCTTCTGCAGTCACACAGCTGACGCGTTATTTGGTTTTCAGAGGTGTGTGTATATTAAAAATGTGTGAGCCGTGCTTCTTCTTCAGCGTGATTAACCACTGAAGTTAAATTCACCAGGTTCCCATTTAGCTCTGCTGTGCAGTCCTATCACACATGCAGTTTTTGGTGTGCCTGCTCACCTGAGATGCAGAGAGGCATTCCCAGCCCCTGTGTCAGTCTAAGGGACGTGAGTTGTGTCTAAAGTGAGGGTGTGATGAGGTGGATTTCAGCAGAGGCTGTTCACAACCAGCTGCATAGATATGCTCCAGTTAATAGGCTGTACTGGAGTCTGCTACCATCTTTCATTACTGCTGTTACTCATGCCAGTGAGAGTAAAGGAAGGGTTGGTGTGTCTGTAATCACACATTAATTTGCTATGTAGATATATCCTAAGAACCTCTCAGCCCAGGAAAATTACGCTGGAGAAAGGTTGGATGTGAATGTAAAGCAGAACTGCGTTCAAATAGTTTATTCATTCTGGAATCACCGAGTTGTTTCCTGGTTTCACTTAATCCATTTTCAAAGTGGATTAAGGTAATTCAAGAAACTGAATTCTTACACTGGTGTAAGAGTTGTCTACACATGGATTTAGTCAAACATAATTACTGCAGTGTACCTAATAAGTATCTTGAAATAATTTGGTGTGTAGACGAGTCCAGAGTCCCACAGGTGAAAACAACAAAATTTAGTCATTTTCTACAACATGGGGTTAATTTAGCCCAACATTTGACCTACTTCTTTCCTCATGAAGCATATTCAATTCATTACAGGTTTTTCTTCCTCAACAAAAACCCCACAACAGAAATGTATTTATGATCAGTTTCAAAATAGCAATGCCATGTGGACTCCACTAAAAATAAACAATTTAACCAGTATATACTCTAAATACCTCTTCAACTGCCCTAAAGAGGAGAAAAGGGAAGAAATACGGGCTTCCCAATCATAAATATTTTGAGTGGGTTGTTCCAAACAAAAGGAAAACAATCCCCAAAGCTTTGCTCTGCCCTTTGAGACACCCGTGATCCACTTGACTGCATTCCATTCATAGCAATAGCACCCAGTCTGACTCAGCAATATTAGTTCCTGAATGAGGAACCTCACAGACTCACACAAAAAGGTTTGCAGGACAACAGGGCCTTCAAGGAGGCACCTTAAGAATAGAGAGCTAATTTATAGTTTGCTTACAAAGGTCTGAATCAGGGAGAACCTATCTGAAACCCAGGCAGCCTCTGCCTCTGCTCTGAATCAGATGTTTTGCATCATTGGCATACAGGAAAGTGACTGAACTGGTAATGAGAAGATACAAGATGTTTTGTGACCTTGTGCCAAGCACAAAGTTTGTCAAATGTCATTCAGCGTCATTCCATGCCACAGTCATCCATGGAAGAGAGGTGACTCTAATGCGAATGAAGCCTTCTAAACTTTAAACTAAAGACTGTTGGTTTGCTTTTGTTGAGGGGGACAGAGGGGGATGGAACAAAACAAAAACTAGATGAGGTAGAAATTATGTAAGCTCAGGTAGTAAACCATCCAATTTTTTGAAAGAAGCATAAATATAAAAGCCAAATGATACAAAGTGCTGGCCCTTTAATCCTTGACAAGAGAAAAGCAATTAAGAGCTACGAAGATGAAAAAAAAAATCCAGCTACTACTTTGGTCAAAGATGCAGTGTATCACACATTACAGAGGGTTACCCGGAGTCTTCCCTTACACAGATGAAGTAGTCCCAGATACTCTGTGTAACAGTCAATGACGCCCACAGGATTCTCATTTTGTGATTACAAGCATGGCTTTGCCCTCCTGTGGTTGTCTTGGTTAAGGATATAGGGAATGGATTTCACCTACAACTCCCTCATGCCAAACCTGCTTATTTAAGTAAGAATAATTCTGGTAACAAAATAAGCCTTGAGTGAAGAAGGTAAACATGGAGAAACGTAATCAAGTACTTAAATTCTATGGTGCTGAATGACTTTGATCATGAGTCTTGATATCAAGGCTCAAATATTAAGCCTGGTATTAAACTCAGATTGAAGGCAATGAGAGTTTTATAGGAGCATGCCTGATCTGAAATCCTACTTGAATAAGAAAAACAATGGATTTGATTATTGTATGCACTGCTTTCATGGAGAGGTCTCTGAGCGCTGGATCCA